>NC_071260.1:12153649-12504899 GCF_023375685.1 Ictalurus furcatus | reverse complement strand
GCTCTGTTATCCTGTGAGCTACATTTTGCTGGCATGGTTTGTTACATTTCTATCTCTATTGTATATTTATAAATATAAATATTTGCAGCCCCGATACTGTGTGCATTATAGGATTGATATATATTTTTTATTTCATACAAAGGGCTCAATTTTCATTATCATAGTGAATGCAAAAAAAAAGAGAGATAAGAACAGTGCATTGCATTTTAAAAAAAATATTCATTACCACTAAAACACTTGGTAAAGTGGCACAATGCAAATGTATAAAAAGGGTGGGGTAAGAGATCAGCTTCTTTCAATCCATTTAAGAACCTAGTGTGTGCAGTGCAGTGACATACATATAGATTTTACTTACTGAATTTTATGCCGATTTTTAGTGGCACAAATAGCCATCTGGCTGACAGAACACTTTTCTCTTTATATTTTAGTCGTACTGTCACAAATTCTGTGATTGAATAAAAGTGCACACATTCACATATTTTGCATGCCAACAGGCCAGAATCCACAATCATTTAAAACATGGAATGCTATAAAACACTATTATCACTTTGTGGTTTTATCAGCAGAACTGAATGCTCATGGATCACTACAACAATATAGCAATTACGTCTAATCGCATTACAAGCAAACATGTTGATTAATGGGTTGAAATATTAGTGTCTCTCATGATCTGTCATCTCTGTTTTACTTTCTTTTTGTTTAAAAAAACCCCAACAACAACAACACATATTGCAGGAGAATTAAAGCCCCATGCCCAAGAGCTTTACCTGGATAATCTACTTCACACCATCTTTAGCAGCGAAAAACAATTTCACACTTTTACAGTTTTATTTATGTACGACTATGTACATTTATTGCATCTTTTGGTGATTTAGAGATCGTCCTTTGAGAGCGTAAACATAAAGCACTAAAGGCAGGGCATGAGAAAGTGAGAAGGTGTGTGTGCAATACAAATTTGGCTGAAAATATTTCGGGTGACTAAAAGAACTTTGCTAAAATAAAAGCTAGAAAGAATTTTAATGTATTACAGTGATCACAGTGCATGAGAAATCAGTATAATTGCTTAAGAGTATACATCTCTCTCTCTCTCTCTCTCTCGCTCTCTCTCTCTCTTTCTCTCTCTCCCTCTCTCTCTCTCCCTCTCTCTCTCTCTCTCTCTCCACAGCTCCGATGTTTATTTGATGGATTGACGAATCAAACATTGACAGGGAAAATGTCAGCTCAGAAGCTTGCTGGCTGTTATTTTTCAATTGTGAGCATTTTCGGCTTAACTTAAGCTATCTATGTATGAAATAAGTCACTCTGGGCATGATTCATCATGGTCACAAAGTGAAATGCCATATTTCCTTATTTGGCTTAGGCTGCCTGACAGGTAAGTTATGTAGCAGGCAGGCAAGCAGGGCGTCATGCAGCGAGGAGCCAGCAGATTCACCTTCTTGAAGCTTAATCTCCTCAGCAGGCCAGGAGCCTCCTACATGTCTTGGCACTGTATTGTTCACAGCTCCTCTGCCGTTATTGTTCTGCCCCCTCAGGACAAAGGACTGACAGAATTTCAGCTCTGAAATTATGTAGTACCATCAATCTGCAGTTCTGCCTCTGGTGCCTGGCTTTCGGAACAAACACGATCCCAGGAACACTGACGGACATGTGTCAGCACCAGCACAGCTGAGCAGAATTTGCACACATTGTGTTTCAAGGCTGTCGCTGCACTTTTTCTGCATCATACATATACTTACATATTCAGCACATGCTGAAACGCTGTTTTTTTTCTCCGGTCGTTTCTCTTCAGGATGTACATTTCAAAACCTTTTGAAGGGTTGAAGTGCCTTTTGGTAGGCTGACGACTGAATGCTGAAGCAGCGAGCATAATCTTGGCGAATAGATTGCAGGACAGATTGCTTCTTCATCCCCTGTGTTTATAAATAGAAGCCTCCGTTTTTGTACTGTTTACATTTTTATAAATGGTTATGCATTTTTAAATGGATGACACTGAGTTGAAAGATTTCACTAGCCTAATCCTTTGCTATTGCATCTTTACTATTTCATTTTTAATGATTCCAACTATAATAAAAAACTGAAAACACTAAAAAGATTGAGAATATATGTAAAAGAGTGACATCCACAAGAAACAGCTCAATTGCTAGGGTTTAAAAAAATAAACATTTTATCCCTGTTAAGTCATTGCTAGTTCCCACCCAGTTCCCCATCACCTACCAAGCAGCTGGTGAAGCCTAACAGGCAGGACCAATTACTGTATGCTCTATTTGACTCCCAGCAACAGATGGTTACGGCATTGTCTGGCTCCCATGATTGGGTGAGCTTTATTGCTGTTGCACGCTCAGACACATTTGCTAGATTTAAAGTGATGCATACAGCAGTGTAATCACTGGCTAAGATAGTTATTTAGTTACAAGGAAAGTAGAACTTTCACCTCAGTGATTGAAAAGGGTTATGCTTGGCAAGACTTAGTCATCTCATAGCTTTTTCTTGGAGAAACCTCCAAGAAAAACAGGCTTCCAGCTTAGGCATGTTACCTTGCCTGAATGAAAAAGTTTCCTTCAGCTGGTTTGTCAGTGACTTTATCTTCTGGTTGAAGGCACTTCAGCATTTCTTTACTTTCATCAATCACTCCTTAAGTTTCCTCATATACATTCATTGAAAATGCAGAGGAGTAAAGTCCCAGTAAAACACAGTTAATAACTGAGTTTAATGACAGTCTCCAGGTGCAGCTTGGTGTAGAGTTGTCTGACTTGCAAGGATTGCATTTCCCAAAGGTGTGCTGGCAGGCAATCATTGTGATGGAGTAGAGAGAGTGTTCAAAATGATGCTTGGTGTAGCCGCATAAACCTTCATCAAGCATTCCTTAGAGATCATGACTTTTGTAGCACAATTATACTTGTTGTACAATAGAAGTACAGTCTACTATACTATACTATACTATGCTATAGTACACTATACCAGACTATACTATACTATGCTATATTATACTACACTATACTATACTATACTATACTCTGCTATATAATACTATACTATTCTATGCTATACCAGACTATACTATGCTATACTATACTATATTATACTACACTATACTATACTATACTATAATATGCTATAATATACTACTCTGTACTATACTATACTATACTATGCTATACTATACTATACTATACCAGACTATACTATGCTATATTATACTACACTACACTATACTATGCTATCTTATACTACACTATACTATACTATACTATAATATACTATGCTATATTATACTACTCTATACTATACTATACTATGCTATATTATACTACACTATACTATACTATACTATACTATATTATACTATACTATACTATACTATGCTATATTATACTATACGATACTATGCTATATTATACTATACTATACTATACTATACTATGCTATATTATATTATACTATACTATGCTATATTTTACTATACTATACTATACTATGCTATATTATAAGTCTCCATACATAGGGGACAGCACCACGTCCGGTTGTGCCTGCGTCAGTGGATGTTTGTGGACATCTACTTCTTGGTTCTCACTTCTCAAAAACACTTCCAGTCTTTTACAGTTTGTTAATAAGTATGCCAACAGTGTCGTGTGTGATGTGCTTGCCATTGCTAAAAAGTATTAATTTCCCCTATGTATGGAGACTTTGGGGGCACCCTGTATACTATAATATACTCTGCATGTATTTTTTTGTAAAGCTCTCTGAGATGTGTGGTGTATAAAATTGTGTTATATACTGTAAATAAACCTGCATTGCCTTGCCATAACATGTAAGCTCCCTAGACAAAAAAATTATAGATGTGTAATTTCCTTCCCTATCCTAATGCTTGGATACACTGCCTCTTGCCTTAGTAACAGCACCAGTCCTATCAGGTAAGGATGCCAGATTCCACCAATGTCTTGTAATAGTTCCTGTCAATTTTAGCCCACTCTCTTCCACTAACTAGCTGTACATTTCAGCTAGCGCATGTGGGTGTCTAGTTTGGTGTTTCGCCCTCTGTTCCAAAGTTTTCTTTGGATCTAATATCTGGTGATTTTTGCATTCAGGCCATTCAAATGTTACAATGTCTCAGTGTTCCAAGACACATGGATTTGTTTGTATACACTCTACAATCTCATGCTGGAAACAAAACGTCAGCATCAGAGTCTGATTAGAGTCAGGCATACAACTTATTGACGTTGTACAAAGAGATGCTGCTATTGGTGAGTAACTTTTTTTTGGCCAATTAGCTAATAATAAAGGCATAATAAAGGTGATATAGTGATGCAGCAGGTAAAGCCTTAGTGAATGAACCAATGCAATTCACTGACTTTCAGTAGAATCTGGATCTCATATGAAAGAGAGGAGTTGGGTGTAAATTGGCAGTTGAAAATAACCTGGGGCTGATTTACCTTCATCTCCCCTGGCACAAAAATCATAGGGACTTATTTTTAACATCCACTTTTCAGATGAAGGTGCTTTCTTCTTTCCTCAGTTTATATCACTGAGCGCAACTATCCTTGACCTTGCAATGATATGCAAATCTTAGAAAACATAGAAAACATATAAAATGTTTAAACTGAGTAAATGTACCATTTAAAGAAAAAAATAAGGTAATTTTGAATTTGATAGTTGCAACACATCTAAAAAAAAAGTTGGGCAGGGGCAATAAAAGGCTGGAAAAGTAAGTGTTACTAAAAAGAATATTGGCAACAAGTCAGTAACAGGATTGGGTATTAAAAGAGTATCTTAGAGAGGCAGAGTCCTTCAGAAGTAAAGATGGGCAGAGGTTCACCAATCTGTGAAAAACTAAGTCTACAATTTGTGGAACAATTTCAGAATAATGTTCCACAACATAAAATTGTGGAGAATATGAATATCTCATCATCTACTGTGCATAATATCATCAAAAGGTTCAGAGAATCTGGAGAAATCTCTGTGCGCAAGGGACAAGGGTGAAAGTCAACAGTGCATGCCCGTGATCTTCGGGGCCTCAGGCGGCACTGCATTAAAAACTGGCAGGATTCTGAAATGAATATTACTGCATGGGCTCAGAAACACCTCCAGAACTCAAAGTTCATTTAAAATGGACTGAGGCAAAGTGGAAAACTGTTCTGTGCTCAGACGAATCGAAATCTGAAATTCTTTTTGGAAACTATGAACACCTTGTCCTTTAAACTAAAGAGGACTAAAGAGGAGAGGGACCATCCGGCTTTTTATCAGCGCTCAGTTCAAAAGCCTGCATCTCTGATGGTATGGGGCTGCATTAGTGCCTATGGAATTGGCAGCTTGCACATCTGGAAAGGCACCATCAATACTGAAAGGTATATATACGTTTTAACGTTTTAGAGCAACATATGCTTCCATCCAGATTCCATCCCATCTTTACTTCTGAGAGACTCTACCTCTCTAAGATACTCTTTTTTTTTTTAAATACCCAATCATGTTACTAACCTGTTGCCAGTTAACCTAATTAGTTGGAAAATGTTCCTCCAGCTGTTTCTTTTTAGTAACCCTTACATTTCCAGCCTTTTGTTGTCCCCATCCCAACTTTTTGAGACTTGTTGCAGTCATCAAAATAAAAATTACCTTATTTTTTCCTTAAAATGGTACATTTACTCAGTTTAAACATTTGATCTGTTTTCTATGTTCTATTGTGAATAACATATGGGTTTATGAGATTTGCAAATCAATGCAATCTGTTTTCATTTACATTTTACACAGCGTCCCGACTTTTTTGGAATTGGGGTTGTACTAGCAATAAATGTCAGACAATCTCAGTGTCTCATCTGCTGTTTCTCCAGATGACTAAAAGCAGGTCAGGGTGCCACACCTAGCGTTTGACACTTTCTGGTCTGGAGATTATTTACAAGCATGGGTTCATCATTCTTCATGAGTGTGTGTGTGTGTGTGTGTTTGTGTGTGTGTGTGTGTGTGTATGTGTGTGTGTGTGTGTGATATGATCCTGGAAGCTCTATGGCATGACAGGGTGAGTAATGGTCCCTAGAGCTCAGATATTGACCAGAGGCACATTTTGTGATGGACCACCACTACTTATTCTACCAGCATCATATGTCTTCCAGTAACTTGCCTTGGTGGTTATTTTGTTTTATTCTTGTCATAGCTTTTTCAAACAAGGTGTGATAAATTTGTGTCTGAAAGTACTCACCATTGACAGAAATGTCATTCCATTTATTTAAAAATCTGACACCATTTAAGCTGGTTTGTCCTTTCTGTGCCAGAATGTACTCTATATGTTTGATATACATAGTGATTTATATTAGTTTATATTTATATTAGATTTATACAGTATTTCTGCCCATATTATCTATGTGCCAGGAATATTTCTCATGATTTCTTTGGTAGCGACATAACAGTTCAGCAGACAATAATGCCTACTTAGAGAGGGCTGGGGTAAATACTTTTCCTATTGGACAATACCGTATGTGATTTTAGCATTGGATATCCATCTCTTTAGTAAATTTATTAATAAATCTACAGTAACCAATTTATCCTGGTCAGGGTCACTATGGATTCAGAGCCTATCCCTGGAACTCGAGGTGTGAGGTGGGAATTTTCCCCCTAATGAGACCCCACTTCTCATCTCAGGGCATACTAAAAATTCGTTTATTATACTCACTGAGCATTTTATTAGGAACACTTGTGCACCTACTCATTCATGCAATTTTCCAATCAGCCAATCATGTGAAAGTAATACAATGCATAAAATCATGCAGATTCGGGCCAGCAGCTTCGGGTAATGTTCACATCAACCATCAGAATGTGGAAAAAGTGTGATCTCAGTAATTTTGACTGTGGTATGATTTTTGTTGCCAGATGGGCTGGTTTGAGTATTTCTATAACTGCTGATCTCCTGGGATTTTCACACACAGCAGTCTCTAGAGGTTACTCAATATGGTGCAATAAAGAAAAAACATCCAGTGAGTGGCAGTGCAGTGGACAGAAACACCTCGTTGATGAGAGAGGTCAATGGAGAGTGGCCAGACTGGTTTGAACTGACAGAAAGGCAATAACTCAGATAACCACTCTGCACAATTGTGGTGAGCAGAAAAGCATCTCAGAATGCACAACACGTCGAAATTTGATGCGGATGCGCTACAACAGCAGAACACCATGTTCCACTTCTGTCAGTCAAGAACAGGAATCTGATTCTGCAGTGGGCACAGGCTCACCAAAACTGGACAGTTGAAGGCTGAAAAAATGTAGCCTGGTCTGATGAATCTCGATTTCTGCTAAAGCACACAGATGGTAGGGTCACCAACAGCATGAATCCATGGACCCAACCTGCCTTGTGTCAACAGTCCAGGCTGGTGGTGGTGGTGTAATGGTGTGGGGAATGTTTTCATGGCACACTGGGACCATTAATAGCAATCAATCATTGTTTGAATGCCACAACCTATTTGAGTATTGTTGCTGACCATGTGCATCCCTTCACAGACACAATTTACCCATCTTCTAATGGCTACTTCCAGCATGATAATGCACCATGTCACAAAACAAAAGTCATCTCGAATTGCTTTCAAGAACATGACAATCAATGTTCTTCAGTGGCCTTCCCAGTCACCAGATCTGAATCCTATAGAACACCTTTGGGATTGCATGATGCAATCATGCCAAACATTTAATCATTTTTATTTTCATTGATGTATTCAACCATTATTGTCTCTATATGCGTATTATGGTGTATTTCTGTTCTGATTACTAAAATAATGTGGTTATGAAAGTTTTTAAGTGCATTTTATGTGTCTATTGTGTTGCTCCTGGCCCACAGTGTAGCATGAGTGTGTTCGCTGCGATGGGCGATTGTCTGCTCCACTCTGGGGGCACTAGCTAAAAGCCACTTTACTGGTCTGTGGTCAGCCATCTGAAAAATTGCAACGGTTTTAATTGAGATGAAATCTTTTTGCTCCATTTGAATAAGGCACCCAGGAAGGCAGGAATAAATCTTCACAGTTAGGGACTTTTGTATGAAATCGACAAAGACACAATGGAGAAATGGAGTATCTTGAGCGTTCTGTTTTCCTACCACATGATGCTGTTGGTGTAAAAAAAAATCCTAAGATTTAATTCTATAAATGACATCAGTACTCAATCAGACCCATTTTTAAATTCTCATCTTTTCTAATTTCTGAATCTTAAGTGCAATTAGATCGATTTCAGTATGACCAGTGAAGCAGTCCTTTCTTTGTAGAGCATTACATTACCAAAGTATGTATACTACCCAGACGATTGTGTACAACAGGCATATCAAACAAAGAAACTGCAAAGCTTAATTGCCTTTTTTTTTTTAATTTAAAGCAAAGACTCTTGGTCAGAATCGGTCACACCCTCCCTGATGCTGTGCAGAAGGGCATGTGTTCACAGCAAGCGAATGGTCCGCAGCACACTGGGGATTATACGACCTGTCTTCCTTTTATACCTTTTATTCTTATTTGTCTTAATTTATGAATTTATGTTGGCTTACTTTCTTTATTGTTTTTTAGAATGAATATTTCTTAAACTATCACCGATACTCATAGCCAATTGCACAGTTTGAGCATTCAGGTTTTTATCCTGGTTTTTCCAAACTACTTCTGCTCAGTTTCTCCTGTTTAACCAAAGTGGTTCATAGTCAGGACTGTCATGCTAACCTTCACCCTGGCTATTGTTCCGTCTTTTGTCACGACTGACTAGAGTGTGTACCTCACTCATGCATAGCCATTGCACACTTTGAGGTGTCAGCTCAGCGGGGACGGAGTGCTGCTCCAAATTACCCCGCCTATGTGTGGAGCAGGTCTTCTCTGAATTTTAATTCAACCGTGCAGATGGACATGGAGCGAGTGAGAGCAGTGTCCTGTTGTGCACGCTGCTTTTATTGATGCCAGGCGTGAAAGGGAAGAGTGACATTTAACAGTGAGAAAAGGTGGGGAGGGTGGTCACAATTCCAAAAAGCACAGCCCTGTGAACACTGTCAGAAACTGTGTGTAATGCAAACTCTAACTTATTTATAGATGCTTGGCTTTACTCCACAAATCCATATATATATTCTGCAGCCATTTCTGTGATGCTTAATGAGATTAGTTTTATTATTTTTTACTTAATTCTAGTCGATAGGTCACCTAAGCCAACAGCATAAAATAAATATATTTGAGTGAGACAGCAAATACATTCATAAAGATACAAAAAAAATCATAAAATGTCTTTTAGGTGCAATTCTTCAAACAGTTTTAAGACAATCTTCATTTTCATTTACAGCTTTATCTTGGTCGGGGTTGTGGTGGTGTACATCCTGGATGGGACAGCAGATTATAGCAGAACACCATGCACAAACACATTCACAAAACGCTAGGGGCGATTTAATGTTGCCAAGCCACCTTCTGGCATACCTTTGGGAGAAATAACATGAACAAGACTCCATCCATCCCTATCAAAGGTATCTGCCTAAACATTAAATATTGATTGTCTCGGTTTACCAACACCGTATTCCAGAGTCACCCCAGGAACTGCTGAATGCAGAAGTATAGCGAAAGGCACAGAGAGCATTAACCCCAAATATAGCAACTTTGCCAGGTATAGAGTTAAAAGTTCCTACATTAGATCTGTTGCTTTGGTCCAGTAATGGTGGACGTAGGCCCTGCTATGACCATTATAACTATTTACACGTGTACTACTTAAGGTTGTTTAAATCTCACTATAACTGTCCTCTGGCTTTGGTTTACATTTGTAAGGGATAGTTTGGTGAAGATCCTGAGCAATCAGCGATATGTCAACACTTCTTCCGATCCAGTGTAAAAGTGTGAGCTGGCAGTGATAATGAAGCCACCACTACAAATGACCCAGTCACTCCTGATTAAGTGGCATGTCATCCTGAAAGTAATTGCCTTAATTAGCTATTGAACAGGTTTTGGGGTTAATAGGACAACAGGTTGGCTGGCAAGCGTGATTTACTGTTAGCAGTTAATGGTTTCACTTTCATACTCCACCCTCACTGCTTGAAATAATTTGATTAACACTATGGGACGAGATCCTCCTTGGTTGTTATTACAAAATCAATTTCATGCCTGGGTGAGCTATCACTGATGCTGTTTGTGTTGAGCGAGGGAGACTCATTGCTTGCCAATTGCCAAAAACAGGAGCGCACACATCGTTTTCAGGAAATGTAATGCTCTCGTTTTCTTCTACAACTGTCATACTTTAGCATATGTGTAGTCTGGAAGTTGAGTTCAGTCTAATCAGATTGTTTTAGACTGACCTCTCAACCCTATATTAGGAAGGTCTGGGGTACATGTCTGAGTTGATGAAAGAAATAACTGAGTAGAGACAGAATAAGTGGGTTATGAAAAATATGCAAGTCTGCAGCGCAGCACAGGAGAGTGTTTTTAGCCAGATTACGTGGGAGATCCTTGCTCTGAAGATTTTCAAAACAAGATTTGTTCAACTCTTTCCAGATGCTCAGTTCTGAATAGTGCTAAATGATAGGTTAGGTAAACAATCTTGACAGAAAGGGCAATTGGATTGTTTACTTCACATTCTGGCTCGGTTAATGAATTCACAGTCAACAGTGATGGTACTAGGTAATCTGTGTGTTGACTGTGAATTGTCATTGATACAAATAATTTTGGATACATGGATCCAAATTAGAATGAGAGATGGATTTAGTTAATAGTAATTTAGTATGTTTTCTTTGTCATTTGTAATTGTGTAATTTATTTGCATTTTGATTACGTTTATGATTGTTTATGCACTGAACAGATCATTTTGCTAAGAGACTGGAGGAGGGTGCTAACTGCATATAATCTGTTTAGAAAGCAGTGATTACTTTTAATAGTCATAAAGAGCTTGTTTGGGGTTGAAAGGATTTTTTTTTAATGAAATGAAAGCTTGGTATGAGATTATGAAACCTCATAACAATGTATTCAAAAAAAAGAAATCAAAGGTTTAGTTGTAGTTACATATAATGTAGTTAGATATAATGGATGGAGGGTAAATAATAATAATAATAATAATAATAATAATAATAATAATAATACATTGTGTTAAAATGTACTCAGGTCTATTATGTATATAGCATAAAGATTTTTATACACCACAGATAACCAACATAATCATTTGCTAGCAGAGCTATTTAGAATCATTTTGTTCATGATCTTTTATTTGTCATGCACTAAGCTGCTTGTCACAAGCTGTGATTTAAAGCAGTCCCGCTATGAGGTGGACAATAATTGCAACACTTTTCCCTTAGCCAACTCCCTCCATTAATTTGTGTTTAACCATATGTGACTGGCTGCACTTAAAGGGATCCATAAAGAGTCCATTGCCTTTAGGTCAGATTACACAGACTTTATCCAAGACCTCATCCTGGAATGAAACATGACCTAACTATGTGCAATCGAAGCCTATGGCTAGACAGCGTTAAGACACTGAAGATTGGCTATAATACAGCAAGATAAGATATATGTGTTAATGGCAAATTGAGAACATCTCTATGTCCAGCTACTTCCGTCTTGTTCTCTCTACATTGAATAAAGGAAAGATGTAGTGGTTTACTAATGAATTTTGCAGCAATACTCATACTGTTGCTCAGATGCAGAATACCTCTGAGTGTGATGTTCCTCTTGACTGCGTTTTTGCATGTCCTGTGCTCATTCCTTTCAGACACATTAGGTGTATGAAGATGTGTAAGACAAGGATATATATATATATAGGTTGGTTTTGCTCTTAAAGAGCAGTAAGAGAAGGGCTCGTGCTTGTCTCATCTAGCATGTGAATAACAAAGACCCATTCTTGAGATCTTGCCAATGATGATCTGATTGCCAGCGAGGGCTGAGATGAAGAAAAGACTCGTTCATCCAAATTTATTGGCTTTCATCTATTATGTAGCACATCAAATCTGTTGTTTCAGGACAATCACCTGACCGTATTGTGGCCTCAGGCTGTTTAAATCAGACGAATAACATATTTCAGTATGACACACTAGCGAGAGTGCTTAAGGGCCCAGTAAACACTGTGGAATCCATCTGGGTGTCCATCTGGTTTGATGGGTGAAGCACAGCATGTTAATTTAGCACACATAACTCTAAAGCCTGAAACATAATGGCTACATTGACAGACAAATTGATTTCAATAACTGGTCTGTGTAGTTTTCCCCAATACAGAATTGAGTACCAGGCGTTTCATTTACATTTTAGCATTTTGCATTTATTCTGTTGTCAGGCACGTTTATCCAAGCATAAACAGAGCAGTTGACCACCTTTGCTTAATTTAAAAAATAAAATTTGCTTAAATCTTTGGACGTGCTGGGATTTAAAAAAACAACCTTCCAGTCACTAGTACAGAAGCTCAACCACAGTGTTGCTTCTATTTCTGATAGCACCTTTCCCATTTGTAGGCCTGTGAATATTTACAAGTAGAGCAGAAGTTTTCTTTTGGACTCTCAGTGAGCCACACTTTGACCTGTTATTTGGTATGTTGACTGCAGAAAGTGAAGCCCAGGTCAGAGGAGCTAGTCAGTAATTAGCCTTTCTTGTGTAATTGCTGCAGCTTTGTGTCATTCAGTGTAATTGCTGCAGCTTTGTGCTTGCCATTCTACTTTTGAATAGAAACCAGGTTCAGCCTACCATGTCATGCTATCCCTCTCCAGAGATAAGAGAGTCCAGATACATCTACATTGACATTTTATAGTCTTGTACTGAAAGCCACCCAAACCAATCACCCACTTTGCACTGGTTTCAAAATGTAATTTATTTAATAAATAAACATCCATTGAGTGGAAGATTAGTTCATTGTTGAAAATGTAGACATGTTCAAAACGTGTGAAGATTCAGTGGGATACTATGAAATTGTCAGCTTACAGCTTACACTTTATTATGAACAGATAAACCTGCTTGTATTTTAGGTACAGACTATGGCAAAGCAGCCAACTGTTGGCGAAAGAAGCATTTTACTTTTACCGTGGAGGTAGGTGTAGTCTTGTTGGTGACTCAGTGGACTAGAATGGCACCAGTAATTTGATACTGTATGAAGAGAGATGTAACATATGGTCAATTAAAGACCAGGCACAATACCACATTTTTTATTATGCCATGGTTGAACGATGCAAACCAGCACCGAGCTGTGAGATGATGATTGCCTGGATAATCACATATTCCAATAGGTATGGTCTGATCTTCTGGGTGTTTTACAGGGCAAACATGCAATATCAGGAGATCACCCTAATGTGGACGATGAAGGCTGGTTATTAATTGTTGCTGCATGGTGAACCTTTGTGCTTGTAGTGACAATGTGCCTGGCTCTTTCATAGAAAGGTTGAGGTGGAGACAGTGTTTCTTCATCCAGTTGGACATGTCTGTTAAGCATGCTGAGGTGACTTTGCCTGTTCCGGGTGATGTGCTCATGATGTGGGTGAGGAAGATGGCCTTTTGGAGATGTGTGGGGATAGGTCCAGAGGACAAATGGTGGATCGACTGGTCAGGAGGTGCTTAGAGATCTTATTGTCAGTAAGAGGGACAATGAAGTTAGTGTTGTACTGTGTATAGGAGGCTAGAGGAGACTGGTAGCAAAGTGGGTAAAGCACTATGAAGCTAATCAGAAGTTTGTGAGCTCAGATCCTAAGGCTATTGGGCCAAAGACTTTAACCCTCAACTCATGCTGGGCAATATAGCCAAAAATATTATGATGTTATACATTTGACTGTATATTCATTAGTCTCAACATTTATTATGATAAGGGGAAAAAAAGTAATGTCACTTGACTACAAGACAACACTTTTGCAAGGGTAGACAAATAAAATTCTTTAGCTAGCCCACCAGACAAATACAAGCTCTAATGTGCTGCCTAGTCCCATGTTCTAGTTGCCCAAAAAACCTAATTGCCTATGCTGAAAATTACTAGCTGGTATACTGTAATAATGTATGGTGAGCTAGTTAGCCAGCTATTGCATTAATACGTTCATGAATTCATTCATTCACTTTCAGCGAATGCATTTGATCCTGCTCAGGGTCATGGTGGCCATCCCTGGGAAGAGGAATAAACCCTGGATGGGACACCAGTCCACTGCAGGGCACAATACACACATATTGTACATCCACCTGCTTTTTACAAGTCACACCTAGGGGCAAATTACTGTAGCCAATCCACATACATACATGCCTTTGGGAAATGGGACGAAACTGCAGAACCCTGAGGAAACCCACATGGACAGACAGTAACCCAAGCTCAGGACTGAACCAGGGACCCTGAAGCTGTAAGGATACAAGGCTACCTGCTGCACCACTGTCCTACCCAAATTAATACAGACTATGAGAAACAAATTAAACAATACTTATCCCTTCGCCCGCCAGGGCCATGTGTGTGCGGAGTTTGCATGTTCTCCCCGTGCTGTGGGGGTTTCCTCCGGGTGCTCCGGTTTCCTCCCCCAGTACAAAGACATGCATGGTAGGCTGATTGGCGTGTCTAAAGTGTCCGTAGTGTATGAATGGGTGTGTGAGTGTGTATGTGATTGTGCCCTGCGATGGACTGGCACCCTGTCCAGGGTGTACCCCGCCTTGTGCCCCATGCTCCATGGGATAGGCTCCAGGTTCCCCCATGACCCTGAAAAGGAGTAAGCGGTAGAAGATGGATGGATGGATGGGTGGACTTATCCCTTTGTAAAAAATTTTTGAATGTAGCACATCCTCTTTGCACTCTCTACAAAAAGTCTGCAAGTCATTGGGCATGTTTTGGCTATGAGCTGTGGTGTTCTGTCCTCATCACACATAAGACATATTATTCAAGTCTTGTTAGCATGTATTTTTTCTCTCTATATGCTTAACCATGAGCAGACTCTGTGTTGTAAGCAGGAGAGTTCAATAGCTTTGCACTGTGAATTATTTTGCTTGGTTTCGTCAGTATTTTCATATACATAAGTGTTCCTGATTCTGAAAAGATTGTGAGTCATCTTTGCAGAGAGTGTCCTCAATAGTTAGGGTATCAAGGTGTCGTGTCACTGTGAGGCATATTATGTTTAAACATACATACTTACTAAATATAAATATATTTGTTTTGCAAAAGGTAATAAAAAATAGGGTTTTTTTTCTATGGTTATTGGACAAGAGAAGAAAAAAACTTTGCTGCCTGCTTCATCAGCAGCATTCTGAGCCAGCTTCTTCACTGGGCAACTATGAATAAAAAAAATTGCCTGGACACATAATCTGCTTCTCCCAGGTGCCTGGGTAGTGATTTGTCTACCCCTGCTCTGTGTACTCAACTGAGTGCTTTTCTTCAAATGATGGAACAAATTATTAGAGTTTTTTAGATTTGTCAGCACTGGACAGCAGCATTTTGTATTTTGGGCTTAACTGCACTTGGACAGACATAAGATATTTGATGTGATGGAAGTGGCTTTCATCTTTACTTTCGTTCTTAGCCCTGACTGTACTCACTATCTTCCCATAGCTTGCCATTGCAGTATTTGTTTAAATGTTATTTCACCAAGTGGGCATGCAATTGAGCCTGATTAGCTGGTATGTGCTGACTTTATGCTAACCCTACATCCAGCGTATGGCTATTTTGGTGTAAGTTAAATGGGAGAGTAGAAATGAAACTTTGTTGTATTTGACTAACACTACTCTTAACCTCCCATTGTTTTGCTGTAAGTTTGAATTGTCTCAGTAGTAAGTCATTTTGGATAACATAAGCCAAAGAGAGAAATATAAATATCTCAGCAGTCAGGGATGTGGGTGGTAGTGGAAGGTTGAGGAGGCTGTTGGAAGTGGAGAGCAATTTGTTTATAGTGTTGCTAATCTTGTCCTTATATAACTTATTTTAGCATGATAGGAAAGAACGAAGATGGATGTGGTATTAATTCATTTCTCTAGGGTCTTTTGACTCCATTTTCTCTCAGCTGTCCTGAACTTCAGATTGAGAGAAAGCCAGCATCTATTGATTTTTGGAGTTGTTCTGGGTCATATTCATTTTGGTGGGCCAGGCTTAGTCATTTCTGTGGTTTATCCTTTTGTCTACACCATGAGATATTGATTGAGTTCAGACCTGAGATGCTTTAGCTCAGCTGGATTGGATTCCTAACTTGCCTGAGTTGTGTTCTTATTTTTTTTTTCCAGGGCATGCAGTTATGGGACCTCATAAATAAGTTCAGTGTTGTATTTCATGTTTATTACTGGACCACTAAAAGTGTAATCTGATGGCTCTCATTTAGAGCTACTTCTCTGATGATCTTTAGTTGTCCCCATATTTCCTGGAAGCAATGTTGCATTGAGAGAATGGGTACTGAGAATGAGGAAATTCTTCCGTGATGGCATCGTGACTTGTCATGTTGTCATGAGAGTGGAGGCTGTTAGCTAAGTGATGGATTTGTGTAATGAGATAAGGAGGAACCGGTGCAGAATAGGAGAGTGTCCTAGTGGGCTTTCAACACAAACACACACACACACACACACACACACACACACACACACACACACACACACACACACACACACACACACACACTGCTTATGAGGCTTGGGCTGTCATGCTGTGGTGGGGGATCGGAATGAGAAGCGACACCACATGCAGAAACATTAGTGATCTGTGTGGGTGGTTTGGAGGTGCATATGTATGTATATGTGCATGTGTGTTGTACATTAGTGTCAGGTTATATGGGGTTATAGTGTGTCACTCATATATTCTCTGTGGGGGTGTGTATATAGTACATGAGTATATTTGTGAATGTTCTGTGTGTGCTCATGTGTGTTTTACCATAATCTGGCTCCGCTCAGACTATGGAAAAAAAACAAAGATCAGTCAGCTCAGAATCAGTCAGAATTATCCGCAGCACAGTCACGAGAGCAATTTTGCAGTGTAGTGCCCAGGGCCACTAACACAGTGCTCTCTCAACAGACACACCAGCAAACATGCATATACTCAAAATATTATGTAACTTTTTCTAAAAGAATTGCTGATTACCCCCAGAATAAATTGTAGTGTCATTCAGGAGTATCTGATTCTGAGTATCAGGATCTGGAGGTATGAATCAGCAAAGACTTCTACTAACTATGATCATTTAAGTATTTTTTTTTCTGTATTAAGAAGAAAACAGAAAACAGGTTTCATCAAAATGCATTTATAATGGAAGAGTAAAAAAAACTTCTGTGTGCATTGGTATACACATGGAGACCTACCAACAAAGTCACAAAAGTAGGATGCGGTTTTCATATAATAGAGCCATATTTCCCTAGAACCTTCTTGTCGAGCCAGTACAGGCTCTAAATGACAAGGAAACATGGTGGTTATCTGGGGTTCATAGTATCAAGGTTACGTACGTGACTAGTGTTTGATTTCACCATTAATAACCACCAGGGGCAGGCATATCAGGGAACATTCAGCAGGCTCACTATCATTGAAAGCTGGATGTTCAATCTGATTTTCAAAGGGTGATATGACCTTGGGCAGAAACCCTGGATTCAGCCTCATGTTCCACCCCAGATTCATCTGTCCACCAACACATGCAAGATGAGCTTTTTTCTGTGTGTAACTTCAGACTTTTTTCCAAATATAATAGCAAATTAACAGTTTTCAGAGACACCTATTTCAAGTCAGCATCCTACAGATGCTCAAAAAATTGGTCCAAGACAAAGGAAGGACCTCTGTCAAGACCTCTGTCCTACAGAATATTGGTGCATTCATGTGCTTTGCCCATTAAAGTAGCCCGTTATATTAAATAAACTTAGAAGATGCTGCTATGATGTGCCTATAAAGGTATATGTCATAGACATATACCTTTAGTGTAGATGGGGAATTGTTGATATTAAACAGTCCCTGAAGACAAGGAATTAGGAATTAGGCAATGCACTACCACCAGCTTGATGATGTGAACCCCATTCACCCCATTCAGCTTCCAGTTAAGGACAAGACCAGTGTGCTAGGGGTCGTTGCATTTAGAAATGTTTACTGGACTGCTAGGTCATAGTCCTTAGTTCAGCAATTCAGATGGGCAGACCAGACCTATAGACACAGGTGGCCTGGCTCAGGGTGCCAAGTAACATACCAGGCTGTAAGGGAGGTTTCCTGGTTATTTTTTGTCTCTTTTGTGGCACTGCTGCCAACCAGATTCCCTCTATTAAGAATGACCTGCATCAATAGTCAGAGCCAATGCTTGGACACATCCATCCTTGTTTTAAACTATGGGGTCTACCTTTTGTAACACATGACTGTTCAAGGAGGAAGATACATCTTGGGACATAGTGACACCTTTTTAGGTCTAATATCAAAGAGGTCTTAAGCCCCAAAAAGTGCTGGGAGCGAGTAGCAGAACCATAGTAAACGTGCAACATCAGGACCCACTACTTTCACTGTGAAGAGTTGCATAGCCAGTCCATACTCTATAACAAGCATGCTCCACATGATTCTTAGTAGTCGGGGATGCTGTCTAGAGCCTGCCCAAGAGGGTACACGAGGGGTATTCAGATGTCATGAGGGGTACACAGCTTTAGACATAGCATCCTCACGCTCCTCTGAGGGACAAGATGATGGTTGGCCATTGAAATCTAAGGAGGGCTTTGTTGAAATGTACAACCCCAATTTCAAAAAAGTTGGACAGTATGGAAAATGCAAAAAAACAAATAAAAAGAGTAATTTGACAATTAAATTCACCATGTACTACACTGAAAACACATTATTAACACATTATTTAATGTTTGACTTTGTGAATTGAATTTATTTTTGAAAATATACACTCATTTCAAATCTGATGACTACAACACACTCCAAAAAAGTTGGGACAGTCGACTGTTTACCACTGTGTAACATCTTTTCTTTTAATAACACTTATTAAGCGTTTGGGCGCTGTAGACGCCAGTTGATTTAGCAAGCGGAATTTTCTCCCATTTATCCATTATGCATTTCTGTGCGGAACCTTAGTTGCCTTATATAGTGCTTCATAATGCGTCACATATTCTCAATGGGAGATAGGTCAGGACTGCAGGCAGGCCATGCTAGCACCCGCACTCTCTGCTTACACAACCATTTGGTTGTAATTCGGGTAGAATGTGGTCTGGCGTTGTCCTGCTCTGGCTGGCAGCATATGTTGCTCCAAAATGTGTACATTAAGGCTGCATTAATGATGTCCTCACAGATGTACAAGTAACCCATGCCATGTGCACTGACTCACCCCTATACCATGACAGTGACAGACGCTGGCTTTTGGACCTAACACTGATAACAGCTTGGATGGATGGTCCTTTTCCTCTTTTGCCCGGAGAACATGACGGCTGTTTTGTCCAAAAACTATTTGAAATGTTGACTCGTCGGACCACAAAACACGATTCCGCTGTGCTACTGTCCATCTCAGATGAGACCGAGCCCAGAGAAGTCGGTGGCGCTTCTGCTTTGCATACTAATTGCAAACAGATGCAACGGCGAATGGTGTTGACTTAGAAAGGTTTACCAAAGTATTCTCGAGTCCATGTCAGGATATCTATTACGGAAGCGTGGCGGTTTTTAAGACAGTGACGTCTGAGGAGATCACGTGCACGTCTGAATTTGCATGATCTCCGATCCCTCAGACCTTACTGTCTTAAACTGTTGGCCTTGTCCTTTATGCATCAAGTTTTGACTGGATATTGTGTACTATAAAAGGTAAATTGCCCAAAATCCTACAGATTTGTCTTTGGGGAATGTTGTTCTCAAAGTGTTAGATTATTCGCTAACCTGAATTCTTTTCTTTTGGCAGATTGGCAAGCCTCGACTCATCCTTGCTATTGAAGGACTAGGACTTTTTTGGAGGCTCCTTATATACTATGATTAGACGATTGCCTCACCTGTTTCACATCACCTTCTTATTTCAACTTGTCACATTGTTATTAGTTCTAAATTGCCCTTGTCCCAACTTTTTTGGAACGTGACGCATGCATCAATTTCAAAATAAACAATTTTCTTCAAAAACTATGCAGTTCATTAGGTAAAACATCAGATACCTTGTCTTTATACGTTCTTTTGTTTAAATACAAGTCAAAGTACATTTACAAATCACTCCTCTTTGTTTTTATTAGCATTTTCCCTACTTTTTTGGAATTGGGGTCGTATAATCATCTGAGTTGTATGGTCTTAGCTCCTAAATAATTGATTTAAACTGAGACATTACTGCTTCCAAATTGGTTAGAGAGTAACTCAGACCATTTTCTGGGTTTCTTTTTGTGCTTTTCAGTTTTAACTTGGATGATTGATCATGATTTGGGCATTTGCAACTAGCAAGCTGTTGAGGTTGAGGGACTTGGGACAGATTTGACAATGAGCTACGGTTCAAATCTGCCAGCTGAGCATGTTGTGTTGACATAGGCAACACCACACAGTCAGTGCAGGGGCCAGCTCCAACAAAGAGTTATGAAGAGTTATGTCCTGGGAAAACCAGCTTCCTCTTTTTGAGCCAGACTCATGATGGGTCTCAAATCAAACGGTGCACTTTTGTATATTTAATATTGTAATCTGTAAGTGTACTTGTGCCTAAAAACACATGTAATTTCCCTGAAGGTTTAAATGGTTCTCATTTCAATTCAACAAATCTCTAATGTAGAAACCCACATAAAATTAGGTTCTATGTAAGAACCTTTTAGAATCCCGATTGTAAAATTGCAATTTAAGACACAGATTGAAGCTATCACAAGTACACTTGAGCAGCAGCAGTCATTTAATTTGAGTTAATGAATGCATATAAAATAATACAAAAATGCCTGAAATTGCAAAACATACACAACGTGTGAACTCTAACCGGATACTTTATACTTGAATGTTTTTAGAGTATTAAACCCATTGGTTCAGAGGACAAAATAGGGTAATTTCCTGTTTTCTCTTATTTCAATTAATTGAAGTCCCAAAAGGTATGCACTGCACACCAATTACTACTCACTTAAATGAAAGGACATTATGTACCAAAATAGATCCTGGTTTAAAAACATTTAATTTTACTAATAAACTAAGATATAACTGTTGTTTGTACCTGAATTTTATTGTTGCCTTGTTGGGACGTGATTTTTTGGTTTGATGGTAAAAGTATTTGGGCTGTGATGTCCCAAATACGTGGCCATGTTAGGCCAGGAGTCACAGCAGGCTGTGAACAAGTCGCAAGGCAACACATCTGCTCAGTTATTGAGTGCTTCAAAACAAAGACTGAAAAAGTTCAAATTTGTAGATATGTGGATAGATAACTTATTACTTTGAAAGATGACACACAGCTTTTTTTTTATATTGTGAGTATTTTCTTTATACGAACGCTATTTTTGCACAATAGTCAGACTGTAGATGCTGACGTCTACACCACTAGGGGGGCCGAACAGACGTCTTTCCCTCAAGCGTACATGAACTGTGGTAGAAATTAGTAGGTATTTGTTGGCATGTAGAGAGGATAGAGAAAGCATAATGAGTGAATTTTAATAGCTACTCTCTTGAATAACTGTCTGTGGGTGCACAAATGCGGTTGTTCGTCTCCTTTTTTCTAACCTTTACTCTCAAAAGCCAAAGTCTGGACTGACTCAGTGCTAAAACAAATGTATACCGTCATAGGATCATGCAAGCTCATGAAAACATTAAATATTTATTGGCATCTTCAGCTCAAAATGTCTTTTAGTTTAGACTTATTCAGGATATGTGTTACCTGGTTTGATCTTCAAAACACCATTACTCTGACTTCCTTAGCTCCTTCATTTTCAAAGGCTGATGAGAATTTAAAACTGTGATATGAAATCAAAGATTGTTGAGATTTTTTTTTTGCTGGTTGAGGGGAAAAAAGCAGAGCGTGGTAATCTTGTTTGTGCAAAGGCGAATGAAAAAGATCATTCAACTGCCATCTCAGTAATCCCCTTAAACAAGAAGCTTACAGTATGTGGCAAAGCCTCTATAATTTTATCTATGATCTTCCATAGAGTGGCATTAGGAAGACATCAAAGCCACACCACTAGTGCTTGGCTAACAAATCAATAAACAGATGAGCCATATTAATTTTTAATATGCGGCAGAGTGTAGAAGGGGCAAAAGCTGGTGTTTGCAGATCAGGCAGGTTTTGGCTCAGATACCTGGTCTGCAGTGGAACACTATGCCCTAAGCTTTATAGCTAACTGCTTGTGTATGTGCTGTGAGCAGACCATTTTCAATATATAAATAATTAAATTGTGCAATATATAAACAAACAAATATAAACCAATTTTTTAAATTTATAAATATTTTTCTTATTACTTTTTTTTTTTAAAGACACTACTTCTCTGTGATCTGAAATGTCCATTATATGGGATCTGAGAAGATTAGTTTTTCCATTAATGCATTGAATTGATCCATCCATCCATCCATTTTCTATACTGCTTATCCTGCTGGGTTGTGGGGAACCTGGAGCCTATCCCAGGGAGCATGGGGCACAAGATGGGTGACACCCTGGACAGGCTGCCAATCCATCACATACACATTCACACACCCATTCAAAGAATTACGGACACTTTGAACATGCCAATGAGTCTACCGTGCATGTCTTTGGATTGGGGGAGGAAACAGGAGTACCCGGAGGAACATGCAAACTCCGCACACACAGGACAGCGGCAGGAATCGAACCCTCAACCCAGGAGGTGTGAGGCAACCACCATGTGTCCGCGTTGAATTGATTTGATTGTTTATTCCTAATTTAGCATGCCTGCATTAGGTGTAAATGTAATTTTACATAAATTTGTATGGAAAATAATTTTGCCTATTGTATATGAAATACTGAAGCCATTAAAGAAGAACAAATATCATAATGCCCATAATATGCATCTTTACACCTGCAATTTCAGGTGCACGGTGGCTTAGTGTTGTCTGTAGTATGTGAATGTGTATGTGATTGTGCCCTGCGATGGACTGGCACCCTGTCCAGGGTGTACCCTGTCTTGTGCCCGATAGGCTCCAGGTTCCCCAGGACCCTGTAGGATAAGCGGTATAGAAGATAGATGAGTGGATTGTCTGCCTGCAATTTCTTTTTGTGTCAGATCTATTTTCCTACATTACACAAAGGGTTCCTTATTAAACACATTTGTTCATCATAGGTTGTCTGTGATTCATGTATAATCATTGAATGATTTAAATAGCTGTAAATGCTGTGCAAATCCATCACACTTGCTTGTCCATTCTGTTGTATGTCCTATCTAAGGCAAGTGTATTAAAAGGTTTAACATACAAAAGTTGTTTATATTGTGTCGAGACAGTGAAGGCAATAAAGAATAGGAGTATAAGGTATAAGAGAGTATAAGGTATCATGTTTTGTTTGTTGGCATGGGCACATTCCATTGTGCTTGAATCAGGTACATTGATTTAAATGATTTACCAAAATAAGGTAAGTGTCTAATGTTGGTTATGCTTTAAATGCTATTGAGGTAAACTATGCTAAGAGAGTGCCTAATTACAAACACTGAGCATTGCAATGACAATGGCTGCCCTTCATTTTTGGCAGAGCTACTTAGGGAAGGGTCATTTTGGAGCTAAAAAAAGCTGATACTTATTTGTGAATTGAACAGATAGATCTGGCTGGTTGAAAGGAGCCAGAACTCTCATAATCATTAGCTTATGAATGCACTAACCACATATAATTCATATAGTGCCTTGTGACATGATCTTAGAATAAATAAACAACTGCAACTCCACCTAGAGGAGGCCATACACCAAACATGAGTGATTGGGTAACTCTCAAGGAGCTAGAGGGATCAACAGCTGAGAAGAGGAAAGCTGTTT
The DNA here is from genome assembly GCF_023375685.1 of Ictalurus furcatus. Classification (NCBI taxonomy): domain Eukaryota; kingdom Metazoa; phylum Chordata; class Actinopteri; order Siluriformes; family Ictaluridae; genus Ictalurus; species Ictalurus furcatus. The sequence continues at coordinate 12,481,166 of NC_071260.1, read as the reverse complement.
AAACAAGACACCCCAGGAAACTGGGCATTATGAAAGAGTAGAGAGACATATGAAATCCTATATCACCAAAGTTTGCCAAAAGACTTATTGGCGGTAGCACAACGGTGGTAGCATCATATTGTGCATTACCCTTAGTCGCTTTGTTACTTCTCACTGACTTCTGCTGGTCACATTTTTAATAATAGACTTATAGGTGCTCTGCAGAATTTTCAAAGTGTAGGATATATATATATTTTTTATAACCAAACCCTGACTGATACTTGTCCAGACTTTATTGTTCCTGACTTGTTTTGATAGATCCTTGGTCTTCATAATGCTGACTGTTTAGGTATGTTCTCTAACAAACTCTGGGGACTTCCAGGAACAGTTTATTTATATCGCGAATATATTACACTTACACAACATTTTACACTTTAATTATTACACATGTGGACTCCATTCAACTAATTATGTGAATGAAACTAATTGCACCAGAATTAATTTAGGGGTTTCAGAGGTACAGGGTCAGTACTTATGCAAGCACAACTTTTATGTTTTTAAAACAAAAACAACATTTGAAATATTATGGGCGCTTCTGTGCAGTTTCTTGACATATACTGTAAGTCCAATTAAATGCATTTCAGTTCCAGGTTGTAACAGTATACAATGTGGAACATTCAAAGAGGTGAATACTTATGCAAGGCATTGTGTATCTGCCTTTTTGAGAAATATTTTTCTATACCAGGAAAGTAGGAAGCAGAGTACTTTGCAAATTAATTCATTTGGGTAATTTTTAATCGTTGTAAACCATGTGTCATTAACTCTTCTTGTATTTTTATGATGAGGCTTACTGATGCAGAACAACACTTATACAGCTCTGTAAGCACAGTGGTAATATGATCAAAACGTGATGGAGTTCAAAGTAATATAACTGCTGTTAATATTGAATCATTTAAAACCAAATTTCCCGATGGCCTCTCACAAATGGACCCAGGAACATAGAATTTTGCATTTTATACTATGTTTGCAAAACCTTTCTCTAGAGCCATCAGTTTAAATGAACCTATCTAACTTATTATCAAAACATTCACGGACCTTCACTTCTCCAGTGCATCCCATGTGTTATTAGCTTGGTTGTGAAAAACAACTGCTACAGCTCCTTCAGGAATAAGCAAGGAGAAAGAAATGGAAGAAATAATAAGAGAGAAAAATAGAGAAGAAGACAATATTAGCTGAGCTATAGAGAGAAGTGAAATGAAGTGAAATACAGACGTACAACAGGAATGAGAGAAACATAGTGATGTAGATAGTACAAACACCCTAAATTAATTAAACCAAGTAATTAATTACTATTAGCTTTCAGACTGAGCAAACTTAAACGCTTTTATTTTATTTAAAAATGTTCTCTTATATTAGTAGATCACCAAAATCCCATAACAACATTAACTAACAAGGGTGGTAACTAATAAATATCGATAATTGATTCATTTATTGACCTGTTTTTTTTCCTGACTAATCAACTACTTGGGTTATTTTAAAACCATATTAAAGAGCAGGTCACTAAAATTACTAAAATACAATATTACTGACATGTATCTGTCATACACAGGTGCATATGTTATATCTATCTATCTATCTATATCTATCTATCTATCTATCTCTCTCTCTCTCTCTCTCTCTCTCTCTCTCTCTATATATATATATATATATATATTTATTAGGCAAAGAACTTGGCTTTATAATTTGATCTTAGTGTGAATTTTGTAATACCTAAATACATATTTGTTCCTTTACATGCATGTTGACTGTCTTGTGATATGTTGTGGTGAGACAGACAGTAGGTTTATATGGACAACAATAATCCGATATTAAACCGATTAAGACAATACTCTGATTAAGGAACTACCATGTACCATTGATTACCTTAATCCAACTGAAATCATACTCAAAATTAACGCAAATCTAATTAAGACATGTGGAGTATTCCTATTTTAGTCACATTATCGAAGTGCATTACTGACTACATTTACATGGACTGCAATAATCTAATTATTGGCCTTATTCTGAATAAGACAATATTGTGATTAAGGTGTTTACATGAGTTGCTTTTAGAATATTCCTTTCATGTTCCTGTTTTACATGTTATAGAACATAGATGGATTAACGGCACACGTCATTACGTCCCTACGCCACGCTGTCCGATGTTCACTCCAGAATTTCACGTATGAACATACAGTTCGTCTTTGTTATGGTACTGTATACAGATTTGGTTGTTTTTATTTTTAATTTTACGAAAGCTTCAAGTGCAGTTAATTACTTGTCCTGCTGTACGTGCAAATAGACGACTGCTTGAAGCCGTGGGCTGCGTCTGAAACTGCATACTTACCTACTATATAGTAGCTGAAATACATGCATCTCGCCTACTATATAGTAGGTAAGTGCGCGGATTCGGACGCAGCCGTGCTCTCTTGTTTGTCGTCAAACGGTTGAGCACTGCCACTGTCGCAAAATGAGCAGTCACAAAATGCGGTGAAAACTCCCACCCATCGTTAATAGTGTGATTAAGGGCAAAAGCATCTATGCTGACTTTCTTTAAACCATTGTGTGACACTCTTAACAAACAACAAAGAAATGGAGTCCTTGTTCAGTTTTCTGAATCACCCAAACCTTTCACATGCAAAGTCTTAACCATTGCAGGGACTTGTGATTTACTTGCAAAAGCATTAGTGTTAAATACTGTCCAGTTCAATGGAAATTTTGGGTGTTTGAAATGTGAACAGCCAGGCAAGACAATAAAAACTGGAGAAAATGGACGTGTATGATTTTCCTTTTCAAAGGGAAGATCCAAAAGGTCCCGCACGTACTCAAAAGAGAGTCGTTGAAGATGCCAAGTTGTCATTTAGTTCAATAACCATTGTGCATGGCGTTAAAGGTCCCACTTACCTTAGCACATTAGATAGTTTTGATTTGGTCTTAGGCACAGGTATTGATTACATGCATTCTGTGCTGCTTACTGTCCTGCGACTTTTGATGCTTTTGTGGTTTTCCACAGAATTCTGCACGCTGTGCTTATTAGTATGGTCAGATCAATTGGTAGACAAACGCATGAGTGAAATTCAACCACCATATGGAACACGTTCTGTTTCTGCCCATAGAATGTATTACAAAGCCTCAGAGTACCGGTATACAGTGGGGGATAATAAGTATTGAACATGTCAACATTTTGTTCAGTAAATATATTTCCAATGAGGCTATTCACATGAAAGTATCAACAGACATCAGTGTTAACTCAAGAAATCCACACATATAATGAAATCCAAACATTAAAAACCATAAATGAAGTTATGTGTAATAAAGTGGAATGACACAGGAAAAAAGTATTGAACCTGACTCATGCTTACTGAAATTTATTTAATACTTATTGGAGAAGCCTTTGTTTGTAATGACGGCTTCAAGACGCTTCCTGTATGAAGAAATTAAAGGGCCGCAGTATTCAGGTGTGATTTTTGCCCTGTTCTTCTAAACATATTGTCTTTAAATCTTCTTCAATTGGATTCAAGTCAGGTGATTGACTGGGCCATTCCAACACCTTGATTTTTTTTTCTCTGAATCCAATTAAGACTTTCCTTTGCTGTATGCTTTGGATCGTTGTCCTGCAGGAGGGTCCAGCCACGTCTCATCTTCATCATCCTGGTGGATGGCAACAGATTCTTTTCAAGAGAATAAAGGGCTCCATTCATCGTTCCTTCAATTATATGAAGTCTGCCAGTACCATGTGATGAAAAACAGCCCCACACCATGATGCTTCCACCTCCAAACTTCACTGTTGGTATAGTGTTTTTAGGGTGATGTGCAGTGCCATTTCTTCTCCAAACATGGTGTGTAGTATAACAGCCAAAAAGTTCAATTTTGCTCTGATCTGACCAGACTACACTCTCCCAGTATTTCATAGGCTTGTCCAAATGAGTTGTAGCAAACTTTAAACCAGCTTCGACATGCCTTTTCTTTACTAATGGAGTCTTGCGGGGTGAACGTGCGTAGAGGCCATGGTGATGGAGTGCACTGCCTATTGTTTTCTCTGTGATGATGGCACCTGCTGCCTCCGAGTGTTTCTGGAGCTCTTTCCGAGTGGTCCTTGGCTCTTGGGCTACTCTTCTGACTATTCTTCTGACTCCCTGATCAGAAATCTCGCGAGTAGCTCCTGTGCATGGCCGGTGCTATGCATGACTAAGTGATGTTGCTTCCACTTGTGGATAATGGCCCCAATGGTGCTTATTGGAGGATTCATAAGTTCTGAAATACGTCTGTATATAATTCCATCAATATGTTTTGCAACAATAAGGTTGCGAAGGTTTTGGGAGAGCTCTTTGCTTTTACCCATCATGAGATGTTTCTTGTGACACCTTGGTAATGAAAAGCTTTTTATATTATTTATTTTATTTGTATAGCGCTTTTTACAATAGACATTGTCTCAAAGCAGCTTTACAGAAATATCAACATGGTATACAGATATTAAAGGTGCAAATTTATCCCAACTGAGTAAGCCACTGAGTGGCGACGGTGGCAAGGAAAAACTCCCTAAGATGTTTTAAGAGGAAGAAACCTTGAGAGGAACCCGACTCAGAAGGGAACCCATCCTCATCTGGGTAACAACAGATAGTGTGAAAAAGTTCATTATGGATTTATATGAAGTCTGTATGGCCTTAGGAGCAGCCGTAGTCCCAGCAGTCTGGAATTAGAGAAGATTTGAGCTCCATCCAGAGGCAGAAAGGATCTGGATCTCTAGTATCTCCATAAATTCATGTGGGGCTCGGCGAAAGGAGAGAGGGAGAAAAAAGATTATTATGACTGCGAAGTAGTAGAACAGAATCTAGTCAGGGTAGGCTTGAGTAAACAAATACGTTTTAAGCCTAGACTTAAACACTGAGACTGTGTCTGAGTCCCGAACACTAATAGGAAGACTGTTCCATAACTGTGGGGCTCTATAAGAGAAAGCTCTTCCCCCTGCTGTAGCCTTCACTATTCGAGGTACCGTCAAATAGCCTGCATCTTTTGATCTAAGTAGGCGTGGCGGATTATATAAAACCAAAAGGTCGCTTAGATATTGTGGCGCGAGACCATTTAGTGCTTTATAGGTTAATAAAAGTATTTTATAGTTAATGCGAGATTTTACTGGGAGCCAATGCAGTATTGATAATATCGGTGTGATATGGTCGTACCTTCTAGTTCTAGTTAGGACTCTAGCAGCTGCATTCTGGACTAACTGGAGCTTATTTATATTCCTACTGGAACATCCAGACAGTAAGGCATTACAGTAATCTAATCTAGAGGTGACGAATGCATGAACTAGTATTTCCGCATCATGTAGTGACAATATGTTTCTTATTTTAGAAATATTTCTGAGATGAAAGAAGGCTATCCTAGTAATATTATCTACATGAGCATCAAATGATAGGCTGGAGTCAATAATCACTCCAAGGTCTTTAACTGCTGCACATGATGAAACAGAAAGACCATCCAGAGTAACCATGTGATCAGAAAGATTACTTCTAGCTACACGTGGGCCTAATAAAAGTATTTCTGTTTTATCAGAATTAAGTAGAAGGAAGTTAGTTAACATCCAATGTCTAATGTCCTTTACACAATCCTCAGCTTTACTAAGCTTCTGTCTGTCCTCTGGCTTCGCTGAAACATACAACTGTGTATCATCAGCATAACAGTGGAAGCTAATTCCATGTTTACGAATAATTTGACCTAGGGGTAGCATATATAAAGTAAAGAGCAGTGGGCCTAAAACAGAACCCTGTGGAACTCCAAAAGTAACCTCAGTACGCATGGAGAATTCACCATTTACATCTACGAACTGATAACGATCGGTCAGATAAGACCTGAGCCAGGAGAGGACTGTTCCCTTAATACCAACAACATTTTCTAATCTATCAAGGAGAATAGTGTGATCTATAGTATCAAAAGCTGCACTAAGGTCGAGTAACACAAGCAGAGAGACACAACCCTGATCGTAGGGTTATAGACCATCAATTTACTAACCCAGCTGATATTAATTTGCACAGATAGGAGGTATAATTACTTATGGATTTCAGTTGGTTCCATGCCTTACCTTGCCTTAGAGAACTGCTTTTTCTTAGTGTGTTTTCTTAGCGTGTCTTATACTTTTTTTTCCTGTGTTATTCCACTTTATTACACACAAGTTTATTTATGGATGTTAATGTTGTGAATTCTTTATATTTCCAGATTTCTTGAGTTAATACTGATATCTGGTGAAACTTTTTTGTGAATAGCCTCATTGGAAATATATTTACTGAAAAAAATGTTGACGCATTCAATACTTATTTCCCCCACTTTATGTTGTTCTTCTTTGGGCCAGTAGTGTTCAGAGTTATTCTTGCAAACCTGTACTACAAACACTTTCTTTTGCTAACTTTTCTGTTGCTAACAAACACTTTCTACTGCTAACTGTTGCTAATATTAATGTTTCTGTTGGACTTATATATAACTTTGTTATATGGCATGACAGTGGCAGTGGTGGTTTGGCGGTTAAGGCTCATTATTACTGATCGGAAGGTCCGGGGTTCAAGCCCCAGCATTGCGAAGCTGGCACTGTTGGGTCCTCTCTGCTCCAGGGATGCTGTATCATGGCTGACCCTGTGCTCTGACCCTAACATGCTGGGGTATGCAAAGGAAAATAATTTCACTATGTATATGTGACCCATAAAGACTCATTATTATAATATTTGCCATCTTAGGTTATGGTGAGGCAGCAAGGACTTCCCCCATATTCCTTTCCTGAAACACGAGACTACACTTCTTTATGCTTTGGGGAAGTCATGACAAATGATTCTATATAAACCATGTCTCTTTGGTTACCTCTGAAGTTCTCTCTATTTTTTATATAGACAATGATAGTATCTTGACCCGTCCATCAGTTTTTGTTAGATTTTGTGTTTGGTCTGATTGGACAGTTGGTTGAATGCCCAGACTTACATATGAAACCTTTGGCTATAGTTCAAAGCATCTGGATGGAAAGCTATTGGGATATTTTGAAGTTACACATAATAACCACAAACCAATTAATAGTTTAGAAGCACCACAGTGGTACCAATTAATGTTAGGACATACTTGTCAGTAATCAGATGAATTAATTCCATTTAATTTAAACATGACTGTAGACCTGCTGACGCCCTTTATACTGAATAGCATACTGCCTGTAAGGCATACAGAGCAGAATCTTAATCTTGCTATACTAATTGCTCACTTCAGAAACAGTCATACACTTCAAAGCTCTGCCCTCCCGAGAGTCAGCCATTGCAATTACAATTTATTTATTCAAGTACATGAAACAACTATGTTCAAAACACCACTGTCTTATGTTATTTATGAACCTTCTAAAGATTGATGACAACCCCCATTGTTTTTTTATACTATTGCTGTGAGGCCATACTGTGACGAAGCTGTGTGTATTGCTTTATTATTCTGAGTTGTAAGTCTTCAATGTATTTAATTAGTTCATTCCCCACATGCTTTGGAAATACACAATTAAATGTTTACAGACCTTCCTACCCTGCACACTAGATGTTGTATGTCTCAAAGGATTGCATCAAATCTGCCTCAAGTATGCCTGGCATCAAGCTCTCTGCTAAATGTTAGATATGTGTAATGTGACCAGACTGGAGTCAGTAAAAATTACCTTGACTGACCTTGGTTACTGCAGCTGTACGTCTGGCTGAGAACGAGGTCTTGACAGGGTGATAACCTCCATCCATTTGTCTTTCAAACACTTCCACTGTGGATATTTTGGTTCACAACAGTCATCAAATGGCTTTTTAATTAAATTTCAGATCAAACAGTGAAGACATATGTGGCAAAAATATACTTTAAACATTCGTATCTTTTACATATGTTATCAACATACACTCACCAGTCACTTTATTAGGAACACCTGTACACAGCAGCTCAGGAACCTCATATTATATCAAATCACTTCTTTTCTTTACTTTTTCCAAAAAAAAAATCAAAATCCCACTTTAGCTTATATCTATATCTCTTCTTCTTCTGACCTCGATCACATTTTCAGACATTACTCCAAAACTTGAGCCCTCTTCTACTATGCTAACTAAAGACTTCTTTCCTGTACAGTGTACTAGTCCCAGATAGTGGACCAACACTGACTACGTTTACATGGACAGCAAAAATCTAATTATTGACCTTATTCTGAATAAGACAATATTGTGATTTAAGGTGTTTACATGTCTATAGTGCATGTCTATACTGCAGCTAAAACAGGAATTTCGAGTATGACTTTAGTCGGATTAAGGTAATCAATAATCGCTGTTTACATAGTAATTTCTTAATCAGAGTATTGTCTTAATCGGGTTAATATCGGATTATTGTTGTCCATTTAAATGTACTGACTGAATCAGTGTTACTGCATCAACCAAACTATTATTGAATCAGTGTTGAAATTTGAAATTTAACAAACCTTTTTTTGTTTTTTGCAAACCTTTTGCATATTTTGCAAACGTGATGAAAAATAGATCAAGATGGACAAAACAAATCAATATTTGTTCGACTAGAGGGAATGCTGACAAAATTTAATGGAAATACACCCAATTGATTGATTCATTGTGTTGAATTGGGGGACAGATGGATTGACATCTAAGCCCCACCAGTGGGGAAATGAAGCTGACCAAAAATCAACAATGATTCACTGTTTGTCTTTTCAACACTGAAAAGCAATGAGTTATCAACATTTGATTCAAAATTATTTAGCATTGAATATTCAACCTCAGCCAAAATGATGATCCTGATTTCAACATTGAATCAATGTCACCTTGCTATCTGGGGTCTTACTGTTCTTTTTAATGAGTCTTTTCAGTTGGCCATGACTATAAATATGCTAAGCAAACATCTGGCTTAAACCTTTAAGATGTTTTTCTTCTCCAAAAACATATAGCACATCTGTCATATCTCATCCTCTCTACAATAACCATTATTTTCATAAAGTGACTTATTTCTGACCAATGCATAGCACAGAGACTGCCCTGGTTAAAATAATGAATCGTTTACTTGTTTTAGCTGACGATCAACAGAGCTCAGTGAAGCTCTCAATATTTGCACTTTTATTATAAGTGTGCCACAATTCCTTTACAGGGGCTCAGTGAACTGGTCATTATTGACACCTTCACTGCACCAGTAGCTTACACTTTGTGGTCAGTAGGCTAGTGTCAAGCTGAAGTATTCTCAGCCATGAACTCCTGTTTGTTTTCACTAAGCACCACTGTGATCCTGATTCTTAACAATGAAACATATAGTTAGTGATCAACTATTCGTTCATTTTCAGTAACCACTTTGTGTCTTGATTTTGTGTGTGTGTGTGTGTGTTTAGAAATATAGTCATAAGTTTCCTCAAAATTTTATGACTGTATTTCTGAAATCATATATTATTTATTAGTACTTGTAAATCAATCAAGCACATGGGAATACTCACTAGGTCTGAAGGAAGCAACCCTGGCTTTCCTCCACTTATTAAAATCAATTACATACATTACCTTAAAATCTTTGGAACCAGTTCATATGAGAATTACCTCAGTAGTATTATTTATCATCATACCTCACTGGCTTTGATTGTGTGTCAGACACTTTATCACAGTGGACATCAGAGATAACATAGACATAACAAGGGTCTCACCACTGAGTCCAATAGCATAGCTGTTACAGAAACACAAAGAATCTCTGCTGCCATCAAAGAACAAAAGCATTTTATTGACTAGTAAATATTGTTCACTGCATGTGTTTCCATATCAGAGGAACAGGCCCTTATGTATTATTAACACACTTACCACATAAGTGGTAAAAGTGTCCCTGTGGTTTTATACTGCATGGAAAGTGTATTGAAATGGAAAAAAAAAAAAAATTAGGAACTGACTGTCTGGTTGTAGACAATACAAAAAGCAGCATGATTGTGGGTTTGGTCTTTTTTATTATCTACAGTAATTAAGATTTTGATCATTTTTATCTTTTCCACATTTGGTAGTATTACAGCCTGGAATTGAAACAAACTTATTTGGGATTTTTATCAGTTTATTCAGCCAATATGTCTAACAGTTGGAAATTATTTCTTTTATTACATAAATCTTTGGGGTATGTCTCTATGCACATCTGTATCCTGATATTTTTGCCAATTCTTTGTTTCAAGCTCAAGCACTTTCAGATTGTATGAAGATAGGAGAGTCTGCCACAGATCATCAATAGGATTCAGATCTGGGCTTTGACCTGGCCATTTGAAAACAGGTCCTTGGGTTTGAACCACTCCAATGTAGCTTTTGCAGTACGATGCTTTTAGGGTTGTTGTCTTGTTGGAAGGTGAACGTCCGCCCCAGTCTCAAATCTCTTCTGGACTGGAACAGATTTTCTTCTAGGATTGCCCTGTGTTTGGTTCCACCCATCTTACCCTCAACCTTGACCAATTCCCAGTCCCTACATGACGCTTCCACCACCATGCTTCACTGTGGGTATGGTGTTCTCAGGGTGATGAACAGTGCTGGGTTTCTGGTGAATGCGGTGCTGTGTGTTAAGGCCAATACAATCTCATCTCATCAGACCAGAGAATGTTTCTTCCACATTTGCTGAGTCTCCAACATTGGATTTCTTTTTTTTTTCAATAATGGATTTCTTCGGATAACTCTTCCATAAAGCCCAACTTTGTGGAGTGTGTGTGTGTGTGCTAGGCTGATCCTGAGAATGTCCTTCTCCCATGTGAGGTGCAGATCTCTCCAACTCCTTCAGAGTTATCGTTGGCATCTTGGTTACTTCTCTGACTAATGTCATCCTTAATCTGTCTCTGATTTTTACTGGATGGCCACCTCTGGTTGTGGTAGTTCAATATTCTTTCAATTTATTTTTTTAAGTAAAGGACTTAATGGTGTTCTCTGGACTGTTCAAAGTTTGGGATATTTTTTAAAATAACCTGATTTATACAGTTCCAGAACTTTTCCTGGATTTATTTTGATAGCTCCTTGGCCTTCAAGTGGCTGTTTCTTTAGGTTTATTGTATATGAACAAAACAGGTGGTCCAGGTGAAACATGGACAGCGGCACAGCCTTAGTATTTGGGAATGTCATGGTGTAAAAGTTGATGGTACAATTAAAGTGTGAGGAATAATCACAGTTAATAAGTGTTACATTTCTTTTTTCCATGTAATTTATTGATAATGCATTAGTTTTTGAGGTTTATAAATGACAACCCACAAAATTAACTCTACTGAAAATGAAACAGAACTGATCTGCTATGCACTATTGCAACCATTGGGAGCTTCAAGCAAATTTGAATTATGTGTATTTGAATAAGCTTTGGATACCACTTTTTTCTAATTGTGTTTGCAACTTGAATATCCGTCATCTTGAACTATATGCTGATCACTCAAAATACATGTCCAAAATGTCCCCTTGCCACCAACTTATGGCATTCAAAGCTAAAGTTCATTATTGACATATCTGCTCTCACGATAACAAACTGTGCTAGCAGCACACCTCACACTCACATGACATACGATTACGGTTAATAGTTTACAGATTAATCAGAACGTTACGAAGGTTCATTTACCAATGGCGTTGATGTTTCTGTTAGTGGTGACTGTGTGTGTCCAGCCCATCACCATTCTCTGCAGCTCATCAGGTCCTCAAGGCTACAAAAACACAGACCAAACACGCATCTGAGATTAGCCACTGGTTCTATAGGCACAGTCTCTCAGTCTCTCTCTCTCTCTCTCTCTCTCTCTCACTCTCTCTCTCTCTCTCTCTCTCTCACACACACACAAAACACATGTCAGTTTTACACCAGCTCTGCTCTCACAGCCCAGACTGATGGCTTGACAAGAGCACAGCTCCCAAGCAGGCATCTGTAATAGGCAGTATGAGAGCTGACCGCTGTCTCTCACACAGACAGGCTACCTGTTTAAGGCCTTATAAAGAAAATGCAAATACTGTGTTTTAGATGCCAGGCAAGGTTGGAAGGAGAGCCCACTCAGACCAAGGCCTCCCAGCACTGGGCGATGCGCCAGTGTAATTTCCTCTTACCGAATGATGTGCCAGCCTCAATGATCTCAAACGACCAGAGGAGTAATTGCGTTAAAGTTATGCATTAAAGAATTTAATAGGGATGAAGCGGCCATGTATGGCCTGTTTTGTTCCATAGACTGCTAAAGAAGAAGAGACTGTATACAGTATATGTATCTCTCTAATATGTTTCATCTAATCAAAGAAATGAGTAAAAATGCAGTGATAAAACATTTAGGAACATTTTTGGTTAAAAGACATTATAAAGTATTCTAAGTAGTCTTCTGGGAGATTACATAGTAACATTTATTCCCCAAAAAGCTATATTTATGGTAGACTGATGTACAGTATGTGGACATTCTATTGACACACTAACAAATTTATCTAACTTTCTCTAATTTTTCATTTCCAATCAACGGTGTTAATTTAATACATACAGTGATAAACATAAACTTTCACTTGTTGATGAGAGGTCATTGGAGAATGGTCAGACAGGTTCGAGCTGGCAGGAATGCTACAGAAACTCAGATCACCAAAACTGGCTGGTTGAAGACCGGAAAGACTTGGTCTGCTGAATTTTGATTTCTGCCGAGGCACACAGATAGAAGGGTCAGAATTTGGTACCAACAGCATGAATCCATGGACCCAACCTGCCTTGTGTCAACAGTCCAGGCTGGTGGAGGTGGTGTAATGCTTTGGGGAATGTTTTTGTGGCACACTTTGGGTCTGCTAATACCCAAATCAATCAGTCAATCATATCTATAATCTATCTATATGCTAATACCCAAATCTATAAACAATCATAGCTTGAATGCTTGAAAGCTTGAATCGTACAATAGAACACCTTTGGGATGTGGTAGAGCGGGAGAATCACAGCATGAAAGTGCACCTGAAATATCTGCAGGATTTGTATGATGCAATCATGTCAACATGGATCAGAATCTCAAAGGAATGTTTCCAACATCTTGTGGAACGAAAGAACTCTCAGGCTGTTTTGCGAGCAAAGGGAGGCCCTACCCAGTATTAGTATAGTGTTCCTAATAAAATGCTCAGTGAGTGTAAATAGTCGAATATAGTATTGAACTGATGCATAGACTCCGCATAGTCTGGGAGCTGGGGCTTTATGTACATGACCATGGAGCACATTCTACCCAATGCACCTTTAATATTAGACCAAATTAGACCAAAGAGCACCTTATTGTTGTGACTATATTTATGATACAATCTGGTTTATTAATTGTTAAATGTAGAAAACACAGCCACAAGAATCAAACATTCACTTGACTCACATGACAAAAAAATGTCATGATCATATAGTGCATTGTAATGTTTCACCCCAGTTATGTTTCTGGCTCAATTTCTACTTGAGCAGACCTTATTCTGTTTATATTAAGATATATCTTGTGTCTATCCAAATGAGCTTATGATCTTCAGGGTATTTGTTTTCTTTGGTATTTGTTTTCAGGTTAATTCTGGAAAGAGCTCTTCTTACACAAGTACTACATTATTGGACACTGGACTTTGCTGAAAGGGGCAAAGTGCTTCAGTTGGAGGACAGCCGATTCACTTTGTCATCAGAATGAGCCTTTTTTAGCATGGTCTCACACCAGCTCCCTGACAACACAAAGATGGTCTCATCATATGTTGTCTCTTCCCAGGTGACACAATGTCCTCATTCCGTCACCATCAACGGCAGAGACCAAGATGCAGAAAGGCTGTCCATTATGGTCTGTCAGAGGCACCATTAGGAGATGAGATCTGTTACAAATAATGCATGTTTTCTAGGCACGCCTGCTCTATCTTGTCAAGAAGATGAGGCAGAGAGATGCTCCATGAAGATCCACTCTGCCTCACTGTGTATTTCTCCTGGTCCTCTAGTGCTGATGTGGTTGGTGCAGTATTTAAGCCCATGAAAATAGTGTCCATTAGAAGTAATCGAAGTATGCTTTGATGTTGTATTGCCTAACAAGTAGACCTGCTATCAACAAGTCTAGTCCTTGTCACTAATTTGCATGCTGCAAATACCCTGCCTATCAAAGGAGAACTTTTTCAGACATTTGACCTTGCGTTTTCAGACATTTGACCCTGTTTGGATCAAATCCAAAACTGGTTACAGTGATAATTTCATATAAATCCTACTATATTCAACCACTTGTTCTTGAGATATCATGCCGATGACAATCTTAGATAGTCAGACAGCCAAATCATAGCCGTGCTGATATTCAGTACTATGAAGTACTTTATAGTAATAATAATAATAATAATAATAATTTTATTATTATTATTAGTAGTAGTAGTAGTAGTAGTAGTAGTGAATTTCAACTAAATTTCAGGTAGAATAGTTCTTAAAAAGGTTAATACAGTAGAACTGTATCGGCAACTCGTGTCAAGACTGTAAACTGGTTATGATGAGAGTTTGAGCTAAAAAGCCAAATTGCTTGTTTAATATTATGGAAGCATATAATTCACTTTGAGGTTTTGTGATATGACGTGGCATTTACAGTGCTGTGCAAAAAGTATTTGCCCCATCCTGATTACTTCTGTTTTTGTTTATATCTCATACTAAATAGTTTGAGAACCTCAAGTGAAATGCAACATAAAACAAAGGCAACTTGAGTAAACACACAATAGTTTTAATTTTTTTATTGAAAAAAAAAAGTGATCCAACACCTATCACCCATGTGAAAAACTATTTGCCCCCTTAAACTTAAAATCTGGTTGTGCCACCTTTAGCAGCAATAACTGCAACAAACACTTCCGATAACCGGAGATCAGACTTTCACGGCACTGTGGTAGAAATTCGGCCCACTCTTCTTTGCAGAACTGCTTTAGTTCAGCCACACTGGAGGGTTTTCGAGTATGAACTGCCTGTTTAAGGTCCTTCCACAACATCTCAATTGATTCAAGTCAGGACTTTGACTAGGCCACTCCAAAACTTTAATTTAGCTTTTTTTGAGCCATTCAGAGGTGGACTTACTTCTATGCTTTGGATCATCTTGCTGCAATCCAGTTGCGCTTGAGTTTCAGCTTATGGACTCGAGTTTCAGCTTATGGACTGAAGACTGGACATTCTCCTTTAGCATTTTTTGGTAGAGAGCAGAATTGATGTTTCCTTCAATTACTGCAAGTTGCCCAGGCCCTGAAGCAGCTAAGCATACCATCACACTACCACCACCATGTTTGGCTATAGGTGTGATGTTCTTTTTGTGGAATTCTGTGTTTGGTTTACGCCAGATGTAACAGGACCCCTGTCTTCCAAACAGTTCGACTTTTGACTCATCAATCCACAGAACATTCTCCCAAAAGGTTTGAGGATCATCGAGGTGTGTTTTGGCAAAATTCAGACAAGCCTTAATGTTCTTCTGGGTTAGCAGTGGTTTTCACCTCGCATTCTTGCATGGATGCCATTTTTGCCCAGTGTGTTTCTGATATTGGAGTCATGAACAGTGACCTTTATTGATGCAAGAGAGGCCTGTAGTTCCTTTGATGTCGTCCTTGGGTCTTTTGTGACTTCCTGGATGAGTAGTTGCTGTGCTCTTGGAAGAAATTCGGAAGGTCGGCCACTTCTGGGAAAGTTCACTACTGTGCCGAATTGTTTCCATTTGGAGATAATGGCTCTCACTGTGGTCCTTCGGCATCCCAGAGCCTTTGAAATAGCTTTGTAAATCTTCCTAGACTGATGTATTTCAATCACCTTCTTCCTCGTGATTTCTGGAATTTTTTTCAACTTTGGCATAGTGTGTTACTGTGTAAGACCTTTTAACCAACTTCATGCTGTTGGAAAAATTCTATTTAAGTGTAGATTTGATTGAACAGGGTTTGCAGTAATCAGGTCTGGTTGCGTCTATTCCAGCTGAACCCCATTATGAATGCAATTTCATAGATTTGGGAATTAGCAACTACAGGGTCAAATACATTTTCACACAGGCCCAGTTGGTACCGGATAACTTTTTTGCTTCAATAAATAACATTATCATTTAAAAACTGTATTTTGTGTTTACTCAGGTTGCCTTTGTTTTATCTTAGATATTGTTTTAATTTCTGAAATAATTATTATGACACACACACAAAAAGAAATCAGGTTGGGGCAAATACTTTTTCACAGCATTGTAAATCATTAATATTACATGTAATTAAATATTAACTCTGAAGATGACTGTGCATTCTTACCCTATAATTAAAAAGGTCAGTGGAACTTGGTCTATCATTAACAATCAGTTTATTTTTCATAAGTAATGAGTAGCATTTACCAGATGGCTAATGAAACCATTTTGATATTCAATCTTAACTGGCACTAATTCTGGGAGGGAAATAATGCTTTACTGCTGTAATGATCTTGAAACCTAATAGCAAACCTCACATAATTCAGTTTTGGTCGTTAAAAGTCAATAAGCTTGGAGACATTTATGTATATTTAATGAATGAGCTCTGCTGCCTTTTATACAAGGGATTTGGTACTGTAAAATTGTGAAATTTCCCGTTTGACTAAGGGAAATAACAACTCAAGATTTAAGAGTGAAAGTTGTTCATGTGTCCTAAAGAGTAGGGATCTATATACTATTATTAAGCAAGTAATAATATATTAAATTATATGTATATTAGTTAATGAAATAATTAGTCCATTTTTAACCACTGTATATTTTGCTGTCTAGGATTCATACTGGTCAAATAACCCTTGTGGTCTCAGGAAACAAAGCACACACACAGAGTGAGTGAGTCTCACTGATCTAAAGGCCAATTCACACTTAGTGTTTCTGAAGCTTTTTTACTCACACATCTCGCTAAACACATATGCTACCATTTTAACCAACATTACAATACATACCAGTTTTGTCAGATGTGTGACTCGTGCATATAAAGACATGGTCCATTTGTCCTGTTACATGTATTTGCATGTGTGTGTAAATGAAGTGTAGACTCTTTACATCTTGTACCAAAAGTCTCCATACATAGGGCACTATGTACGCCAGCACAACATCGATTGTGCCTTCATCAGTGGATGTTCGTGGACTTCCACATCTCTGTTGGTCTGCAACACTTCCAGTCTTTTTGAATTTGTTAATAAGTTTGGCAACAGTGTCATGTGTGTGTGTGTGTTTCTTTTGCCAAAAGGATTCTTAAAGGATATCTGAAAAAAAAAAAAAAATATATATATATATATATATATATATATATATATATATATATATATATATATATATATATATATAAACTAATTTTGGAAGACATTTTGTTAAAAATGTTAACTTCCCCTATCTATGGAGTCTTTTGCGACACACTGCAGAAATCCATGCTAATCATACACTACGCTAGCTAAACATACATACATATACGCTAGCTAAAAAAATGTAATGATTGTTGTGTACTGTATTGTTACTCATTACACCAACATAGGGAACAAGGAGAAACACAAATATGCTGTTGCACCACTGGCACATTTTTAAGTGTCTACAGCGTGAAAACAGTGTGTTTTGGACAGAAGGTTACTTTTGCTGTGCAGACGTATCACTATGTTATGTGTCATGTCCAGTGTGAATTCTAGGTCAGATGATATTTCTGAATTTCTGATTCTGGAGGTGCTGACTGCCTTGCCATGTGTTGATAAGGACTGGTGAAATACTCTTCCACCCTGATTTTATAATGAATACGTGCGATATAAATAGTTGTTAAAATGAACACTGTAAAATTCTGATTAAATTCATAGAGGGAGAATTTTTTTTTATCACTTACCTTTGCTGCCAAAAATAGATTTATTATCCAGCTGAGGGTAATTTTAGGTTGTTATTGTTAAAAAACACTTTCAATACACAATTGTATTGAACACTGAACATAAGTGATCATTGTGCATAAGTTCATATTAGTTCTGATCTTTATTTAGCATTGAAGTGTCAAATGAATACAAATGCACCAAGATGACAGAGAGATGGAGGAGGGTAGCAAATGAGTTAAGCTTTTAATGTTTCAAGGGGAAAACTGGGTACTGTCTGTCTGGAGTTACTGTGCATGTTCTTCCTGTGTATGTGCAGGTTTCCATTGGGTTCACTAGTTTCCTCCCACCTCTCAAAAACATATCATTAAGCGAACTATCCTAAATTGCCTCTAGGTATGAATGTGTGTGTAAATGAACCCTAGGTATGAATGTGTGTGTAAATGAACCCTAGGTATGAATGTGTGTGTGTAAATGAACTCTAGGTATGAATTTGTGTGTTGCCATGAGATGGACTGAGATCCCATCCAGGGTGTATTCCTGCCTCACACCCAGTGTTCCCGGGATCTGGATCCACTGCAATCCAGACCAGGATAAAGAGGGACCAGGATTACTGAAGATGAATGAATGAAAGTGTGGAACTGAATGATTGTGGAATAATGATAAAGTGCCCTTGTCATCTTCTTAGACAGAACATTGTTCTCTGGTCAGACCATATTTGTAGATCTCGATTAGAGAATGATTTCCTGGTGAGTTTCTTCAGTCCACATACTGGTAGGTCTGTGAAAATATCCAGTCTTGCTCTAGTTACTCTGGTTGGCCCTCAGGTAGTTGCAGGATATTTATAACCTTGCAATGTAATGCACTATAATGTGTACTGTATTCTATATATGTGGTACTAACTGTACTTTACAAACTGAACATGAATATGTAAGAAATTGTGACTACAAAACATGTTTGTCAGTTGAAGATTCGGCAAGGTGCACGTGTCTGTCCGTCTGACTGTCTGTCTGTCTGTCTGTGGTTAGAGTTGCATGTTTTCATAGTAGCCTGAGTGTTTTTTATTTTATTTATTAAAAAAAGAAATAAAAACTGCAGTTTTTATGCATTAATAATTATATCAATGGAATGTCTTCACAAAGCTAGTAAGACACTCGTGTGTATGAGTGTAGCTTGAGTAACCTTTGAGCAAATGAAGCAGCAGTTTAAGCAAATATAGTATGTTGCAGAACTATCTTTGAGCTAAGAGCTGAAAGACTGACACACATAGCATTGCCTTGGGGACCAGGCAGGAGGTTCCACCACATATTCCCACTGCCACTGATGATAAAAGAGAACGAACAGTTGATCTGTAAATGCCTAGGAATGCAACTTGTATGAACATATTCTGATACAAAATAAATAATATACAGAACAAATTAAAATACAAAATAGTATACTGTCATTATGGTATTTCTGTACATTTTCACCCTGTGTCCACTGGGGTTTCCTCCGGTTCTCAGGTTTCCTCCCACCTCCCAAAGTAGTTGGATTTGCTACTGTATGCTAAATTGCTCCTAGGTGCGAGTCAGGGTGGGCATGGTGGACTGTGATGGACTCATGTCCAATTGAGGGAGTGTCCCTTCTGCTCTTATGGTAATGATTTCGCTTGTTTCCACATTAAACCACATGATACAGGAGCTCTGCATTTTAATATATTCAAGATGTTTCCTGTCAAGATCTGCTGTGGCTTTTAATGAACAAACCGGAACCTGCTGAGATCAGTGTGTTACATTAATTACTGGCACTTGATTTACTGCAGTTCTGCAATATGTGACTTAAGATCAAACATCAAAGCATGTCTTAATCATAAACATTCATAATCATGAACGTTGGAGCAAGGAGGCCCACACTTGAAATGACCAGTGCATACTAATGAGGATGGTACAGTGAGGATATGGATTTTATAATAGTTTACTTAAAATTAAATTTTATGATTAATAACCTATTTTCAATCTACAACCCCAATTCCAAAAAAGTCGGGACGCTGTGTAAAATGTAAATGAAAACAGATTGCAATGATTTGCAAATCTCATAAACCCATATGTTATTCATAATAGAACATAGAAAACAGATCAAATGTCTAAACTGAGGAAATGTACCATTTTGAGGAAAAAAATAAGGTAATTTTTAAGTTGATGGCTGCAACACGTCTCACAAGAGTTGGGATGGGGACAACAAAATGCTGGAAAAGTAAGTGTTACTAAAAAGAAACAGCTGGCAACTAATTAGGTTAATTGGCATCAGGCCAGTAACATGATTGGGAATAAAAAGAGTATCTTAGAGAGACATAGTCTCTCAGAAGTAAATATGGGATGGAATCTGGATGGAAGCATATGTTGCTCTAAAACCTGTATTTACCTTTCAGCATTGGTGGTGCTTTTCCAGATGTGCAATCTGCCCATTCCATTGGCACTAATGCAGCCCCATACTAGGGATGCACCACACGTTCGGCAACCGAAATCATTCGGCCAAAAATAGCAAAACAAAAAACTTTCAGTTAGTGAAAAGTGAAAAGGCAGAATAAATTTTACCGGATAATGACGTTTTTGATAATGCAATCGAATAACAACCAGCGCAGAGTGAGAGGTGCGCATGCTTTATAAATGCAGCAAACATTTCGGCAGTTTGGAAGCATATTAAAGTGTCCAAGAAAGATGCAAAAATGGGCATTTGCAGACACTGTTCTGTTGAATTGTCTAGAAAGGGTGCATCTGCAACAAAAAAAAAAGTTCCTCCTTCCAATCCCAGCGCACCCTGTCTATCTGTGGCTGACTTAAATAGGCTTATGTCTAGGACGATTTTTCATTTGTTGTGGGTTCATCCACTTTTTTTGCACTCTTTTAAATGCACTCTTAATGCAGTTTTTAGCGTTGTAGGCGTACAGAGTACGTTACATTCTTCAGCAGTCAGTGACTACGTTCACATGGACAGCAGTAATCTAATTATTGACCTTACTCTGAGTAAGATAATAATGTGATTAAGGTGTTTACATGAGTCGCTTTTAGAATACTCCTGCCATGTTCCCATTTTACATGTTTTAGAACATAATTTGATTAACGGCCCGCGTCATTACGTGACCGCGCCACGCCATCCGACGTCCCTCCAGAATTTCACGTATCAACACACAGTTCGTCTTCCTTATGGTACCGTATACGGTTTTGGGTGTTTTTATTTAATTTTTTTTTTTTTACGAACGCTTCAAGTGCAGTTAATTATTTGTCATGCTGTACGTGCAAATAGACAACTGCTTGAATCCGTGGTCTGCGTCCCAAACTGCTTACTTACCGTCTATATAGTAGCCGAGATACATGTATTTTTCCCCACTACAGGCCTATAGTAGGCAAGTATGCGGTTTGGGATGCAGCCGAACTCTCTTGTTCTCCGTAAAATGTAAAACTGCAGTGTGTGATCGTGTCCTGTCGCAAAATGCGGTGAAAATGCTCACACGTCGTTCATAATGTGATTAAGGTGTTTACATGTCTGTAATACACGTCCATAATGCAACTAAAACAGGAGTACTCCACCTGTCTTAATTCAATTATTGCTTACTTCGAGTATGACCTTAATTAGATTAAGGTAATTAAAAATGGCTGTTTACATGGTAGTTTCTTAATCAAAGTATGGTCTTAACCGGGTTAAGAGTGGATTATTGTTGTCCATGTAAACGCACTGACTTATAGGCCTAATATAGGCTATTCAAGAAGGGGGGCTCAAAGCTGGCCAAGTAAAAATATTTTTATTTTAATTTATGCAGTGTTGAAAAATCTGTCAAAATAAATGGAAAAAATGCAAAAAACCGTGTTCGGTATTCCGCCTTCGGCCAAGAATTTTCATTTCAGTGCATCCCTACCCCATACCATCAGAGATGCAGGTTTTTGAACTGAGCGCTGATAAAAAGCCGGATGGTCCCTCTCCTCTTTAGTCCTCTTTAGTTTAGAGGATGCGACGTCCATTGGTTTCCAAAAAGAATTTCAAATTTCGATTCGTCTGACCACAGAGCAGTTTTCCAAATAGCCTCAGTCCATTTTAAATGAGCTTTGGCCCAGAGAAGATGGCAGCGTTTCTGGATCATGTTCACATATGGCTTCTTCTTTGCATGATAGAGCTTTAACCAGCATTTGTGGATGGCATGGCAAACTGTGTTCACAGACAGTGAGTTCTGGAGGTGTTTCTGAGCCCATGCAGTGATTTCCATTATAGAATCCTGCCTGTTTTTAATGCAGTGCCGCCTGAGGGCCTGAAGATCACGGGCATGCAATATTGATTTTCACCCTTGTCCCTTGCGTGCAGAGATTTCTCCAGATTCTCGGAATCTTTTGATGATATTATGTACTGTAGATGATGAGATATTCATAGTCTTCACAATTTTATGTTGAGGAACATTATTTTTAAATTGTTCCACAAATTGTAGATGCAGTTTTTCCATCAAATTAAAAATTACCTTATTTTTTTCTTAAAATGGTACATTTACTCAGTTTAAACATATGTTTTGTAAGTTCTATTGTGAATAACATATGGGTTTATGAGATTTGCAAATCATTGCATTCTGATTTTATTTACATTTTACACGGCATCCCAACTTTTTGGAATTGGGGTTGTATTTATGAACCAAAAGGGTTAAACTTTAAAAGTGACTTTATCAGTCAATATCACAGTGTTATTCAAAATAAAGCCGGGTGCACACTGTGCGATTTTTAATAGTCCTTTGCGACTATTGCTTGTCAGACTGTACGAACACGATCCCCGCTGTAAGCCATGTCACACTGTAGGATCTCAGTTGTCATTAATTTTAGACTTTATGACAGTCAAGATGTGAAAAACGGATGCACGCAAGAAGACTCCTACAGAGTAGGAGAAGCCACACTACAGGACTGTGCCTCAAATCTTCTGACACTGCCAGAACTTAATCGGAGGAAAAATTTGATTGCAACGGCCATTAATTGACTGTATGTAAAACTAGCGCCCAAAGGCTACATATTTTGGCCTAGAATTATAGGAATCTTTTAGGATTAACAAAAGTAGTCTTTAGACGACCAAATCATGGCCAAAATCATACAGTATGAACTCGGCTTAAGACAAAAACAATTGAGAGAACATTCTTCCCATGATCTTCAAGAAGTTTGGGAGTGGTTATTTCCAGATGACTGGTGGAATATTCTGTACATATATTCTGTATATACTGGTGGAATATTCTCATTTCATATGAGCAAATGTGTTCAGGTAACACACACACACACACACACACACACAAAAGACATTTTACAGTATATAGCCTGTAATGAATGACGTGATGTTTCAAGCAGTGGATGTTAAATTGATTTGATTTGTAAATGATTTAATGTTATATTTCTAGGTACACAGTAGTTATAGTGGACTGGGACAGAAACAAATATATAATATATAATTCATCTGAAATATGTATAGTGGCTGTTGTGAAGGACATTTACTTATATATAACTTCATTCTACAATTAGGAACACAATTGTTATCTGTGAAAGGTTTTACTGTCAAAATATTGAACGCTCCTTCAATGCGAGATTTCTACTCATCTTTATCCCTTATACCGAAAGTATTATTCACAGACGAAACAGACAACAGGGCTGAAATGGTTTGAGGTTAATGCAGCATGACACTGATGGTGTTCAGCACTGGTGTCTTTTTTTCCCCTCACAGTTGGCTTGCTCCAACAATACTTGCTGCATGTGTTTTTTGTGCTGGAGACAGTCTAATGAGAGCGTGTCTACATTTCAGACACTCCAGGAGCAAGAGCTAGGATATAGCTGCCACAAGCACTATACTAATCACAGGCTAGTCCCTGACATCTCTGTCGTGTATGCATATTACTCTCACATCCTGCGTCCCTTCTGCTCACAATCATTGCCAAATTATGCCTTGTTGTGGTGAATATGGTCTTCAGTAAGTGGCAGTTATGAGTATTAATTAGGTCTCAAAAGGCCAATATGAATACAACGATACAGAGATACAAGCTGTGCCCAGCTTTTTGTTTCACGCAGGGGTTAAAATGGATGAGTCAATGTTTATGAATTGGGTTAATGTGAAACTGAATAAAAAAAGATCCTCTAACCTGTATTTCAGTTCAAACTGCTTGAGTAGGAGGACACTGTGCTTAGATGCTTATACCTGACAAGTGTTATTTTTCATTTTGGACAATTTGATTGCAGCTGTAGAATTGTCCCTTGCTTTTTGATTGACAAATTACTTGCCACTTGTAATTTCTTCTGTGCAGTTGTTCTGTTTATAAAGTATGCTTTTATGTTTTGTTTTGAAAGCATTTCAAAGTACATTTTTATTTGTTGCAGACTAAACGTTCATACTATGCTTCCTATGTATACTATGCCACCCCCCACCCCCCTTCGGTTTCTTACTTGACCTTGGAAAAGGGTAAAAAAATAAAATAAAATAATAATAATAATAAAAAAAGCAGCCAAAGAAGAGCCCTGGTTTGGGGCCAATCCCAGCTCACTCAAAGGGTGAAATCTGCTATTGGAAAGTGCAGTGAATATGTCATGTCCACCTTTCCCTGAGGGAGATGAAGATGAATAGAGGAAACTTTCTTCCAACCATCATCTCCTCTCTGGGGAAACATCAGAGTAGTGCTGCCTTCAGTCCGTATTCTTCCCAGCTCAGAGGATATCTATCCTCAGAGAATGAAATACTGCTTCTCAGGAGCTCATTGCAGAAAATAACTGCAGGTGCAGGTCTTTTGATGTGTCCCTGTAGGGGCTTTTGGGCTTCAGTTGGACCCTTTTCAGAGGTTTAGAGAAAGTTCCACTCAGCACTGAAGTGTGAAATAACCAGAACATGGGCAATTGTCATAAGGTTGCAGTAAAAACATAAAGTAGAACTTAATATACAGTATATTTTGTAATTTCCTTTCTACTGATATTTCTCTGTGATTTAATTGTTGTGCCTCATATCTATGTAATATATTCTCAGTTTAAACAATTATTTCATATTTAATACATAGTTTTCTATAATAAAAAACAAACAAACAAAGTTTAAAATCCAGGACTTGACAGCTTACAACATGTCATCAACTATCCCCTGTGTGCTCTGGAGGATTACAGCTTTAAAATGAAAGTCCTCATTTTTTCCCTGTGTTCAGTGGCCGTTCCAAAATGTAAAATAATTAAGCAGATAGTCTGTCCCTGGAGAAGCACTGATGTGTGTAAAATATGTTTCATGTAACAGCTGCTCTCCCAAAAGTGTCCTGTGAATTACGCTGTTTCTGGACTGAATTTTGTGGATATTTGATGCATGAACAATCTGATTACAGTTATTAAGCATTCAGCTTACTGTCAGGGAATGTTGAGGAAAATAAGATTTTTGTAAGCTTATGGCTATAAACCTGATTGGTGTTACTGTTGATTGAGTCAGGTTCATACTATATGCTTTTAAATGTTCAGCACTATGACAGCAGATGTCTGAAACTGACTACCATTGCTTTGCCCATTGCAGGAACTTCTATTACATCACCATGCTGCGGGACCCAGTGTCACGCTATCTGAGTGAGTGGAAGCATGTGCAGCGTGGTGCCACTTGGAAAACATCGCTCCACATGTGTGATGGCCGTGCACCCACCCAGGCCGAGCTACCTTCATGTTACAGCGGTGATGATTGGTCAGGTGTGACACTGGGAGAATTTATGGCATGTCCACACAACCTGGCTAACAACCGGCAGGTGCGCATGCTGGCCGACTTGAGCCTGGTCGGCTGCTACAACCTCTCATCCATGGGTGAGCGCGAGCGTGGTGCTATCTTGCTCTCCAGTGCCATGAGCAATCTGAAAAACATGGCTTTCTATGGCCTGACCGAGTTCCAGCGTAAAACACAATACCTGTTTGAGCGCACTTTTCGGCTGCACTTCATTGCAGCATTTATGCAGCTCAACAGTACACGCGCTGCTGGTGTGGAGTTGCGGGAAGACGTGCGCGACCGCATCGAACGTCTCAACTTCCTGGATGTGCAACTCTACAAGTTTGCCAAGGAGTTATTCCTGCAGCGTGTGCAGTTTGCACGCCAACAGGAGAGGCAGGAACGGCGCTGGCAGCATGAGCAGAAGGACCACCAGAGTAAAAGGCAGTCAGAAGAAATTCAGTCGCAGCCTGCCACCACAGAGGACTACGCCAGCCAGGTGGCACGCTGGTGATGTTCCTTACAAAAAGGCACACTCGCAGCACTGAGCCAAGTTGTAGATGGGGTGGCCATGTTTTTTTAGCTCTTATTCATTCTTCTGTCTCATTTTTTGTTTGAGATGCAGTTATACAGTGATGTGAAAAAGTATTTCTTCTGTTTTTGTGTATATCTCGTACTAAATTGTTTCAGAAATTAAAACAATATCTAAGATAAAACAAGGGCAAACCGAGTAAACATAAAATACAGTTTTTAAATGATAATTATTTATTGAAGCAAAAAGTTATCCAATACCAATTGGGCCTGTGTGAAAATGTATTTGCCCCCGTAGTTACTAATTCCCCAAAACTATGAAACTGCATTCATAATGGGATTCAGCTGGACTAGACACAACCAGGCCTGATTACTGTAAACCCTGTTCAATCAAATCATCACTTAAATAGAACTTTTTCAACAGCATGAAGTTGGTTAAAAGGTCTTACCCAGTAACACACTATGCCAAAGTTGAAAGAAATTCCAGAAATGATGAGGAAGAAGGTGATTGAAATACATCACTCTGGGAAGGGTTACAAAGCTATTTCACAGGCTCTGGGACTCCAACGAACCACAGTGGGAGCCATTATTTCTAAATGGAAAAACCCGGCACAGTAGTAAACTTTCCCAGAAGTGGCCGACCTTCCAAAATTCCTCCAAGAGCACAGCAACGTCTCATCCAGGAAGTCACAAAAGACCCAAGGACAACATAAAAGGACCTACAGGCCTCTCTTACATCAATAAAGGTCACTGTTCATGACTCCACTATCAGGCAGACACTGGGCAAAAATGGCATCCATGGAAGTGTGGCGAGGTGAAAACCACTGCTAACCCAGAAGAACATTAAAGCTCATCTGAATTTTGCCAAAACTCACCTTGATGATCCACAAACCTTTAGGGAGAATGTTAGCATAGGAGTAATCTTAGTTCTAGAAGTAAGTGAAAGAATGATCTCCAGTTATCGGAAGCGTTTGGTTGCAATTATTGCTGCTAAAGGTGGTACAAACAGATTTTAAGTTTAAGGGGGCAATTAGTTTATCACATTGGTGTTGGATAACTTTTTTTTGCTTCAATAGAAAAAAAAAACTATATTTCCTCAGGTTGCCTTTGTTTTAAAAATATTTAGTATGAAATATACACAAAAACAGGAGAAACCTAGATGGGGCAAATACTTTTTCACAGCAAGTCAGTACACTGGGAAATGTTTCCTTAGAGAGTCAAGTCTGAGAATCTGAAACATGCACACAATGAATATTTATAATGCAACCTCAGTAGATTGCAATGTGGGTAAAGAGCAATTCTACTCTTAAAATGTTCTTAAACACAGCCTAGCATCACAAATTAACAGACAAATCTGGCTAATGATAAATAAAAGCTATGGGGAACCAGTTGTTCTACATTTGGAAGTTTTTCAGTGGCATCAGCATTTTTATTTTCTGTTCCACTGAAGCACAGTGGAACACTGGCCGACTCTTTGGTGTTTCTGTTTAGGGCTTTATGGGAATGTCTCACTGAACATCAAGGGAGTCTATATTTTCATTCTCGATAAGTGATTAGTGATCTGACATGTTAAGGATACACAGCATTTTAAGCAGGAACCCCAATTTATAAAAATGATTATTTTTAATGTTTTAAAAATGGATTAAAATAACTTTAAAAAATATATATATATATGTGTGTGTATATATATATATATATATATATATATATATATATATATATATATATATGTATATATATATATATATATATATATATATAATTAATTTACACAACTTGTATGCAAGATAAAGAAAAACATAGCATATCAAAAATCATTTGGCAAAATAAACAAAAAGGAGGCAGAGTTGACTCCAGAATTATTGGCACCCTTCAACAGAATGGAGAGAATGACTATATAAAAAGAACATGGTTGAAACTTTCCCCTCATGAGAAAGTACTTTCTGTTCCTCTAATAAAAGTAATCCTCAAAGTACTTTAAAAAAAACAACAACAAAATGTTCTTTTAAAAATATATGTGGAAATTTATTGTCAGCCTAGAATAATTTAAATAAACACAAGAAATAATCATTGTTGGGAAACACAACCATCAAACCTAAGTGTACGTCAGTACAAAACCTCAGTACAAAAGAGACAGATTCTTGTTTACCTGCACGAGTATGTGAATAAGTGTGTGAATATAATGAATATAAAAAGACAAATGCAATTAAAATAAATAGTAATAAAAGATACTGACCCCAAAGATCACAGTGTTTGATTTGCACATTTGAATTGAATCTTGGGGTCATCGTATTTTAAAATAAATGAATAGGTATGGAACAGTTGCAAGAAAGAAGAACAAACCAGAGAATGCAGCTCATTGAAAATACAGCTATTTCTTATGGTCAGATGAGACAAAAAATCTAAAGTTTTGGTCATGCACACCATCAGCATATTTGGCAGACAAACACCTGACTGCATACAAAAAAGAGCTTATATACTTTCTGTAAAAATCTGCTTTTGTATCACTGGTGATTTGGGATGTTTTGAACAGGTGCTCTTGTAAAGATTAATGATTTCCTGAATTCCACTAAGTACCAGGATACACTAAAACTAAGACCTGCTTGCTCTTGCCAGGACTTGGACATAGATGGATCTTTTCTGAAATGCATCCAAATTAACATAGACTTCATTGCAGAGTGGAAAAAAACAGTGTTTTGCAAAGTTATAAAATCTCTTGATTTCAACCCTACTAAAACACTGTGGTCTTAATTAAACAGGGCAGCCATACTGTATGCATAAATCTGAAAATATAAAGGGGATTCTGCATGTTGCAAGATCCCATACATTTATCTCCAACCTTTTAACGTGTTAGAGGAATTTGCTCATTGCTTGTATTTTCTCCAGGGATTCATCATTAATTCATCATTCATTTTAAGGGTGTTGATAATTTCAAAAATTATGCAGGAAAAAAAAATGCACTATGTCAGACACACTTTTTTTTGTTGAAAACAAAATAATAAATAAATCAGCATTCATTTTCTGTAGACGTTAGCTAGGATGCTTATGGATGCATCATAGTATCAAAGATGGTAATGTCCTCTGGGTACAACAAGATGAGTTAAAACAATTCAAATTAATTTTCTGTTGCAGGGCCCTTAAAAATGAAAACAACTTTCAAGATTGTTCTAGATTCAGCATTTTGATTTGAAATGTAAGTCTTAGAATGTAAGTCTCAGAAGTCTTAGAATATCTTTTTATTTTTCAGCTGAAATGGATTCATGTGCTTTTGAGTTCTGTTCACAAGATGGTAAATTTACTGTACACACCAAGCGACACCTCTGAATGGATTCTTGCATATATTTAGTGAATGTAAGGCCCAAACGTAATTGTATATTGACTTTAATTATACTGTAATTTTACTTTGAACAAAAGCTGTGAATCTGAATGAGCTATAATAAGGAACAGAAAGTACTTGATGAACGAGCATATTTCTCCCACCTCCTCCTGTCTGTCACTTACTGATTTTGCAGATTTACAGGGACCATGGAGAACACTCAGAGCGAATTATCAGTGACAGAACGATACCAATCATTCAGGTTCATACAGAACACAAGATCACACACTAGTTTTTAGCTCTGCATTTACTAACAGAAGTGTGTATTTACACTTTCTCTGTAATGGACCTCATTTTTATAAAACCATGGAAAATTCAAGAAAATTCGTTATAATCCCCAAACAAAAATGAATTGTGTGCTGCTGTTTTGTGTTTGTGTATTTTGTTTACATTGCCTGCATTGTATGAGGCTAATAGCCTGCTATATGTACAAATGAAAATACATACAAGATGTCTATCTGTTAGTGTGAGTGTGTATGGATGTATACATAAAACCGGATGTGTGTGTACATAATGAATGAGTTGCCATCGTTGTTATGTATT
The DNA here is from genome assembly GCF_023375685.1 of Ictalurus furcatus. Classification (NCBI taxonomy): domain Eukaryota; kingdom Metazoa; phylum Chordata; class Actinopteri; order Siluriformes; family Ictaluridae; genus Ictalurus; species Ictalurus furcatus. The sequence goes on along the minus strand of NC_071260.1, from coordinate 12,451,261 downwards.
TGAATTGTTTTGGGCACTGAAGTGCAATACACTATAAAGGGAACAATCTCTTATACAAATTGCAAATATTTTGGAAATATCATGCCATAATTTGGTGGATGATGCATTCAAAAATTAAAAAATGATCTTCTAAAAAGTTGCAGAGAATATGTTATTTTAAACTCCGCCCCCCAACTTCTATTTTCTGCTTCTTCTGGGTGGAACTCGTCCAGCTTGCAAGAGTTGAAGACCAAGTGCTGGGCTATGTGGCACAGCTCCCATTTGTGATTCACTGAATTGGAGACAACATAAAGCTTAAAAAGAGCCAGATATAATTACAGAGGATTGTATTGGACTGAAGGCCTAAAGAAAAGTAAAATGAAACAATAAAAATTAATCCATCTTCATATCCTATACACTCTGGCCATGACATGCCCCCCTGTACCACTGTTTTCTTATTCACACTGTTGTTGAGTATTTAGCAAATTGTTAATGAGTATATAAGTTGAAGATTGCAAGATCTTATCTCCGATTATAGCAGTACTGTAACAATGAATTACTGGCTAAAGCAGAAACAATAACTACCAGTAAAATAGGCATCAATTCATTATTTATTCACAAATATATATGTGATATTGCCAATGATTTAAATCAGATGGTGTTTATCTAGTCTTATTATGGATCTGGGTTATTAATAATTATTAATGTGAACTCAACAAAAAAAAAGACAAAATGTGCTAACTAACTGAACAAAACCTATTAACCAGGTTAGAAAGGTGGCTAGTCTCTGACTTAACAATCACTGAAAATTATTTTCTTTTTACTAAACACACTTAGCACAAGTTAGCAAATTACTTCACATTGCATAATAGAAGATGCTTGAATTTAATGTATTCTGTGCTTGATTTTAAGAACATTTAGTGCTGGTACAACAATATGTGTTTTACCTAAATGCTTTATGACTGCCCCGACAACTGACTTTAAACTTCTATTATAAGGCTTGTTTCTTTTCTCAATTTGAACAAATGTTGAAATTATTGTCCATAGTAATTACCCTAACAGTGCATTTAATTCCTCTTTGAATCTTTGACATACAAGCTCAAACTCAACTCTTGCAACAACCATCTTTTGTAATATATTAACAGTAATCTTTTCTGCCAGAATGCTTCTTGCTTTCACACAGCTTAGAACTCAAGTGAAATAAAAGTCAGTTCTCTGTCTATACTGTAAATGCAATTCAGATTTAGAGCTATGTAATATAGATTAAGTAAAATGAAGAGTCCACAGGTGACTGTTTTCAGATCTTCAGCAGATCACAGCCACCTTGCTGATGGTAGGTTTCCTTCTGAAAATCAGGCTGTAGAAAGCCTGTTGGAACTTGTCTCCGGCCAAGGTGAAGAGTCCCAGATTGAAGAAGGTGTTAAGGCCTGCCAAGGGCCGTGACAGCGTGTAGGCATCATTGATGATTTTCTTTTGCAAACAGGATGTCACGTTGCTCCTCAGACTGCCCACTCTCAGCAACCTCAGGATATGATAGGGCAGGAAACACATGACAAACACAGCCAAGATCATCACTGTGAGTCTGTAGGCTCGCACCCGGCTGGGCCTAGATGCTGAAAGGCTATTACTGAGTGCACCCCTGATTTGTGTGTAACACCAACACACCACAACCAGAGGCAGCAAGTAGCCCAGCACACTCAGTAGCCAGCCATACCACCATACCGTCTCTGGCTCATTGCTGGCAAAGTCCAAACAGTCTGTGGTGTTGCCATCTTTCTTGGTCATGATCATGCTTAGCATTGGGCCAATCTCCAGCAGGGAGATGGCCCAAATGGTCAAGCAGGCAGAGACACCCCAGTACGCCCTTTGGACCTGAGCTGCTCGAAGTGGATGCACCACTACCACATAACGGAAGACACTGAGACAAGTAAGGAAGAGGATGCTGCCATACAGGTTAAAGTGGAAGCAGAAGCGGAGGAAGCGGCACATAAACTCGCCCAGCATCCAGTTCCTGGTGATGTAGAATTTGACAAGGAAAGGTAAGCTGAGAGCGTACAGCAAGTCAGATACCGCCAGATTCACCATAATGATGCTCCCAGTCTTCCAAGGCCTCAGCTTGACCACATAGATTATGATTGCCATGAGATTTCCAGTAAATCCAACCAAAAATATAATTCCATACATAACAGGAAGGTAGTAATGCTTTATAGATAAATCAACAGACAAACAGACCCCAGAGTCATTGTCATACACTTCCATTGTCAGCTTAATTTGTCCCACAGGTACCTAAAAAGCAGATTGAACAAGTTGAAGTTTTAGAATGTTAATCTACTCTTATTTCAGCACCAGGTGAAATCTTTACAAACTGAGATGGCATTGAGACCATGAACAGTCATAACACATGATAATAACTGTGATATTCTATTATGAATTAAATATAATAAAGAAACAAAAAACATATGAAAACTGAATCAGTCATACAGATTATGTCATTTTTATGTTTATTTTTTATTTATTTAATCACATATTCACAAGAATTACTTTCAGTTTGTTGAATTACACTACCAGTCAAAAGTATGGACACATCAGATATGAATGTATATTTTTCATTGTCAAAAAACTTTTTCATAAAGGCTTATGGTTGACAAATGTAAATAGTGAAGTAAATGCCCATGTAAAAATATATTTCTGAATCAAATCTATTTTACAACAAAGTTTTTACAACTTTTACATGTTGTTTTCATTTAGAACAAACTGGCAAACTACACCCTGGGTGAAGCTCCCTCATGAAGGTAGTTGAGAAAATGCTTTTCTTGGCCACTCAATAACACCATATGCCTCATTCCATAGTGTTAATGTCTTCATTATTATTCTAAAATAGTATAAAATAGTGCTCCCTGGGATAGGCTCCAGGTTCCCCCGCAACCCTGAAAAGGAGTAAGCGGTTGAAGATGGATGGATGGAGTATAAAGTAGTATACATGAAGAAATCCCTTCTATGAGCAAGTGTGTCTAAAATTTTGACTGATAGTAAATGTTAAATAATCAATACTGATATAAACATGCAATTGTTATAGACTAAGTCTATTTGCAAAAGCTAAATATAATACATTTTGATTAAAATGTACATCTCTAAGAGTCATATGCATAAATTACAAATGCAGTATTTTCACAGCGCTTTTAGTCTAGAAATGTGGGAGTCCTTACCTGTATTTAGTCAGTTTTCAAGTTCTTGTATTTCCAGAAACGTCTCTCACGTTCTCATTTTCCTTTTAATCCTTATACTCAAACTGCATGTTTTAGTGACTGTTATGAATTAGCACTTTTAGTGTTGTGTCCCACACAGCCTTTTACTTATTGCCAATGCTTAAATAGTGACTCATGCTGGGAAGTCCAGGTAACAAGGTCTTGATATTTGTCTCAGGTAAAGTGTAATCATTTACCCATTTTAAAAGTACTTCCTGAAAAAAATTCCAGTCATATTTCCTGCAATATCTTGTACAGCTCCACTGTAAGTAAATCATATGGCATAAACACATATGTGTCAAGGGCAAGTCGCTTTTATTGCTGCTTAGTGCCTCGCCATATTGTGTGTACAAATATTTCTGAAAAATACAGTATATTTAGCCCTATATCAGATACCTATATTTTAACATCTTAGACAAGACTAAACTAGGTAACCCAAACCATGATATCTGGTACAGTGTGTATGAAATTTTGGAAGGTAACCATGTAACAATAGTTAGTCAACTGAATTGTGGAGTTTTTTCCTTTTGCATGTTTTCTTGACGAGTACGAATAGCAAAGTCGTCACTTCATTAACATCTCCTCTGCTGCTACTGTTACCGAATCTTCTTGAGAATGAGAATTACTCAAGGAGTTGATACTGCATATTAAGTAAATGAGGTTAAAAATCCCTCAACATTCTGAGACTGACGCTTTCTATTGTGGATGAAAGTCACTCAATGTGCTGTTATTTTATCTCTTTGGAGGATAAGACTCAAAGTCTTAAAATTGTATTCTACTGAGGGTGAAGACCACTTGAATCACTACTCTCTGTGGTGTGAAAAAATATTTACTTTGGCAAAGTAGATTGTGAATTCTATGTCACCGCCTCACAAATGTTTATAAGTGACATTCCTCTTAGTGCCACCCAGGAGGTAGCTATACTGAATTTAATGAAAGATGGCACCTCTCAGCCTGTATACAAGTATGCTTGCACAATCATTTCCTGTACCTAATGGGTAAATGTGTACGTAGAGAGCAAAGCCTTTTATGGCGCTTCCCAAAGTCAGTCAGTAACCCACTAGCTGTCAGTCATATGCACATGATAGAGAGTGCTGGAGACGGAGCTGGCACATATGCTACATCCTCAACATCCTAGGTAGGAATGCTGGGTTCCACCTAAGTTTGACATGCTCGAATTTTGGATCCCAATGCAGACACTGTGTCCTGTGTGCATGCAATATGCCTAAAAGGTGTCTTAAGTGAAAACCACTTTATGTCTGCATATAGCATTGGTTCATGTGCCAAGCCGGACAAGCTGCTTAGTGCCAATTGCAGATTAATTCTCCCTGAAGTTTAAAAAATTCACACAAGCTCTAAACTCTGTATCTATACAGTCAACTGTGGCAAAATTAGTAATAAGTCAAATATTAAAATTACCATCACCTATGTTTGGTGCACCTCAACACAGATTTGAAAAATAGTATAATAGTACAACAATTTGGACAATGGCAATACTAGTAATATTAGTGAAAATCAGATGATTAGTATACCAGCAGTGTCTTTGAATCCACTTCTTCCAGTCGAAAAAAGGAAAGAGGACAAATATGATGTGGCGGGGGCCTTTTATAGGCTGCACACATCAGGTCACGATCACAAGGTGACAGACTTTAGTACTACAGTTAGTAGTTCTTCCAAAGAAAGCTGCCCTATAGATCTGGAAAGAAAGGAAGTACTCTAGAATTCACATTGTTTAACTGGTAAGGCTTCATCTACACTTGTTACAATACAGTTTGTTTTCAGCTCAGCTACAATAAATTCTTTCTCACCTACAGTAAACTATTTCTCCTTTAATGATTAGACAGGAAGTGTAGCAAGCAGTTAGGACTAGACGTTTCATCACAATCTTGCATTATAATTGTTCATCTGGCTTTAGATCAACCTTGTAGGATATAAGCTGCTATGCTGAAAGAAGGTTTATTAGAATTTGGACAACTTGATTGAATGCATTCAAGTGCTTTTGAACAAGGATTGACTGTAGCGTCCAGGTGTGCTGGTTTGAGCATGTTTAGAATTGACACCCTGCTGGGTTTTTCAAGCCCGGCAAATTCCCTCTCAGTAGTGGCCTACCCACTGTGTATCTAGGATGTTCAACCACTCAAAAAACATCCCTCACATTACAGGGCAGTGGTTGAAAATAACTCGAAAAAAGAACTGAAAGAAGCAACACAAATTGTATACCAACAGATGTCTTTAAAAGCCAATTTACTAAAAACCCACGCTGAAAACACATTCCTATAAATGTTCCTCAGTAACAAAAGCAATGGGGGCTTGGATATTCTTTGGATTTAATGCTAAAGATGAGTTGAGAAAGAGAAAAACATAAGTCCATGCATGCACCATGCTGTGTGTCAGCATTGTAGGATTATGATGATGATGATGATGATGTAATGGTAGGGCACATAATGGGAACCATAGTAAAAATAGAGTGACAGTAGAATGCTGAAGAATATCCGAACATCATTACAAATCAGGTACATGCCATCATCACCAGCAGTGAATAGATATTTTCAGCTAAATCCCCTGTGGAACAGGAAGAGACAATTAGTTCAGTGTAATGCAGTTGCCTGCCCAGTTACCATATCACAATACAATACAAACAATTATTCAATTTAACACCACTATGGCAAGAGATGTCATGGCTTGTGGAATGCTTATGATATTTTATTTACTCTTTATTCCAACATGCTGTGCAAGATATGAAGGGGAAAACATAATACAGTGCTATATTTATAATGATAATCTAGGTGTCACACAAAAACCTAGTCATAAATTCAACTCTTTTGAAATTCATTATACTAGTATGATAATGATAATGAGTCTTTATTGATCACATATACATTACAGCACAGTGAAGTCCCTGCTTGCACTCACGCAAAGTACATTGTCCTTAGCCATTACGGGACAATTTGCATACCTAATAATCTCTCCCTCGCTTTCCCTCTCTCTTTCTGTCGAGTTACACATTATACTCCTGATATGCCAGTGATTCTGACCCCTTCTGCTCTCCGGACCTGCCTGGTCCATCCTGATGCCCTACATCTTCTTGGAGTTCTCATCAACATGCTGCTGCGGAGGATGGCCCCACACGGCGCAGCCTAAAGATCATTGAGATTACTGAGGATGGTACCATTTTAAAAAACATAAAGTTGGCTTTGGACCTCAATTCATTTGAACAGAACAGTTATGCTGTGATGGCCGGGACTACAATTGCTATGATAGCTTTAGGACTGCAATTACCACAAAAAATTTTGCACTCAGTTTTGAACAGTTGATAGGTTCAACAAAACAGACTTCATGTAAAAATTGTAATGAATTTTCCTGATTACACAACTGCACTATTTGAACATGTAGAATTAGCAAATTTATAGAAGAGATGTATTTATAATTGCATAATATGGTGTCACCCAAATGAGGATGAGTTCCCTTTTGAGTCTGGTTCCTCTCAAGATTTCTTCCTCATAGCATCTCAGGGAGTTTGTCATTGACCCCGTCGCATCTGGCTTGCTCATTTGGGACAAATTCATAAATATAAAATCTATTTCCTGAATTTATATATTTCTGTAAAGCTGCTTTGGGACAGTATGTGTTGTTTTTTTAAAAAAAGAAGAAAAACCAGTACCTAATATCAGTTTGGCAATATTCTTGCTTGTCTACAGACCACTAAATGGTTCAGTTGGAAAAACTACATCCAATAGTGTTTTAGCTAGAATTGCATTAAAGTCATGACAACAAACTTGCCTGACCTTTTCTAAGAAGGCTTCTCTTTATAAAAGTAACAGGACTGAAAGTAACAGCACAGAGTTTTTAGCACAGAATTATCAAATACATGAAACATAGCCACATGGCCTACATGCTAATAGCATGAGGACATTGAGCACATACTAGTGATTGACCAAAAATTATTATTTTTTAAGATAAACAATGTGTGCTGAGATTAATCCTCTCAGTCATAATTACAATATTATCAAATATACAGAAAAGCGAATGAGAGAACTTACTTTTGGTCTTCCCATGACCTTCAGAAGATCCAGATGATACAACTTTCTAGTGAACATGTGACTTGTGAAATATTCCATATTTTTCAGAGAAGGGTATGTGTTAGGGTAACAGTACTGAGTGAAAACCTGGGGACATGACTAAAATGTGTATTTTCAAAATATTGTGGGTTTCTTCTAATTATTATATTTAATGGTAAATTGTAGTGTTAGAGAGTGAGGATAGGTAACTGCTATTTATTCAGTGTTCTAGGTAGTTTTAATTAATGTTTTAAATTATATATTTTAAATTTGTAGTTAGATTAATGTGCAGGACATTTTAAAATACATTTTAATTGGAATGGCTCAGATATTGTTTCTTTTGAAATTGTTTAGTTAGGTCGTGTGATTACGCTTTTGAGTGATGAAGTATTTCACTAGATTTATAAATGAGGAAAGAAATTCCAAACATCAAAAGAAAACGCTTTTGTGTTTAAGAAGGTTGGTATTAGAGTGTGACTAAATAAAAAATAATGCAGCTTAAAAAAAAATTCCCAATGCAGTACAGGAAAATACTGGGAGAATACGAAGAGCTATGATAGTCTTAAAATGACACAATAGCAACATACCTGCTGAAACATATCTGCTAGATAGGCTTAGATATTTCTTTTATGTGTTCTGCAGTGATATCATTATTTCCTAATGTTCATTCTAGAAATGTTACAGAGAAATGATACAAAGAATAAACAGAGAAAATACAAAGAAGGCTGTCTGGTATTGCTGCAGAAGCAAGTGCAGCAATGAAAGTCTCCATAAGAGCTATGGCAGGTTCTCTAAGATTCCTGGGAAATCTTAACAGCTGATTTCGTTATAATGTTTTAAATGCAAACAGTGATAATGCCAAAATTTTTATTTTTATTTATTAATGTTCACTGCTTTATACAATTATTATATGTACAACCATTTCATTACTTTCAATCATTACTTTGAGGGTATCTTTGCTTTACAGAATTTGCTTAAGATTTTTACTCAGTACTGTATGTATGTGTGTGTGTGTGTGTATATATATATATATATATATATATATATATATATATATATATATATATATATATACATATATATATATAAATATATATATATATATATATATATATATATATATATATATGTATATATGTATGTATATATGTATATATGTATGTATATATGTATATATGTTTGCTAGGCTCTGCACATATCAGAATAGTGGCATATTTGAGAGCGAGAAGTCAAAGTCAATGACTTTTCAGAGTCTATGAAAAGCTGAGGCTGAGTGCTCACAATGATCTTGTATTTAATAAAAAGAGGTTTATTACCTAATTTTGTGCTGCAGTTTCTCCAAGAAGCTGTCTTACATTTTTGTACATTGGCTCATTGCACAGAAGAGGTAATAAGAAATGCTGACCTTTCAATGACCTTTTTTTCTGAAAACAGTAAATACTAATATATTATATATTACTATTTACTAGATATAGAGGTTTAAACAATACCTACAATATGTGTTTTGCTAAAGCCTTTTGTGGTTTCAGCGAGCAAAGACACAAATGTACTAAAACTCACTCACACTCACTCACTCACTCATTTACTCATTCACTCACTCACTCACACTCACTCACTCATTTACTCACTCACACTCACTCACTAACTCATTTACTCACTCACACTCAGTCACTCACTCACACTCACTCACTCACTCACTCACACTCACTCACTCACACACGCTAACTCACTCACACTCACTCACTCATTTACTCACACACACTCACTCACTCATTTACTCACTCACACTCACTCACTCACTCACTCACACTCACTCACTCACTCATTTACTCACTCACACTCACTCACTCACTCACACTCACTCACACTCACTCACACTCACTCACTCACACTCACTCACTCACTCACTCATTTACTCACTCATACTCACTCACTCACTCATTTACTCACTCACACACACTCACTCACTCACTCATTTACTCACTCACACTCACTCACTAACTCATTTACTCACTCACACTCACTCACTCACTCACTCATTTACTCACTCAAACTCACTCACTCACACTCACTCACACTCACTCACTCACTCATTTACTCACTCACACTCACTCATTTACTCACTCACTCACTCACTCACTCACACTCACTCACTCACTCATTTACTCACTCACACTCACTCACTCATTTATTTTCTCATTTACTCACTCACTCACACTCACTCACTCACTCATTTACTCACTCACACTCACTCACTCACTCATTTACTCACTCACACTCACTCACTCATTTATTTTCTCATTTACTCACTCACACTCACTAACTCATTTACTCACTCACACTCACTCACTCACTCACTCATTTACTCACTCACACTCACTCACTCACACTCACTCATACTCACTCACACTCACTCACTCATTCGTTTACTCACTCACTCACTCACACTCACTCACTCACTCACACTCACTCACTCACTCACACTCACTCACACTCACTCACACTCACACTCACTCACACTCACTCACACTCACTCACACTCACTCACTCACACTCACTCACACTCACTCACTCACACTCACTCACACTCACTCACTCACTCATTTACTCACTCACACTCACTCATTTATTCACTCACACACACTCACTCACTCACACTCACTCATTTACTCACTCACTCACACTCGCTCACTCATTTACTCACTCACTCACTCACTCACTCATTCATTTACTCAATCACACTCACTCACTAACTCATTTACTCACTCACACTCACTCACTCACACTCACTCACTCACTCACACTACTCACTCACTCTCACTCACTCACTCATTTACTCACTCACTCACACTCACTCACTCACTCATTTACTCACTCACTCATTTACTCTCTCACACTCACTCACTCACTCACTCACTCATTTACTCACTCACACTCACTCATTTACTCATTCACACTCACTCCCTCACTCACTCACTCACTCACACTCACTCATTTACTCACTCACTCACACATTTACTCTCTCACACTAACTCACTCACTCATTTACTCACTCACACCAACTTACTCACTCACTCAATTATTCACTCACACTCACTCACACCAACTCACTCTCACTCACTCACTCATTTATTCAATCACACTCACTCACTCACTCACTCATTTACTCACTCACACCAACTCACTCACTCAATTATTCATTCACACCAACTCACTCATTCACTCACTCATTTATTTATTTACTTACTCACACCAACTCACTCACTCACTCATTTACTCACTCATTCATTTACTCACTCACACCAACTCACTCACTCTTTTACTCACTCATTCATTTACTCACTCACACCAACTCACTCACTCACTCACTTATTCATTTACTCACTCACACCAACTCACTCATTCATTTACTCACTCACACCAACTCACTCACTCACTCACTCACTCATTTACTCACTCATTCATTTACTCACTCACACCAACTCATTCACTCATTTACTCACTCACACCAACTCACTCACTCTTTTACTCACTCATTCATCTACTCACTCAGACCAACTCACTAAATCACTCATTTATTCACTCACACCAACTCAATTACTCACTCATTTATTCACTCACAATCACTCACTCACTCACTCATTTATTTACTCACTCACTCACTCATTTATTCACTCACACCAACTCACTGACTCAGTCATTTATTCACTCACACCAACTCACACTCACTCACTGACTCACACCAACTCACTCACTGACTCTCATTTATTCACTCACACCAACTCACACTCACTCACTCATTTACTCAAGGACACCAACTCACTCACTCACACCAACTCACACTCACTCACTCATTTACTCACTCACACCAACTCACTCAAACACTCATTTACTCACTCACACCAACTCACTCACTCACTCACTCATTTATTCACACACCAACTCACTCACTCACTCATTTACTCACTCACACCAACTCACTCACTCACTCACTCACTCACTCATTTATTCACACACCAACTCACTCACTCACTCATTTACTCACTCACACCAACTCACTCAAACACTCATTTACTCACTCACACCAACTCACTCACTCACTCATTTATTCACACACCAACTCACTCACTCACTCATTTACTCACTCACACCAACTCACTCACTCACTGTTTTCCACACTCATTCATTTACTCACTCACACCAACTCACTCATTTATTCACTCACACTCACTCACTCGCTCATTTATTTACTCACTCACTCACTCATTTATTCACTCACACTCACTCACTGACTCACATTTATTCACTCACACCAACTCACACTCACTCACTCATTTATTCACTCACACCAACTCACACTCACTCATTCATTTATTCACTCACACCAACTCACTCACTCACACCAACTCACACTCACTCACTCACACCAACTCACTCACTCATTCATTTGTTCACTCACACCAACTCACACTCACTAACTCACTCACACTCACTCATTTACTCACTCACACTCTCACTCACTCACTCACTCACTCATTCATTTTCATACTCACTCACACACTCATTTACTCACAATCACTCATTTACTCATTTACACACTCGCTCACTCATTCTCCCCCTCACTCACTCACTCACTCATTCTCACACTCACTCACTCACTAGTGTATGGCTTTTTTAGATTGAAATAGCAGTCCATCTTTCAGCACTATTTTTTCCAGCTCTCTGCTGTCCTCTACTGGATTAAAGCCCACCAGTTTATCTGACAGATGGTTTCACCTGCAACTTGGCTGAAGCCTTTATCTGGATGTTTGTGTGAGTGCTCAGCCTGCATGGTCTTTCATTTGCAGCATGTTCAAACAAATAGCTTTGACAATTGTTTATCGAGGGAAAACCCAGAAGGCTGAAAAACAATAAACTTGGAAATTATGCATATCAAAGCCATTAGTCTTGTGGTGTATAGAAACTTAGAAACAAATAAAAACTGTATGTGGCAGTTGACAGTCTAGCTGGCTGAGAAAACAGCTGCTTCTCTAAGGAAAGGAAATTAGAGAAGATGAAAGAAATCTTCTAACACAGTCATAAAATTACAAAGGTGTGCAAAGGCTGGTTTTGTGGCTCATGACAGGCAGAGCAGAACTTTTGACATGTCAGTCAGGAGAAAGTCTAAAATTGATCAAAAGAAGCTTCTCAGAAATATGTTTTTGTGAAACAATTTGGTCCTATTAACAACCAATAACTTTTTTTAGTCATTTGTCCTATATTTTATTAAGAATAAAGAACGTTGAAGATAGTATGATAGTTTAGATAATTACTTACGCACAGCTTGTTATAAAAGGTAACTTTAAAATTGGTACAATTGCCCTTCAAGTTTAACTAATAGATTCAGATTCAGATCCACTATGCATACTATATGTGGTGGGCAGTGGTGGCTTGGCGGTTAAGGCTCTGGGTTACTGATTGGAAGGTCAGGGGTTCAAGCCCCAGCACTACCAAGCTGCCACTGTTGGGCCCTTGAGCAATGCCATTAACCCTCTCCGCTCCAGGGGCGCTGTATCATGGCTCGCCCTGCGCTCTGACCCCAGCTTCCTGACGTGCTGGAGTATGCGAAGAAAATAATTTCACTGTGCATATGTATATGTGTCCAATAAAGACTCACTATATATTTTTATGCTTGAAAAATGTTTTGCTTCCAGAGGCATGCTGGATTTGAAATGACGCCCAGCTCACTAATCCCTATGTTGGAAAATCAAGAGCATTTCACAGAACACTATTATAGGAAATACATTTGGCAACTGAAGTTAATGATATATTAGACTACACTACATGTTTTGATCATCACTCTGTGACAGTAGTCTCATTCCATTGCGTAACCATGGACAGCCATATTGCAACATAGTGCACAATGCAATGAAAAGGCCAGCATTTAGCAGGCACCACAATCCAGAGTGATTTACAGAATAACCTCATGCTTGTTCACTAGGTCAGGGACAAAGAATATGATCAATATGACCAAAACCATATTGTAGGAGATTAGTACAACAAGATAGAAAACATACAACAAGGTTTTTTATTGGTTTATTTATTTGTTTGTTTGTCTTGATGCATTTTTTCCATGTATCTTGAGGGATTTTGGGTCTAGTAAAGCTATAGATAGATGTAAATGTTTTTAGTTAAGTTAAGAAGTTGTCCAAATATTTGTTAGTTTACAATAAATCATATAGTTTAATTATTCTGACTTTCTTTTTTCTTTTTAATCACAAGCGACGCTGCTGGTTTATTTTTATTTTTGATATATATAATGATTGTTGAGTTGTCTTTAACTAATTTCTTTACAATTAAGAATAGATATCATTATAGTAATTATATATATATATATATATATATATATATATATATATATATATATATATATATATATATATATAAACATATTTTGAAAAATTGTCTTTTATTTCATTTCTATTATTTTCTATGGAAAGAAAATAATATTTTTGACAACCCACTCATCCCTGGTGTTCCTGGGAAAGGCTCTGGATAGATTCCACCATGACTGGGATAAAGCAGTTAATGAAGTTGAATAAATATTAATGATTAATAATATTGAATCATTCTATTTTTATTGAAACAATAAAGCCACACACATAATATCAGCATTTAACTGAGGAATGCAGGAGCCCAAAAGTGTAAACCAACTCTGTGGCATGTGAGAAAATAAAGGTGGATGTTTTTACACAGTGAAAGATATACTGCAACATACTGAAAGAAAACTGATTGGCCTCACCTGTACCTCACCCACACTACCATAAATAACCTGGACAAGCAGCCTTTGCTCCAGCATTGGACATGTGATCATTTCAAGCCTTTGCTCTTTGGTGATTTGACTATTTGGTTTGACATTTGCCTGATTATCATTGTCCCATTTCTACTTTATACCTGTGTGTGATGGCCTGTCTCTCGTTTTGAGTAGGCCCTTTTGTCTGTTTGCTGAATGCTTCAATAACTCAGTCATTGTGGCATCCACTCCATGAAACTGGCTTTTAATTGCACAACCTGACAAATATGACTGAGTTCCTTTCAAATGCTGAAGTTTCCTACTACAGTGCTTGCTGTACTTTACTTCTCAAGAGATAAAGTAAAAAAAAAAAAAAAAAAAAAAAAAGGCAAGGTAGCTTAGCTCATCTTGCTACTCACTGCAAGAGCTCTCCAATGCACCACTGCTATTTGGATGATCAAGGCATTGCGCATTCCTACAACCGATTTGTTCTACTATTTTTCATCATGTTCCACCACCCTCCTGATGGCCAAGAAGAAGGAGAACGTCTCATGGCACTTGAGTTTTTCACATTGTCATGCTTTTGACACTCTACCACTCTATAAGAGAACAGGCATACAATTATTGCATAAAATATACATTATATTTTAATGTGTAATTATATTTAAATGTGTAAATATATATATATATATATATATATATATATATATATATATATATATATACACACACACACACACACACATACATATATACATACATACATACATATATTTATTTATTTATTTATTTATTTATTTATTTATTTATTTATTTATTTAACTGAGCTGTATCAATCTGACCTGCATTAATAGCTAGTCTAATGATGGAAATACACTATATAGGCAAAGGCTTGTGGACAACTGTCCATCACAGCCATATGTGCTTGTTGATCCCATTCAAGATGTAGTCTATCCTTTGCTGTTATAATAACCTCCTCTCTTCTGGGAAGGTTTTTCTCTAGATTTTAGAATGTGGCTATGGGGATTTACCCATTTACCACAAGAGTATTAGTGAGGTCAGACACTGATGATGGGTGAGGAGGTCTGGAGTGCAGTCAGCATTTCAGTTCATCCCAAAGGTGTTCAGTGGGGTTGAGGTCAGGGCTCTGTGCAGGACGCTCATGTTCTTCCATTCAAACCTTGGCATACCATGTCTTCATGGAGCTCGGTTGATGAACAGTTGGTGCAGTGTCATGCTGGAACATGTTTTAACCCCTTAGTTCCAGTGTGGGGAAATCTCAATGCTACTACATACAAAGACATTCTATACAATTGTGTTCTTTCAAAGTTGCGGCACCATTTTGAGGAAGACCCACAAATGGGTGTGAGAGAAAGGTGCCCATATATTTTTGGCCATATAGTGCATATTTGTATTTACTATGTAATATGTAATATTTACTATGTAAATCAATCAGCTCCAAGACTGTACTCCATACTGCAATTATGTCATGCCAAAGCAATTTCCATCTAGTATGTCAGTCACTAATCATTAATTAATGATTCAATTGTTTGATATTTCCTGGATGTTTTATATAATTTATTATAGTAAGTAATGTAAAATTGTATAATCAAAGTACAGATCTTATAGCATTGTGCTTCTTTATTGTCTAGTCACAACATGGCCACCAGATGCCAGGAATGGGCCATTTTCCTGTGGGTATCAAGCACATCCTCTATTCTGCACATTTAGAACAGTAAGAGTAGCTGAGTAAAATGTCAGACTCACATCAAGTGGCATCATACTGTCAAGTCATCTTAAGATTTAAAACAACAACAACAAAACAAAAAGACAAAGTTGGAATACAGTGAAGCAAAGATAACCCTGATTGACCACTTTATTGGGTGCTTTATTATTGCCCAATGGTACACGCATTCTACATTTTATCAGGTTTACTTGAAAATAAATGTCACTTTGTATACAGATAGTTACTGTAGCTCATCTGTTGTTGGTGTCATCAGTGGAAAGAGACCATCATAGAGCCACCACTGACTAGATATTATTTGCATGGTGGACGATTGTCAATTGGCAGAACATTAATTTCACGTCTTTACATTTTTTTTTTTAATCCAGAGATTCTCAGATTTCACATAAACAACAACAACAACAACAACAACAATAATAATAATAATAATAATAATAATAATAATAATAATAATAATAATATAGTGTGTGTGTCTTACTGAAGTCTTTTCCTTCTTGTTTTGTGCTACAGCACTATTTTAAATTTGAATATTTACATTTATTACATTTATTAGATCATAAGACAATTCACATTCTTATTCTAACTGTTTTGCCATTAGCTTACACTGGGCTTCTGAATGCAGTAATTTAGTGCTGTGTAAGCTTGTGTAGTCTGTTCTACCTTTAAGCTATTGATCTGATGTGGGATGTGGGAGAACAACAGTTTAAAACTAGGAGCTACACTAATAGAGGAGATGATGTCAAGAAACTCACATCAGAAGATTTGCCTCTCACAGCCCATGTTGCAGTTTGTTCATAGATTATTTGGGAATGTTATTCTAATATAATCCTGTGGGATTCTTCAGAGATGTATGAGATGTGCTGAATCGGCTCTCAACGCAGAGACTGTTCTTCCCTGCTTAGTGGAGGAAGCAGGATGTTAGTTCATTAAGTTTACAGAGGTAAGATGGAAACAAAAACCACCACAGTCCTGCTAGAGAACTGTTAAGACCAATTTAAATGTATTACTTGTTTTGAGTAGGGGGCACGGCGGCTTGCTGGTTAGCATGTTTGCCTTGCACGTTTAGGGTTAGTAGTTTGATTCCTGCCTCCTCCTTGTGTGTGCAGAGTTTGCATGTTTCCATGTGCTTTGGGGGTTTCCTCTGGGCTCTCTGGTTTCCTCCCCCAGCTAAAAAGACATGCGTTGTAGGCTTTGTCATTTCCACATTGTCCATGGTGTGTGAATGTGTGCGCAATTGTGCCCTGTGATGGGTTAGTTAGTACCCTGTCCAAGGTGTACCCCGCCTTGTGCCCTGAGTTCTGTGGGATAGACTCCAGGCTCACAGCGACCCTTGTAGGATAAGTGGTACAGAAAATGGAAATGGACTTGTCTTGAGTGGTCTTATCAAATATAGGCATTCTTTATTCAGGAAGTATTTTTATTTATTTATTTATTTATTATTTGTCTCCAGTGGGGTGTAATATACACGTTCCTTGGGCTACTAAGATTAGCTAAACTTACAATATAAAGTGAAAATCCAAATAATTGACTAATGAGCAATACCTTCTAAATATTGATCAGGACACTCAGTAGTTTCTTTTCTGCATGAGAAATTACAGACAAATTCATCTGAATCAAGTTAAAAGTGGGGCACAATAAAACCAAGATGGAAAAAGTTTCACCCACTTGACGAGGGCACACACACACACGCAAAAGGACAACACTAGTAATTACTGTCAGTGTGCATTGATTCATGTTCCTATCTCTGACTGTTTTAATCAGAACCATTCCCTGCTGAGACTAATGCGACGTGACAAGAGATGACTCTTGATTTTTGCTCCATTAGCAACTGAGCTCTGAATGAACCGATTACAACTCTAATGTGAAACTTTAAAGACTTTATAGATGGTTTTCCTCTAACTTTTACTAATTCATATGAAGGTGCTCTACAAATACAGGTAATTCTTTACTTTTTGTACACCAATAATGACCATTTGTGTGGCTCAGTCAATGCAGCACTTACTTCATAGATGTAAGTTATGCATGAATCCTTCCTGGACATTTATGGAAAGTCATTATAAAGTGTACATGGTATTAGACCTCTAAGCTGTTAATTGCTGGTGCGTCATGCAGAGGCTTCCAGCATCTCACAGTTCTGACTAATGGCATGTTGCTCCAGCAACAGGAACCAACTCAGTGTTGCAATTATCTTGTAGAGCTAAAGACACATCAACAGTCCAAGCAAAGCAAAGGAAGCAAACTAACTTTGCTTGAACCAGTGCTTGCTTTTAGTGTAGATTCATCTTTAACAATGATTTCCTAACAAATTTGTAGGAATTCTCAACTTGTATGAACAGGTTTAGCATCCCTGGGTGTACTTTTTCCTTTACATTGGACTCTCCAATTGCTAGTTTAGCTGTTACAAACACATGTTCAGTAAATCTTCTACTGGGCTATGTGAAATTCGGTATGCTTTGCTGTGGCCACATGTTTGTCATCTGCTCCTGTGTTTCTCCAGCAGCCAAATACAATGCCCTGTATAAACACAGAACATTCAAATGACTCACCCAGCAGAATGAGTGCGAAACAGTCAGTCACCCCCTCTCCATTTCTTTGCTATGAATGCTATACCAAGAAGACTCACTGCCATCAATAACAATAATTAACGGACAAATGAGCATGAAATGGGTGACTGGACTGCAGCTCTGCATGAATCTCATGTACGCATGCTGTAGGCTACTAATGGATATTTTTAATGATGAAGAACTGCACTGAGTGTCACAAAGCTGCTTCCTGTGATAGCAGTGGTGTGACTGCTTTGTGGCACAGAATATTAAGGACATACTCAAGAACTGTAGTAAACATCTAGGTTATCATTTAGGATTCAGGATTCTGGCTGTGTGACTGTATTGAATATATTCTTATCCTGTAATAATAAATCTAATAGCAGCTCTAGCTCTCAGGAGGATGTTAAACCAGAAGGCAATTTGTGTCAATAATATTTCTGATGCAAGAAAGGAACCTGTGTTAAAATATTATTATTATTATTATTATTATTATTATTATTATTATTATTATTATTATTATTGTTTTATAAACAATACAATATATGACATTTTTAGACAGGATCATTTAAATACAAGATGTACCACAAAATGTACAGGTGATTTACCATTTGTTAGATCTGTATAAGGAAATGAAGTAGCTGAGAAGCACAGGACATGAAATAGACAGAATTAATACAACAAATCTTCAAGCAAAAGGTTTTAGTGGTGTATTGCATATGAATAATAACTATTTTATCCCTTAAACAGGCAGTGAACCACAAGATACATACTCTTCAGTTTCTTGTAGAGCGCATGAGAAATAGTTTTTCACCCAGTCCTGTTATCATTTATCATAGTTGGGTCTGTTTTGAGTATATGAGTCACATGAATTCGTTTAAGTTTTCTCTGACCGTTTAGTCAGCCTGACCTAAAACCAGCATGACTGCCCATGGTACAGGACATGCTGACTTTGTGGTAAGTAATTACAATGGGGGAAATAAGTACTGAATGTGTCAACATTTTTTTCATATATTTCCAATGAGGCTATTCACATGAAATTTTTAAAAGACTTTGGTATTAACTCAGGGGCGCATGGTGGCTTAATGGTTAGCACGTTCACCTCACACCTCCGGGGTCTGGGGTTCAAGTCCCGCCAGGGCCATGTGTGTGCGGAGTTTGCATGTTCTCCCCGTGCTGCGGGGGTTTCCTCCCAGTACTCTGGTTTCCTCCCCCAGTCCAAAGACATGCATGGTAGGCTGATTGGTGTGTCTAAAGTGTCCGTAGTGTATGAATGAGTGTGTATGTGATTGTGCCCTGCGATGGACTGGCACCCTGTCCAGGGTGTACCCCGCCCTGTGCCCGATGTTCCCTGGGATAGGCTCCAGGTTCCCCCGCGAGACTGAAGAAGGAGTAAGCGGTAGAAGATGGATGGATGGTATTAACTCAAGAGATCCACACATATAAAGAAATCCAAACATTAAAGTCCATAAATGAAGTTATGTGTAATAAAGAGGAGTGACACAGGAAAAAAGTATTGAACGCTAACTGAAATTTATTTAATACTTAGTGAAGTATTGAATGACAGCTTCAAGATGCTTCCTGTATGAAGAAATTAATCGGCCGCAGTATTCAGGTGTGATTTTGGCCCATTCTTCTAAACATATTGTCTTTAAATCTTCTTCAATTGGATTCAAGTCAGGTGATTGACTGGGCCATTCTAACACCTTGATTTTTTTTTCTCTGAAACCAATTAAGACTTTCCTTTGCTGTATGCTTTGGATCGTTGTCCTGCTGGAAGGTCCACCCACATCTCATCTTCATCATCCTGGTGGATGGCAGCAGATTCTTCTCAAGAGAATAAAGGGCTCCATTCATCGTTCCTTCAATTATATGAAGTCTGCCAGTACAATGCAATGAAAAACAGCCCCACACCATGATGCTTCCATCTCCAAACTTCACTGTTAGTATAGTGTTTTTAGGGTGATGTGCAGTGCCATTTCTTCTTCAAACATGGTGTGTAGTATAACAACCAAAAAGTTCAATTTTGCTCTCGTCTGACCAGACTACACTCTCCCAGTATTTCATAGGATTATCGCAAACTTTAAATCCAATATTTATCAGTCAACTACTGAGGCTGCAAGTACTATCCAGAATATGGTACCAGAAGTCCACCAGCTCTTTGACCAAGTGGAAATACTTGTGTGGTTACCCCTTGTTGCCCCTGTTTCTTCAGCTGAGGCTGAAAGAACCTTCAGCACTCTTTGGAGATTAAAAACCTGGCTCCGAAGCACAATGGCACAGGCTCGCCTAAACAGTATAGACAGGGAGATGATTGCTCAACAATTCATAGATGGGAAGGAGAATATTTGGCTGTTTCAAGTAGCTAAAAATATTGAGATGCATGTTAGCTTAATCTTTGTGTAAATATTTTGTTGTTTTTGAATCAGCTCGAAAATAATAGAAGTGTTAAAAAAAAAGCTTGACACTAAAAAAAAACTTTATTTACACTAAATATTATTGCATGTTATTGTTGATATAAGGTCTCCAGTGACATGTTTGTTAGTTTAGTTCAATTAAAGTCTCTTAGCAACAGTGTGGTTTGAATGATTTATTTATTTTCAGAAATGTAGACTGTTGAGTAGAGCAGAATAGAATAAAGTAGTGTGTGAATATGCAAGTATATATTATATACTGTGTGCTATTGCATGTATATGCAATACAATGTACACTAAACACAATTTGTAATATTTAAACAATACAGTGCAATGTACAATATAACATGCAAGTACAGAATCATAAATTGCATATGGAGCCAATTAAGAGCAAGAAGAGATAAAATCCATCAATTAGACAACAATCAGAAAAAAGAATACACTTGACACCCCCCCCCCACCTCGCCCTTCATCTGAAATGATGGCTATGCCCCTGATCTGCTGTGAAAAAGAGTCACATTTTATACCAATTAGTTTAACTGTCATTCTGCATTAGTTTGTATAGCTTTCAGCTGGAACTGATTCATTTGAAATAAAATTATTCATGTTTTGTTTCCTGTTGACCTGCCACAAATGTTTGATTTCCATGGTTCCTTGTTAGAGATTTCTATATGTTAAAGCAGATGCTAGCAGAGCTGGAAGTATTCACAATTCATACAGACCACAAAACAGGGTGATATACATGGCACATAAATATCTATCCCAATTAAAAGTATTAAAAATTAGCAGTAAAATGATGTTAATCCTCCAAGTACTGCATTTTCTTGCTAGCCTTTTTGGTCTGTCTGTGTCCATGGTTTGTCACCAGTAGCATAGTAACTACTAGCTAGTGCCACACACATGCTGGTACAATATCCTCAACCAAAAGACTTATACAACTCCATCTCTCCTTTTCTTCCTCAAGTCCACCATTCCTGTCAAAAGACATAAATTTACTCTTATATTCAGTAGTGAAAGTGGAGATCCTTTGAAAAGCAGAGATCACTCAGATAAAAGGAAAGTTTCTTTCATGTCTAGCTCACATTTGATTGGCAGACACCTGTTTTGCTGATCTAAGAGTAGGTGCTGAAGATTTTTTTGTAAGAACCAAAACATATAATTTCAATTTCAAACATGTGTGTGAGCGTGTATGTGTGTGTCTGAGATAGAGAAAGAGATAGATAGAGAGAGAGAGAGAGGGAGAAAGGAAGGATGTAAATGCAAGTTAGCAGGCAGAAACTGGTCACGTTCCTATCTGATACACAAAAAAGAATAATTACCAAGATACTGCAACTATTGTGACTGATAAACATAAAACAACACTCCAAACCTGTGATGCAAAGGATCTGTAACAGCATATGTTTATAATGAGCGCCAAATGTGATTAGAGGGATTTTGGATACTGTGGGTAGTGAGTGGGCAGAGGAGATCAAAGCAGAGGAACTGCAGTTTACAGTTTTTTTTTGTTTGTTTGTTTTTTTTAACAATCGCTAGGACCCATTTCTCAGTAAGTCACACTTTTAAAACTCTTGACGCAGTGAACACAACAGCAGTCTATGTGCGCTAAACTGTGGATCACTTTTCATTGCTTTGGCACAAAATGCATTCAATGATTACATCTTTCAAATGACAAATTATTTTCTCACTTAAACACAACCATCAGCAAAACTCTATGCACCTACAGGCCAATTTGCACATGTTTGCATACTTTTTCAAAACTGTTAAACTTTAGTTCAAAACCCAACACAAAACTTAATAAGACAGCAATTTGCTATATTTCTACAGTAATACCATATTGAAATACATTCCAAATCTAATAAAAAAGAAGTACTATCAAAAAGAGTAGCCCAACCACAGCTGATTTCCATTGTAGCTGAACACCTACTGAGGTGTTAGTTTTTCTCATTTGGTAAGACACGCTTACAGTTTAAAAAAAATGCTTGTTTTTTAAATTGTTTAATGCAATTTCCACAAGCAAGTGGTAAATTTTCAAAACAATTAATATTAATCTCACAACAGATCATTAAAAAGGCACTTTTTTCCAAACATTTCAGCATATTTTCAATTATGTTAGTGCACAACACAAAGTACAAAGTAATCCTTTCACTATAAATAATAAGTGTTTCCTCTATATAAACGTTTCATTCACAGTACCAGTCTTTCATAATAATACTATTACTATCAAACTGTTCATTTGCATCTCTTCTTGTTCAGTTTAATACATTTGTCTTTAATTTAACAAAATTGAACTTAATGGTTAATCAATTAATCATTTGGTATGTCTATAGATTTTCAACAGGTCTGATCATTGTGTGTTGGTGTGTTGGTAAGGTATAAACTACAAATTGCTTTAAGAGCTTTCAATCAGGATAGACCAATCATAATAAATCCCAGTTATTACTCATTTCTTTCACCTGGTGATCACAATTGAATACCATATAAGTAGAACTGTGTGTGAGCATTTGCAAAGGGTAAACATGGAGCAGGATAGAGTGGAAGAGAGAGAAAACCTGCAGAGGTATCAAAGAGGTGGGCATGGGCCTGGGCCTAGTCAGAGAGGTGGGCATGGACCTAGTCAGAGAGCTGTGTATGGGCCTAGACAAAGAGGTGGTCATCAGAGGAATGTAAGTAGAAGGCAATGTACTATCATTTCAAATGAAGTCCAGGCCACTAATGTGGTTAACAGAGGCCTTTCCATGGCAGAGGCTAGTTCACTGCCAGGTTAGTTCACCCTAACCTAAGATCAACTGTCAGCTCCATCATCAGAACATTTCGCCAAAGAAAACCGGTAAGTCTGCTAAATATAAACTATACTTTTATGGTACAGTAAATTGCAATACTACATAGAATTATGAACAAAATTTCATTATCATAAATTGTCATTTACAGTAATAAAATATTGATAGCATACTGTTACTCTCAGAATTGGCAGGAAACTACCTGTTGATGGTCGCACATGTATAATGACTGACCAGTAAGAGTTGGCTGTGGTGGAAATGGTCAGGGCAAGGAATGACATAAGACTATCTGAAATAAAGCGGGCTATTGAGGAGAGCAATGACACCTTTGACAATGTGGCATCAATCAGCCTTCCAACTATTGCATGCCTTTTGAAGAAGCACCAGGTTTCTATAAAACAAATTTACCTGCTGCCTTTTGAGAGAAACAATGCCAGAGTGAAATGACTGTGTGCAGAATATGTTTAGGTACAGCACTATGTGATGTATTTTATGTTCAGTTTTTATGTCTGTGATTCTCACAGTACTGTACTACAGACTAACAATGTCAACTATTCTTTGTAAAAGAGCTAACCAAATTATCTTTTTTTAGAGGACAATGAAGCTGGATGCTGCTGTGAATCATCAGAAGTACATTTTTGTTGATCTGGCAAAAACCAGATACCGTGGACGTAATCTTATTGGCCAAAGGGTAACCATCCAAATGCCTGGACAACGTGGGGGAAACATCTCAATGTGTGAAGATGGTGTGGTAGGCCGTAGACCAGTTCTTGGATCGTGCAACACTGAACACCAGATAGCATTTCTAAAACTTGAGCAGGCCTGTCAGGGTGAAGATATAAGGTATGTTATTGTGTGGGACAATGTCAGCTTCCATCATGCAGAGCTGGTTCGGGAATGGTTTTCGGGCTCATCCTCAGTTGACATGACCTTATATCTCTCACCATACTCACCTTTACTCAACCCAGTTGAGGAATTCTCTACTTGGAGGTGGAAGGTGTATGATCACCATCCCCATGAGCATGTCACCCTCCTTCAAGCCATGGATGAGGCTTGCAGTGACATAACTGCAGAGCAATGTCATGCCAGAAAGTTTTTCCTATGATGCATGAACAATGAAGATATTCACTGTGTTGATAACTTTATGGCCAAATTATGGCTTGATGTTAATAATTTGAGATTATCTCCATTTACACTAAATTGTTTACATTTATTGTTTCACAATGCAGAAACAGTATACTGTAAAATAAGTTTTTTTTTTCCTGCATAAGTGACTTTTGATGTGTTCTTTGATCATATTTTACTTGTTGTATAAATAAAAATATTAATTTTAGTATGGATTTTGTCAATTTGGTTGGATTATGTAAGTATAATATCTATTGTGATGACTGTGTACTGTGTTCAGAATCAAGGGTGATTTGAAATGTGTATCTTGCATTGATTTCTGTTGAATTAACTGTTAAAAGTACTAAATTGAAAGATCATACTGTTGTGTTTTGGTGACTTCAATAAATGTGCTCATTACATGTTACCATAATCTTGTGTTTTGAAACAATGGTTTTATGGAAAGAAAATATGTATGAGATCAGATTTTGAAAGAATGACTAGCTGTATAACAAGTGTTACAATCGCTATCTTGGGCTGGGAAGTTTTCTTTGTGCTGTGACATATTTTGTGTGCAGGTCCAAACTCCCTCCCAGAATTTCCAGCCTGACCTAACCTGCCTTCCTTCCGCTTCCCAGGATGACCTCACTGCTTGGCGGCCATATATAAAGAGGAAGAGGAGTGAGAATGTTGTGGGATGTTTGAGGTGGTTTCATGTATTTGGAGATTGTGGTTGGTTGTATGCTGTTTTCTAACTGCTGTTCTGGTATTTGACTTTTGCCTGGTTTTTGACTTCGAGTTTGGTCGTCCCTGTATCAGTTATTGTGCATTCTCTTCACTTTTGTATACGTGTTCAATTAGTTCACTGGCAGTAGGGGTGTGGCTGCCATTTCTTTTGGGAGAGGGTCCTTTTTTTTCTGTTTCTTTGCTTAGGTAGTTAGGGAAGTATGTGTGTTTTCTTTATTTTTCCTTTTAGGTAAGCTAGCTACCTAAACAATAGAATTATTTTGTTTATTATTTTGGCCTTGGCCCACCCTGAAGATATGTCTGGTTTGGTTAATTTGTACAATTATATGTATATATTGTCTGTTACAATATACCACAACCTTGTTTGCGTTGTTATTCCTGGCTTCCCTTATTTAAAGATCAATCCAATTGAATCCCAAGCTGGTTACTCTGTGCGGCCCAACCTAGACTGGGCCGTAACAAGTGACACACAAATTTGGAGTTTTGTACTAGGAGTTTTGAAAAATTTCCACTTGTAAAAATAGTACCAAAGTAAACAAAAAAAACAAACTGGGATCCACCTGACCTTCATAATCACCTTCTTAGCACAGCAGGTCTTCTCTTACAACTGTCTTAACACGTTTTCATTTGTTTCACACATTTTTCACACCCTTTGTCAAAACAGTTACCACAGATCTCATTGAAAGACCCCAAACTCTATTGGATTAACTGTGTTGAACAAAAGGAAAACATCTATTCACAGCTGAAAAGAAAGTATTTGCATAATTAGGAATCTGTAATGCACCTGTGTGAAACTCATTTGCACAATTCTTCAATCAGTCCTCATCCATCAATAAAAGATGCCACCTCTATGTTGCTATTTGCAAGCATGGATCAAAGAGGCCAAAGGCATGGAAGGAAAGTAAGAGGCCATGACAGAGGGGCCTGAGGAAGAGGAGTTTGCATGTGTGGTGGAGCAGATGTAATAAGAGAAGAAAATGGAGCTCAAATTTCAAATGAATTTCTGGCAACCATTATTGACCATGTCCTCAACCATGGTTTGTCCTTTAGAGCAGCTGGACAGAGGGTCTAGCCCATTCTGAGTGGGAGCACTGTAGCATCTATTGTCAGACTTTTTTGGAATGAGAGCAGGTAAGTCACAATGTTACTGTATGCCATTGTGTATTTCAGCTTTTCTGTTTTGCCCTGTTGGTAGACCAAACTGTGTCTATAGTAATGCAAATGTTTCATCAATCATAATGCCAATTTTGACATGCTTTTTGCTTTTACTTTATAGAATCCACACACCACCACACACTGGTGGCAGAGGAAATGTTGTACAGGAGGCTGCTATTGTAGATATGGTCATGGCAAACAATGTGATCAGACTGCATGGAATCCATTGCAGATCAGGGAGCATTTAGAAATATCAACAGTGTGAGTTTGGCAACTTTTGATAGAGTCCTTAAACAAAGCCATGTCAGAATGAAGCAGCTGTACAGAGTTCTATTCCAAAGAAACTCTGGCATGGTGAAGGAGGCAAGACTGCAGTATGTGCAGGTACAGATTTGTTATTCTAATGCCTTATTATACCATACAGTTACATGCAACTGGAATAATTTGCTTTATGAATTTGCTTTTGTTTCTTAGAGAATAATGCAGCTTGAAACTGAAGGGGTACAGCACAAATTCATGTATGTGGATAAAGCCAGCTTCAACCACTGTAAAGTGAGGAGACGTGGAGAAACATCATTGGGCATAGGGCCACTGTTACAGGCCAGGTCAGAGGGGTGCCAATATCACCATGTGTGCTGCCATCTGCAATGATGGTGTCCTTTGCCACAAACCAACTATTGGCCCATACAATACAGAATGCCTCATCACATTTCTTGATACACTGAATGAAAACTGGGTCCACCACAAGAAAGAGGGCTGTTGAGGCCTGGCATGACGCTGTATGTCATCATTTGGGAAATGTTGCCTTCCACCACTCTCACCTTGTGAATGAATGTTTGCAGCACAGGCCCGTATGATGATACAATTACTCTCTGCATATTCTCCTTTTCTGAACCCAATTGCAGTGTTCTTCTCTGCTTGGAGATGGAAGGTGTATGATCACCGGCCATATGAGCAGATGTCCCTCCTGGAGGCAATGAATGCTAGTTCCCTGGCAATAGGTCCAGAGGATAGCCAGGGATGGATACGCCATTCAAGGAGGTATTTCCGTCAGTGCATTGCAAGAGAAAACATCCAATGCGATGTTTATGAGAACCTGTGGCATAATTGTCAGGAACGAATGGACTAAATGTGAAGTTCTGAGTATTTCAACTATTTATTTATTTATTTTAATTATATATTTCCAGCCATGGTGAAAGAAGACTGAGAGGAACATCGAGAGCTGTAGTCTCAGATGAGATTAGGGCTACTATAATTGATCATGTAATAAATCATGGTCTATTAATGAGAGAGGCGAGACAAATCTGCAATGCTCAACAGTGGCATCTACTGTAAGAATTGTCCAGCAAAACAACAGATAAGATGTGCATTCTGCAAAGGCATGTGACCGAACTGCACATTTCAGAAGTACACTGAGCAAAGCCTCCAAACCCACTCGTGTGTAACTGTTTTTGTAATTCTGCTTAGGACCCAATGGTTACCTCACACAGGTGGGAGAGGCAGGATTTTCACTGATGTGCAGGAAACTGCAGTCGTTGAAATGGTCATCAAAAACAATGGCATGAAACATATTGAACTATAGTGCATCACACTAACTGTTGTTACCCAGATGAGGATGGGTTCCCTTCTGAGTCGGGTTCCTCTCAAGGTTTCTTCCTCTTAAAACATCTTAGGGAGTTTTTCCTTGCCACCGTCCCCACTCAGTGGCTTGCTCAGTTGGGATAAATTCACACCTTTAATATCTGTATACCATGTTGATATTTCTGTAAAGCTGCTTTGAGACAATGTCTATTGTAAAAAGCGCTATACAAATAAAATTGAATTGAATTAAATCATGTCTGATTCATTCCTGTAATTTGTACTACAGTGAATAAACTCTGTAAGCAGTAGAGAGTATTATTCTTGTTTTGCAAAGAAATTTTGCAACAACCCCTCTTCCCCTAAAAAAAAAACATTGTGGTCATTTTTTTATGAGTGACAAAGTGAGCTTGTTGTGTGACAACCTTTGCTTGTGTTGTGGAAGAATGAGTTCATTCAATACATGTATGAAGTGTTTTGGTAGTTTTAGTACATTTTGGGTGAAATTAACTGCTGTGCCAAGCTGAAAGTTGGTTAGGAGAGCTGTGTGAAGAGTTTTGAAAAAGTGACCTAAGTTTTGTGAAATGAATCCTAGCGATTGTAAAAAATAAAACTGTAACAGTGTGTATGTGGATGAAGGCGTTACCATAGTGTGACCTACTTACCTGAATGTGTGTGTGTGTGTGTGTGTGTGTTTGTAGGGTCACAATGAGGTCTGCCAGCCTTAGAAAAGACAATGAGCATTTAAAGTGCACCAAAGAGGAATATGCATGTGGATACTTTAATGAGCTTTCTCCTTGTTACAATGCAACTGATATTGCAACGCATTCATGGTCTCATGTGCTAGTTTTATCATAATTATGTCTGCTGAAACACTGTGAGCTACTTGTTTTGTTTCCTTCTTGAAAGTGGGAAGAATTCTGTAGCAAAATAGTTCCAACTTTGAGTCTTGTTTTGTACCATGTTCTGCATGCTGTGTTGTGAAGGGCACTGCCAGTAAAAATACTTCAATGACAGAAAGACCAGTGAATATTATCTATCCAGTAAAGGTGTAGCACAATGCCAGTATCATCACTGGAAAAAGTTTTTTTTTAATGAAATATTAACCTACCACTCTGCTCCTGGAGACAGTGATGAAAACGCATATGTAGAAATGGCCGCAGTGTCATCATGGTTTGTGAATACTGGCTCTGTTCATAACTGCTCTCAGCTAGACATGTGCGCAGGACTGTCTTTGGAATTCTACTCGCACAGTTCTTATAAACAAGCCATTTGCCTAATTTAAACCCCGGCGACCCGTACCAGACAGTTTCTTAGGTTGAATAAATTAATGCTCTAAATGCATTGCATGTTAATGAATATTGTCTTTGTTTGTCTAGCATCCACATGAAACTAAAATCCTCCTGTTTTTTTTTTTGTTGTTGCATCCTGCAGAATCCCAGACACCATGCACACCTCTAATCTCAACTAAACAAACAAACACACAAACAAACAAACAATACTCCTCCAATTAGTGTCTGTTTAGAACAGTTCATTCTAAATAATGCTTTCACATGGGGTTATATCCTTACTATCCAGCAGAACAACCTGTCATTGGTGACCAAAACCATTTCAGCAGAACTATACTTCTGTACGTCACTCTGGATAAGGGCTTCTGCCATAAGGGTAAATATAAATGTAAGTGCTTACAAAAAAAAAGGAAGCTTATCTAGTACAAGTTAGAGATGTAATAACCAGAGTCACTGAAGACTTTTGTCTTAGTATCATAATAAGGACCTTATCTTAATATTCATTTTCAAGGTATGGCAAACTGTCATATATTCTTCACAAACTTAGTATATATACAATGTACAATATATAAGAGATATAATGAAAAGACTGTTTTTAATTATTGTATTTTTTTATGTACTGTATATGTGCCACTGTACATGGGTAGTTTACAGTACACTGCAAAATAGTGATATTTTAGCAAATAAAACATTTTAAATTTAAGTTAATTTAACTAATCCATCCATCCATCCATCCATCTTCAACCACTCACTCCTTTTCAGGGTCACGGGGGAACCTGGAGCCTATCCCAGGGAGCATCGGACACAAGGCGGGGTACACCCTGGACAGGTGCCAGTTTAATTTAACTAATATTTCCCATAATTATTTTTTAAACAATATCTAATATTATTAAACCCCTTTTAATAATATTAGATATTGGTACTTTTACTGATTTCAAGCTTGAAATTGTCTTATTCTATACTGGCAGAGAATTTTGCTTATTTCAAGCATTTATTTCTGAAAAGAAACACAATCTGCAAATCGAATGAGAAATTTTTAAGATTAAAATTAGTAAAGAATTATACTAACACTAATACTAATTAGACTAGAAATATTCTTATTGGTTTTATATTTGTCACATATTGTAATAAAACTCATAGAGAGAAATATTACTGACCATTTCCTTTATTCAAGATGTCCTCATTTGCTAAGATACAGTATCATCTTTGCAGCGTTGCATTTTATAGTGTTGACTTCTACTTTATTAATAAGAAATAAAATTATTAAAAGGAACTAATGTCATGAGACTGCAATGGTAATTTAAACCACTAAAATGTCCTTTCCACCACAGACAGACAGACAGACAGATAGATAGATAGATAGATAGATAGATAGATAGATAGATAAAAAATAAATTTAAAATATGCAGCAGCAATATAATTATGCATGTGAAATGTGAAGAAGATTGACTGAAAAATAAAAAAATACAGTGGTGCTTGAAAGTTTGTGAACCCTTTAGAATTTTCTATATCTCTGCATAAATATGACCTAAAACATAATCAGATTTTCACACAAGTCGTAAAAGTAGACAAAGAGAACCCAATTAAACCAATGAGACAAAATATTATACTTGGTCATTTATTTATTGAGGGAAATGATCCAATATTACATATCTATCAATGGCAAAGGTATGTGAACCTTTGCTTTCAGTATCTGGTGTGACCCCCTTGTGCAGCAATAACTGCAACTAAATATTTCTGGTAACTGTTGATCTGTTGAACTGTTGAACTGTTGATTGGCTTGGAAGAATTTCAGTACAGAACAACTTCAACTCTGGGATGTTGGTGGGTTTCCTCACATGAACTGCTTGCTTCAGGTCCTTCCACAGCATTTCTATTGGATTAAGGTCAGGACACTGACTTGGCCAGTCCAAAACATTAACTTTATTCTTCTTTAACCATTCTTTAGTAGAACGACTTATGTGTTTAGGGTCATTGTCTTGCTGCATGATCCACTTTCTCTTGAGATTCAGTTCATGAACAGATGTCCTGACATTTTCCTTTAGACTTCACTGTTATAATTCAGAATTATATCCATTATATTAATATAATTATATACATCAATGATGGCAAGTTGTCCAGGCCCAGATGCAGCAAAACAGGCGCAAACCATGATACTACCACCACCATGTTTCAAAGATGGGATAATGTTCTCATGCTGGAATGCAGTGTTTTCCTTTCTCAAATCATAATGCTTCTCACTTAAACCAATAAGTTCAATTTTGGCCTAATCTATCCATGAATCATTTATGCATTAACCTACCGGCTTGTCCACATGATCTCTGAACTGCAGATGTGCAGCAATGTTCTTTTTGTAGAGCAGTGGTTTTCTCCTTGCAACCCTGCCATGCACACCATTGTTGTTCAGTCAATGATGGTGGACTCATGATCATTAACATTAGCCAGTGTGAGAGAGGCCTTTAGCTGCTTAGAAGTTACCCTGGGTTCCTTTGTGACCTGGCAGACTATTACAAGTCTTGCTCTTGAAGTGCGCTTTGTTGGTCAACCACTCCTGGGGAAGGTAACAATGGTCTTGAATTCCCTCCATTTGTACACAATCTGTCTGACTGTGGATTGGTGGAGTCCAAACTGTTTAGAGATGGTTTTGTGACCTTTTCCAGCCTGATGAGCATCAACAACTCTATTTCTGAGGTCCTCACTTCCTCAAACATGTGTTATGGAGATCAGACTTTGATAGATCTGTTCTTGAAATAAAACTCACACCTGATTGTATCCCATTTATTGAAAACACCTGATTCTAATTTCACTTTCAAATTAACTGCTAATCCTAGAGGTTCACATACTTTTTTCAGTATCCAATGTAATATTGGATATTTTTCCCTCAATTAACAAATGACCAAGTATAATATTTTTGTCTCATTTATTTAATTGGGTTCTCTTTGTCTACTTTTAAGACTGTCAAAATCTGATGATCTTTTAGATCATATTTATGTGGAAATATAGAAAATTCTATATTCACAAACTTTCAAGCACCACTGTGAATAAATACATTGGCATTGCAGTAAACAAATCATTCAAATGAATGCAAATTGAATTCAAATGATACAAGCTCAAAGTTATGCATAGACTCAGCTGACAGTTATCTATGCAGACATCACATTTTGCAGGACCACATGCCTACAGCCTGAAACCAATCTGCAGTTTTCTTTCACACTGATGTGTAAATGTAGATTAGTAATAAATGTCACCAGCAGTAACTCAAAAAAGGCTTACAGGTGAAAATTTATGTGTACTAAGAAATGCCTGGCATAAAAATACACAAAGCCATTTCGATGCAGTGAAGTGGTGGTGACATTTGACTGGTATGTCAAACTTCCACTCCACATTTGTGCTTAATTAATTGGTGCTCTGTGAAAGCTGCCAAAGAGCACTTCAATCCAAACTTAAAGAACAAGGGGTGTATTAATAATTTTGGAAAGTATGCAAAATGCAAAACAACAAACAAAAAGAGTCATTTGACAATTCAATTCACCCCGTACTATATTGAAAACACATTATTAAGACATTATTTGATGTTTTACTTTGTGAATTTTATTTATTTTTTAAAATATACACTCATTTCAAATCTGATGACTGAAACACACTCCAAAAAAAAGTTGGGACAGTCGACTGTTTACCACTGTGTAACATCACCTTTTCTTTAAATAACACCTATTAACCATTTGGGCGCTGAAGACACCAGTTGGTGAAGTTTAGCAAGCGGAATTTTCCTCCATTCATCCATTATGCATTTCTTCACCTGTGCAACTATATGGAGCCTTCATTGCCGTATTTTGTACTTCATAATGCGCTATGTATTCTCAATCAGAGACAGGTCAGGACTAGGCAAGCTAGGCAAGGCAGGCCATGCTAGCACCCGCACTCTCTGCTTATGCAACCATGCGCTTGTAATCCAGGCAGAATGTGGTTTAGTGTTGTCCTGTACCTAGATGGCAGCATAGGTTGCTCCAAAATGTGTACATATCTTTCTGCATTAATGGTGTTCTCACAGATGTGCAAGTTACTCCTGACACACCTCCATGACAGATGCTGGTTTTTGGACCTGACACTGACAACAGCTTGGATGGTCCTTTTCCTCTTTGGCCTGGAGAACACGACGGCTGTTTTGTCCAAAAACTATTTTAAATGTTTAGTCTTCGAACCACAAAACATGATTCCTCTGTGATACTGTCCATCTCAGATGAAACCGAGCCCAGAGAAGTTGGCGGCACTTCTGGATAGTATTGATGTATGGCTTCTGCTTTGCATAGTAAAGCATTCACTTGCAGTGGTGTTGACTGACAAAGGTTTACCAAAGTATTCCCGAGCCCATGTCAGGATATCCATTACAGAATCATGACAGTTTTTAAGACAGTGATGTCTGAATGATTGGAGATCATGCGCATTTAGAAGTGGTTTTCAGCCTTGCCCATTATGCACTGAGATTTGACTGGATTCCTTGAATCTTTTAATTATATTTTGCACTGTAGAAGGCAAATGCCCAAAATCCTACCAATTTGTCTTTGGGGAATGTTGTTCTCAAAGTGTTGGCTTATTCACTTACGCAACTTTTGGCAGATTGGCCCTTTGGCCCATCCTTGCTATTGAAGGACTAGGCCTTTTTTGAAGGCTCCTACTCTACTGTGATTAGACTATTGGCTCACCTGTTTCACATCACCTTCTTATTTCAACTTGTCACATCGCTATTAGTCCTAAAATGCCCCGTCCCAACTTTTTTGGAAAGTGTTGCATACATCAATTTCAAAATAAACGTTTATCTTAAAAAAAAATATGCAGTTCATTAGGTAAAACATCAAATTCCTTGTCTGTTAGGATTTGTGAAATAGAGAATCTCTGGGTTGCAATGTTAGGAAAAGAGAAGAAAGAAGGCACCCTCGCCTTGCTGCACACTTCCCACACCAAGGCCTTGGGAGAGTTTTGCCAAATGACACACAAATTCAAATAGCAAGATCTCTCATTCATTCCAAGAAAGAGAGAGTATATATCATGCTTGACACACAACAGACACAATGGATTAACTGTTGATTGGCTAGGTGGAACAGCATATTTGCATGAAACAGGAAGGTATGTAAATGCGTGCAAATGGTATTTGGGGAGGCAAAGGAAAGTGGTGAGGGGCTTCATCCGTCCTCACCTGAGTCAACAAAGAGAAAAGGTGCCAACACAGGAACCAGAAAAGGGAGAAGGAAGGGGGTGTTCATAGAGAGGGGAGAGTGTTCACAGTAAACTTATCGTTGTCTTTATAAGTTAAATACAATTTAAAGTACATTTACAAATTACTCCTCTTTGTTTTTATTAGCATTTTCCATACTGTCCCAACTTTTTGGGGAATTGGGGTTGTAGAAATATCCTAAATTTAGAATCATATTTAGACCACATTTAGGACAAAAGCTATTACAGAACAATATTTCCTAAGTGCATTATCTTATCTTAACCACAGAGAGGAAAAATGTATTACAGAAGCATCCTAACATGACAAAAATTCTAAAAAGTGTCTTAACTTTAGGTCAACAACCCCATGTCCGTGAATGGTGTTAAATTTATTAATGATACACGACAAAGAACTGTGATGTTTGATGGTGGAAAGACTTTTGGAGTACCCAGATGATGTTCTGTGCTTTGACAACAAAACTCTGATAATTACAGACTTCCATGAAATATGATAATGCAATTACCATTAGAACTGCAACTAACATTATAATAGCTAATGAACTGTCACGGAGCATTACCAGTCATAGTGCACGTGATTTAACATTCAACATACTCCATTTTAATTGAAAGTTCACTTCACACTTGTTGGCTGTAGTTAGTTGCTTGGTAACAGACCTGAGAGTTTAATATTTCTTAACTAGAGCTAAGATTTTGTAATATAATATAAGAATTCTAAATCAAGTTAAGATTTGCTTCTGGCCATTCTCCATTGACCTCTATCATCAACAAGGTGCTTTCATCTGCCTCTGGATATTGTTTCTACATTGCACCATTCTGAGTAAACTCTAGAGACTGTTGTACATGAAAATCCCAGGAGATCAGCTCTTATAGAAATACTCAAACCAGCCCGTCTGACACCAACAATCATGGCACGGTCAAAATCACTGAGTCCACTTTTTTTTCCATTCTGATGGTTGATGTGAGCATTAACCAAAGCTGCTGGCCTGAATCTGCATGATTTTATGCATTGCACTGCTGCCACATTATGGTTGATTAGATAATTGCATGAATAAATAGGTGTAAAGGTGTTCCTAATAAAGTGTGTGTAACTAACCAATAACTTAGGACACTAAAGAGACCTTTCTACTGACACTGAAAAACACCAGAAGAAAGATGTCTAGGGTTCCTGCTCACCTACATGAACATGCCATAGGCCTGCAGCAGGGAGGCATGAGGACTACAGATATGGCCAGAGCAATTAATTGCAATGTCTGTAATGTAAGACACATAAGACAGTGCTACAGGGAGACAGGAAGGACAGCTGATCACCCTTGCAGTAGAAAATTACATGTAACCATCTGTCCACCCAGACGTAATCGAGAACTTGCAAACGCTTTGGTGGAAGAGTGGAGTAACATCTCACAGCAAGAACTGACAAATCTGGTGCAGTCCATGAGGATGAGATGCACTGTTGTACTTAAAGCAGCTGGAGGACACCACATACTGACTGGTATTTTTGATATTGACCCCCCTTTGTTCAGGGACTCATTATTCCATTTCTATTCGTCCAATGTCTGTGAAATGTCAGTTTTTATGTTAATACAAATATTTACGCGTTAAGAAATTTGCTGGAAACAAAAGGAGTTGAATGAGAGGACGTTTCTTTTTTACAGTATAGTTTAAAACATCGTGTATGACATCCACCGTTTAATTTTCTCTTATTGGTCCAAATCATACATCACATTTCAGCTGCGCTATGGCGGTCCTTTGGTTCTGTTTACAAAAGAAAAAAAAAAAAAGAAAAAGCCCCACAAAACAAATTCCACAGCATGTTAGGTTCACTTCCTGCAGTTGGGTCGATTCAGGGTGTAGGGGGAGGCAGCGAACATGAAGTGGAGAAACATACCAGGGTTCGAGTCAAGAGGTCAAAACAGTGCATATGCATAATATCTGATTACATGCATAATCACCTGTTTTGAATACCTAATACATCTTCAGTGGGGGTAGGGATATGCATTAAAAACATAATCATTCATCCCTCTTTCATCTTCTTCGTAATATTACACATCCTGTTCTTAATTATAAGACATATCTATTCATTCTCTCTCTCTCTCTCTCTCTCTCTCTCTCTCTCTCTTTTCCAATGCCGAGAGGATGTCAGGAGATGCTTCAGCTGAACAAACTCCGCGTAGAGCTCATCAACAAGCACCACTTGAGAAAACACACGTTTCTGATACTCTGTCCACAGCATCCAAATGAGATTGTATGCAAACCCCTCAACCAGTCCGTCACGCGCATGGACACGCCCCCTTACGCTCTGATCACACGCTCTACTACAGCGCCAATTCAGCTCTAAACGGATCACGGACGCGCGCGCGCACACGGACTGGGACTTGGCGCTGGAAGAAGTCGTGTAACGGAGTTCATCTCGACTTCCCGAAGATACCTGTGACTCTACCTTTGGCGGTGACTCACATAAAGCCGACACATTAGTCACCTCACGACAGCTCCTAATTCTCGCGTCTCCACTTTAGTTTACTGGAGGGAAAAAAAGTGAACGAGCGCGCGCCACTTCAGTGTTGGTGGAGGAGTGACGGGTGGCGTCACTGGGAATGGATGTGATGTCTGTACCTGCATGTGTTAGGCCTATATGTGTGGGACGTGGGCTTTGGGGAATGGGAATTTACTCCTAACATCACAGAGAGATTGGGGCTCTCGTTTCTCAGCAATTTCTGCCAACTGGCAACATGAAACACACACTTTGGTGGAACTTGGCCAGATTGATTGTGTTCTGGAGACTGGTACACGCACAGGTGAGTCACCTGCTATAAGATCACTTCTAAGCCTTTCTTGACTCCATGTAGTGTGTGTGTGTGTGTGTGTGTGTGTGTGTGCGCGTACGTGCGCGCGCGCGTGCGTGTGTGTGTGTGTGTGTGTGTGTGTGTGTGTGTGTGTGTGTGTCTCAGATATACAGGAATAAGATCACCACAAGAACTCTAGCCTATATAAACACTATTTAAAATGGTGGTTCTTTTGGGACAAAAGTAATTCCTTATAATAGACGCATAAGGTTTTCAATTAAAAAAAAAAAAAAATTCCTAAATATCAAGCCTTAGAGTTTTAACTAGAGATGCACCGATACTAAATTTCTCAGCTGATACCGATAATCGATTATTCATAGTGATATCAGCCGATACTGATAATCGATACCGATAGTTCTGCCTTTTATGCCTTCTTTTAAATTAATACTAATTAATTCTTCGGTTCTGAAGGAAATGCAAATAAAAACTTTATTTGCATTTATGTTCGCCTCACACCTCCAGTTCCGGGGTTCGATTCCCACCGGGGCCATGTGTGTGCGGAGTTTGCATGTTCTCCCCATGCTGCGGGGGTTTCCTCTGGGTACTTCCCCCAGCCCAAAGACATGCATGGTAGGCTGATTGGCATGTCTAAAGTGTCCGTAGTGTATGAATGGTGTGTGTGTGAGTGTGTGTGTGATTGTGCGCCCTGCGATGGACTGGCACCCTGTCCAGGGTATACCCCACCTTGTGCCCGATGCTTCCTGGGATTGGCTCCAGGTTCCCCCGTGACCTAAAAAACCTCCTGTTAGTCTCACATTCACTCACCACAAACAAAAGCATTTCTACTTCATCACTGACATCAAACTGGTAATATATAATATCAACTTTTTTACATATTAACATTAACTTGATATGAAATATACTACTCTACAAATATATTTTTCTGTGCAATATATACTTTTTTGCCAAATCATCTTCATTTAAATCTTTCAACAGTGTACTGGCGCTTTAATTCAGTTCGAGCAGCGCGGCAAAAAAAAAAAGAATGACTCGACG
The DNA here is from genome assembly GCF_023375685.1 of Ictalurus furcatus. Taxonomy (NCBI): domain Eukaryota; kingdom Metazoa; phylum Chordata; class Actinopteri; order Siluriformes; family Ictaluridae; genus Ictalurus; species Ictalurus furcatus. The sequence goes on along the minus strand of NC_071260.1, from coordinate 12,412,788 downwards.
CCAAAACTCCCGCTTCACTGCTGCAGTGTCCGGTGTAAAATTTTACCAGTGCAGAGATTACAGAGCTTACAAACTACAGTTTTGTCGTCATTGTCACCCAATTCAAAGTAATTCCATACAAGAAACATCTTTACACACAGCACGAATTCAATGTGCTTTCCCACCCTTTTTTGATTGACAGGATATAATCAGCCTTGATCATCGGTTGTTTTAAAACTATCGGTTGATGGCTGATAGCATGAAAAATAGCTTTTATTTTATACATCGGTGCATCTCTAGTTTTAACCCTAAATAAGGACAAAACAGATGTAATTTTTAAACTTCTTTTTCATGCACAGTAAATGTACACTATTTAGAAAAATAGCGTTTTATTATTTTACAGGTTTGGACTGTAAACAATTAGTCAATTAGATCATTGGTTTAGAGTAAAATTCCAGAAAACGCAATGCATAATGGGATATTGAATATTTTTGCCAGTGGTGAGAGTGGTAAAAATTCTCCTTGTGTTGACATCTGTAAATTCATGTATGACTTTTGTTCAATTTATTTTAGTGAATATTTTAGGCAAGTACAAACCCTTTTTGAGTTTATATTTTATATGCCACTTTTATATGCTAACTTTGGTGTAGTAAACCTCTGCAATTCATCTTTTACTGTGAGGTAATTCAGTGGTTGAGGTGATTGAATCAATGCAGTTTAATCAAGCTAGTTGTGGTGGCTCAGTGGTTAATGTGTTGAGTCACAGCTCAGAAGAACATATGTTCAAATCACAACAAATCTCAAAGATGCCACTGTTTACTGTAAACTTAAAGTAATTTACTGGCAGCAGAGTTACTGTAAATTTTACAGTAAATGTTTTACAGTGTACATTTAATTACCATTTTCATTTAAAACCTCATGCATGTTAAATGGCATGCAAATAACATATTTATGACATTAAGTTATTTCTGCAAAAAAATTTTTTAAAAAAATAGGTCAGATAGAAGCTTATAATATAACCACCTGCATACCTCTGCCAGAAGATTAAGCCTTTGTGTGCATTAGAGCCTCGGAAGGTTAGTCAACAAGAGAATGACCCCAAATATACAGCCAACGAAACACAGGTTGAACAAAATCGGTATCTTACAACAGACATGTCAATCTTTGGATTTAAACCATTTTGAAAAGCTGTTGTCTGAATTGAACTGTATATGTAAGTTATTGTATATGCAATGAATATTTAAAAATAATAATAATAGTAATAATAATAAAAACTCTGCATATTTGAATGTCCAATATCTTCTACAAGTGTTTCCTGCCTTATTAGACATTACAGGAGGTTTCACCAAACCCATGGTTTGTACGTCCTGGGTGTATTCCTGCCTCATGCCCAGTGACTGAATCAATGAATGAATGAATTAATACAATTCTGATTATCTGAAGTGCTTTGAAAAATGTGGAACTACTTAACAAAATGTAATGTTTTTATTTTTTTTTTTAAATCATGAAATCTCAATTATTAAAAAGTGACCTCTTTAACTGCATTCGTACCCATATCCAAGTAAACATCCTACCCTTGGAACACCCTAACTGTTCTATCCAATATACACATTGCTTTTTTTCTGCTGTGTATTTAATTGTCAGAGTTTCTTTCTTTATAACCTTTTCCCTTTCACACATGAATTGAAATTAGGATTGCACCTTGCTGTTGTGACTTTGCATTATGAACATTTTATATGGATTAATTATTTCAGAAACTCCCATATTCCCAGCTCTACTGCAAAGCAACAGAATGATTGGCACTCACTTTTTTCATTGTTTGCTCTCACTCACTCACTGAGTCTTCTCCTTCACTTTTTGTGAGCTACCATTTCTTGAGCTATCATTCTGCATACGTACTGTACATACAGTTGCAATAAAATGTATTGAACCCCCACTGCAAATCAGGTTTATCGTCAAAATTTACAGACTTTCAGCTGTAAAAGCAATTGAAATAGTCCAACACAACGAATGCTTCAAGTGGTTTCCCCAAATTCAACTGAAAATGCAACTTATAATGATTTCTCCAGTCTCAAAATTATTCAACCCCTTCATGGCAAGCATCTTTAGTACTTAATAGAGCAAACTTTTGCTGTTATGACGTGCTGCAAACGAGATGCATAGCTTCTGGCAGCGTTCCTGAGGAATCTTAGCCCATTCCTCATGAGCAGTGGCCTCCAGTTCAGTAATATTCTTGGGTTTGTGTGCTGCAACCGCCTTCTTCAAATCCCACCAGAGATTTTTTATGGGGTTCAAGTCAGGTGACTGTGATGGCCCTGTAGAATCTTCCAGGATGACTTCTGCAACCAAGCCTTGGTGGAATTTGAGGAAAGCTTGGGTCAGTAGTGGTTTATATCTTGTAGTTCTGGCATGGAAACCTTCTGTATTTAGTACGCACCCTACTGTACTCACTGAAACCTCAGTGCCTGTTGCCACCAAATCTTCCTGCAGGTATTTTGCAGTTACTCAAGGGTTTTTACAACCTGCCTTCTCAGAAATCTTGTAGTTGTTGATAGCTTCCTTTTTCTTCCCCGTCCAGGTATTTCATATATTTTCTGCCACTAGCCAGTTCAGGTATTTCATATGTTACAGCTCAAGCACACCTGGTGCAACTAATGAAGCCCTTGATAAGTTGTATCAGGTGTGCTTGAGACAACACCAGTTTTGCATATTTGTGCTGTTGTGAGAATTCTATTCAGGGTGTTGAATAATTTTGAAACTGAAGAAATCATTATAAGTTGCATTTTCAGTTGAATTTGGGGAAACCACTTGATGCATTCGTTGTGTTTAACTATTTCAATTTCAAATGTCTGTAAATTTTGACAATAAACCTGATTTGCAATGTGGGTTCAATAATTTTGATTGTAACTGTATGGTGATCTTACTGGGGGAACATGCTTGAAATGAAGTGACCATGTGGAGGTAAGTGAGAAATGCACAACAAAATCTCAAGTGTTGAATTAACACCTATGCTGTTTATTTAAGTCCATCTGTAAAGGTGAAATAAACACTGGGTATACAGTATCTCACAAAAGTGAGTACACCCCTCACATTTTTGTACATTTGATTATATCTTTTCATGTGACAACACTGAAGAAATGACACTTTGCTACAATGTAAAGTAGTGAGTGTACAGCTTGTATAACAGTGTAAATTTGCTGTACCCTCAAAATAACTCAACACACAGCCATTAATGTCTAAACCGGTGGCAACATAAGTGAGTACACCCCTAAGTGAAAATGTCCAGATTTCATGCAGATTTGGACCAAGATGCTTCATGTGATGTCATCACAACGCGCATTAAGCCAAAATCACTCTTGGATTCATATGTGTCGAACAGGAGTAGAGTTAAAAGGTCTCATTTACCAACAAACATCACTGAGAAAGACCATGCAATATACTTTTGTGCAGTTGAAATTTCGCCAATTCAAGTATTTTTCTGCAAAAAAAAAACCCAACAAAAACTCTGCAAGTTGCATCCCAATTTTAAAAAAAAAGCCAATCACAATCAAGCAGTTTTGGCCACAATAATCACAAAAACCTCAGACTCAGGATGTCTCAATGTCCCAGTGTCTCAATTTTGCAATAATGTAACTTGCAATACTAGTAACGGACCATTTACTGTCTATGATTTGAATTGATAGATGACATTGAAGAGCTCTTGTTGTTTACTCAGGCTGGTCCAGATGGGGAGATCACAGCAGAGGAGCAGGTGCAGATGCTCCTGGATGCCAAACTTAAGTGCCTCCATACTGTATCTACACATGACCTGGCAGGTAAGAAAAAATACAGGGACAATTTTCTCAGATTCAGTAGCAATCAAAATGATTCAACCCCCATTGCAAATCAGGTTTATTGTCAAAATGTACAGACTTTCAGCTGTCTGCAGTGAACAAATCAACCAAAAGCAATTGAAATAGTTTGACTATTTCGATTGAAAGAATGCTTTAATTGAATGAATGCTTCAAGTGGGTTCTCCAAACTTATAATGACTTCTCCAGTCTCAAAATTATTGAACCCCATGAATAGAATCCCTCACGACAGCACAAATATGCAAAACAGGTGTTTTCTCAAGGCTAGGGGCAGAAAATTATTACATACCTGGACAAGGTAACAAGGAGAAACAAGGGGGCAGGGTGTAAATCAGCTGGAGAGAGTGGGAGAGGGAGAGAGAGAGAGAGAGATTGTGTTCCAAGTTGGCTTATTCCACTTGCACAGAAAGACCGGTCCTCCTTGCTGTTCTCCTGACTGTGGAATGCAATTGTAATTTTCTTCACATAGTCACTTTCTGGAAGGATCCTTTGCTATGAATATGTAAGTTTACATGCTAGATAAAATTCTACCATTTCGAGAAAATTGCTTCCCATGATTCTGACCCACAGTCACACTAAGTTTATGTTTGTGTTGTAGCTTATACTGCTTTCAACTAATATAAACTAACATTGGTGAAATCCTTCTCCATACACTTATTTTCATCATGTGTGCCTTTGGAATATTTTGCTGTAATCTGTGATAACATTTCTGTACATTGTTATCATAATCATTTAATTGTAACAATTAAAGTGAATAATTAAATTATCACATGTTTTGGGTTTTGCATGGAATATACATAACTTAAAAGGCACATGCATATTATTGACTTGATCAAGTGCAAATATACTGCAAAAACTGACATCTTACCAAGTTAAAAATATCTAGAATATAGTCCAATTTATCGAGTATTACCTATTATACAATTACAATAAACCAAATATAAGATTATTAAACCTATTTTGAGACTCATTTACTCTTTTTGTGATTTATATTTTCTTATTCTATTGGAGAAAATTTTGCTTCTTTCTAGAAATAAATGCGCAAAATTATCTGGCAATAGAACAAGACTATTTCAAACTTGAAATGAGTAAAAAGTTAAAATTCTAGAGATAGATTTCATATCTCGTCATCATACTTTTGTTTTATGGTAATCTTATAATAGGAAATACTAGATAAAATTGACTATATTCACTTTGCTAAGTGAACTTTATAATAAATGTATTGCACAGTGTATAAATAGCAATAATCATTCATTGTAGCATGTGGATGTGCATGTATAATGGAGTGAGCATACTAAGAATGCAATGAGCATTAAGAGGTGTTCAGAGCTGTCTTACTGAGTGACTAATTACAGTGTGAAGCACCAGTGAGGGGCAAGGATCTTTGATTTGTTTGTGAACATCTGAGCTGCCATGCAAGGCCTAGTTCTTAACCATGAGTTGAAAGTGTAGTGGATGAGACCTCTGAGGCTTGTATCAGTATTTATAAGATAATTTTATCTCAAGTGGGCATCCATGCTTATGTGTTAGCCCTCAAGAAGAGAATACTTGATTATTTTGAGAAGATTGCTTCACAGTGATCAAGTTGTTTTAAAATAATTTCCTGCAACGATTCTGGAGGTTGCCTATCGAGAACCCATCGTGTGCCACTGCACTATAATCCCTTACACTTAACAACAGCCCCATGCATGCAGGTGTTTCCACTGCCAGGAATTTGCAGTGTAAAAAAAAAAATCATTGCAAACCATATTACTGTTTAGTTTGATAAGCAAAACATGTGTAAAAAGCTTAGTGTGGAAATATCCAGACAGAAGAATTGTCAGCTTTGGAGGTTTGAGAGGACAGTCACTTTGGTGCTAATAATATGGACTAAAGTAGTGATGGAAGCATCTTAATTAAAATTAATTTACAGTAGTGTTTGAAAGTTTGTGAATTTTCTATATATGTGTATAAATACTGTTTGACCTAAAACAACATCAGATTTTCACACAAGTCCTCAAAGTAGATGAAGAGAACCCAATTAAACAAATGAGACTAAAATATTATATTTAGTCATTTATTTATTGAGGAAAATGATCCAATATTACATATCTGTCAGTGGCAAAAGTATGTGAACCTTTGCTTTCTCTATCTGTTGTAACCCCATTGTGCAGCAATAACTGTAACTAAATGTTTCCGGTAACTGTTGATCAGTCCTGCACATCGGCTTGGAGGAATTTTATCCCGTTCCTCAGTACAGAACAGCTTCAACTCTGGGACGTTGGTGGGTTTGCTCATATGATCTGCTTGCTTCAGGTCCTTCCACAACATTGGATTAAGGTCTTTGACTTGGCCATTACCAAACATTAATCTTATTCTTCTTTAACCTTTCTTTGGCAGAACCACTTGTATGCTTAAGGCCATTGTCTTGCTGCATGACCCACTTTCTCTTTAAATTCAATTCATGAACAGATGTCCTGACATTTTCCTTTAAAATTCTGTTATAATTCAGAATTCATTCTTCCATCAATGATGGCAAGCCGTCCAGGCACAGATGCAGCAAAACAAACCCAAACCATGATATTACCACCACTATGCTTCACAGATGGGATAAGAATCATATGCTGGAATGTGGTGTTTTCCTTTCACCAAACATAATGCTCCTCATTAAAACCAAAAAGTTCTATTATGGTCTCATCCATCCACAAAACATTTTTCCAGTAGCCTTCTGGTTTGTCCACATTATCTTTAGCAAACTGCACTGTTTTTGGAGAACAGTGGCTTTCTCCTTGTAACCCTTTTCTTTAAATAAACCAGGGTTCTCACTCACTCCTGATTATCATCCCATTGATTGAAAACACTTGACTCTAATTTCACCTTCAAATTAACTGCTAATCTTAGAGGTTCACATACTTTTGCCACTCACACATATGTAATACTGGATCATTTTCCTCAATAAATGGCTGACCAAGTATTATAATTTTGTCTCATTTGCCTAATTGTGTTCTCTTCATTTTCAAATTTTGAAAATTCTAAAGGGTTCACAAACATTCAAGCCCCACTGTAAGTGAGATACTATCTCTTATATAAAAAGCTTCAGACTTTTTACAAATTTGATGCTGCGGACAATAAACAAATTAAAATCTGAGCCCCACATTATATAACCTGCCTGATTTAAAAATTCCCCTTCGGTCAAACACTCAAAAGATTATTACGTTACAGCCCTTCATGGGCTGTTCGTAGCCTCTTCAACAGCTATTCATATTAACACTTGTAGCTATGTGAGGGCGAAGCAAGTTGCTTGAGAAGGACGTCATGGAATGATTGGAATGATCAGTGACAAAAGAGGAAAAGGCCACCCAAGAACTCGCTGGCTAGATACCAGCGAGTATCAAGAACTGAACACAGCAGGATTGAAAGAAGCCATGAGAGATCAGAAGACATGGAGAACATTGAGCCACAGAGTGGCCGAGAGTCGTACTCGACTGAACGGATTCCAAGTCCAAGCTATGTGGGGTGTAAACTTTATTTTCAGATGGTTTAAATGGCCTCTGCGCACTTCACACCAGTGTGTTTGCCAGGTTTTTCGTAAGTAGTGCTCTCAGAGCAGAGTTTTTTTCCAATTACATCTACACCCTAAGTACTTGCAAGCACTCATTTCACAGCTCCTCGTTTGATCATTTATTTTCTTATAATGCCACACACATCATTCTGCATTTTTTTGCATTCAGCTGAAACATAAATGGCAGATATCTGAGGCACAGCTCTGTTGTTGACAAACTCTGCAACATGCGCAACTGTGGACTGAATACTGAAGTGTGCAACAATTTACTTTATAATTTAGCTTGATGTATATTTAATTGATATTTAGTGAAGTTACTTAATAATGAATGTGTATGACTTTCTTTCACTCACTCAATCACTTTCAGTAACCACTGTATCCTGGTCTGGATTGTAGTGGATCCAGAGCATATTCTAATAACACTGGGCACAAAGTGGGTGTAATGAACAGGACCCAGGAAGATGATTAGGATCGATGTTCATGAGGTTGATTGCAAACTACATCCACGATCCAAAACTCATAAACATTTATAACACGTGAAACTATCACAAAACATAAAAACTGTCATTGATCATCCAGGTAACAACACATGGTATTAAGAATCAAGCGAATGTAAACTTTTTCATTTGTTTGATTGTGTAAATTTAGTTATTATTGTCTTGTGGACTACAGTCAGGTCCATACGTGTTTGGACAGTGACACAATTTTTGTAAATTTGTCTCTACACCACCACAATGGATATGTAATGATACAATCAATATGTGATTGAAGTGTAGACTTTCAATTTTAATTCAAGGGATTTAACAAAAATATTTCATTAACTGTTTAGGAATTACAGCCATTTTTCACAGTCCCTTCATTTAAGCAGGCTCAAAAGTAATCGGACAATTGACTGATAAGCAGTTTCGTGGCCAAGTGTGGCTTGTTTCCTCATTATTTCATGACAGATTAAGGAGAGAAAAGGTCTGGAGTTGATTCCAAGAGTCTCCAAGAGAATTTGCATTTGGTAGCTGTTCCAGGGAACTCTGGGAATATGCGGTCCAAAGAGGTGTCGATGCAATTGAAGGAGGCCATCGTTAGGCTGAAAAAACAAAACATACTTTAAGAAACTTTGAGTGGCCAAATCAACAATTTGGTACATTCGTAAAGAGAAAGGACGCACTGGCGAGCTCAGCACTTCCAAAAGATCTTGAAGGCCATGGAAGACAACTAAATTGGATGATTGCAGAATTCTTTCCTTGTTGAAGAAAAACTCCTTCACAACATCTAGCCAAGTCAAGAACATTCTGGAGGAGGTAGGTATATCATTCTCAATGTCTAAAATCAAGAGACACCTTCATGAATGTAAATTCATATAACCCTAACCCTGGTAACACTCAAGTACAGAAAAGCCAGATTAGACTTTGCTTTTTAAAAAAAAAAAGATTATCTTGTACCAGAATGATGGGAAGAGAAGAGTATGGACAAGGAAAGGAAGGCTCATGACTCACATCATCTGTTAAACATGTAGAGGCAGTGTTATAGCATGGACATATATGGCTGTCAGTGGAACTGGGTCACTGGTGTGTATTGATGATGTAACTGTAGAAAGACTCACAAACAAGCAGCAACTGAAGACAGCTGCAGTAAATGCCTGGGTAAGCATCTCAAGGGATGAAACTCAGCATTTGATCATGTCCATGGGTTCCAGACTTCAGGCAGTCTTTGACTACAAAGGATTTGCATCTAAGTATTAAAAATAATCCTAATATTTAATATTGTTTGGTTTGTCCAATTACTTTTGAGCCTATGAAAATGGAGGGACTCTGTAAAAATGGCTATAATTCCTAAATCGTTAATGCAATATTTTTGTTAATCCCCTTGAATTAAAGCCGAAAGTCTATACTTCAGTCACATCACTGCTTCATTTTAAATCTATTGTGGTGGTGTACAGAGGCAAACCCATCTCAGGGAATAATTGCACACACTCCAGGCAATTTAAAGATTTCAATCAGCCTACAACCCATGTCCTGGGACTGGGGGAAGAGGCTGGTGCACACAGGGCAGAATCCCCAACCCTGGCAGTGCAAGGCAAACATGCTAACCACTAAGCCACCATGCCCCCATACACACAGACAGACACACACAGACTGACAGATCAGATTCTAATATTGTATAGCAGCATAATACAGGATTTTTTCTAAACAAAATCCTCCAAATGGTCTGAACACAGTACACTAAATAAAAAATCTTGCATTTATTTAGTCCAATTTAAAAAAAAAATCATCAGTTATGTATGTATCACAGTTATGTATCACTTTCTCATAGTCTACTATTTGTACTTTTTACTAATTCTCTGATTTATTAAAGGTGGTTGTTCAGCTGGAGTGAGAAAAGCAGTTCTCTCATTCCCTGTCATATTGCTGTATCTTCACTAGACTGCTAGGGCTGCATGCATATCGTGTGCCTGAGCCTCAATTAGCCAATTCCAGTTTGAATGACCTGAAATAAGTTGCATCTGAAGAGATGATGGAATTCACATTTCTCCAGTTTTACAAAGGGGTAGTTTTAGATTCGTTTGATGAGCACAATACACACATGACAGATCTGTTCCTTTCTGAGGGCAAGAAAATCAAGATGTTTATCTTGGAACCTCAAGTGTACCTTGGTTTATCACACTGAGGGGAACCCTTAACATTTAAACAGATGACCTACAGATGGTTTCCTTTTTAGAAATGCCCTAAATATTATGCGTTTTGGAATTATGCATTCACACCTTACATTTATCAATGGATTTAAGCACCAAACAGATTGTTGGGTATATGAGTCAGAGCTTTGCAAAAACAGAGGTATTTGTCAGTTATCTGATATTCCCACCTCAGAATGAAGGTTTTTCTTGTTGTTGTGTTTTTTTTTAAACTTTTAGTTGATTCTGATTATTTGTTGAACATGAACAACAAGAAGCAGAACAAGAAGAACAAAATGAACAACAAAGCAGTGCTGGATTACATTACCCATCAGCCCCTGCACATCACATGAGATCATGCATACCTGAGAATCATACACATTTTTAACACTCCTTGTCTAGTGTTTGTTGTTAACTTCATGTTCTTTTGTGTTTCCATGCTTGCTTCATTCTTGTTCATGGTATTAGTGTTAGTTTTTGTATTGTACTTAGTAAAAAGTCATCTGCACTTGCATTGGCCTCTGATTCTAATGCCTGACATAACATCGATGACAATCATGACAACGATGATGATGATGATGATGATGGCAATATTAAATAAAGAAATATTGCATTATGAATGAAATCATTTTATGAGTTGTCTACACTTTTGAATTGTTTTACACCATTTTCTGAAGTGTCACTCTGTTATACCTCACTAAAATTGTAGAATATATTATGATGTAACTATAAATTAATGATAATTGTAGGGCCTATTTTAATATCATGGCAATGGATTAATTTATCACTTATACTTTTATTGTTATTTCATGTTGGTGTTAATCTGGCAGAAGCAAAGTTGAACTCAATCCTTGTTTTAACTTTCAAATTATTTACCAACAATTAGATTATAGTGTATAGATCTGTTAATATTGCTTATACAGCATATAGTATAGGTTTAATAGGCCTAATCCTTTGGCTAGGTTGCATGACTGTATGTATATATAACACAAACATACGGTATACATATATTTAAATCAATGCAAAATATGCAAGACCATTAGTGTGAAGGTACTTATGTAGTGTTTCTGTAGTGCATTAACAATTTTTAAAAACTCCACTCATGTGGTGTTTTGTTTGTTTGTTTGTTTGTTTGTTTTTTACAGAGGAAAATACATTGTGTGACATGGTCTGATTTTATGGTGGCATATTGAAAGCAACATAATGTAACAATTCTTGTCCTCCACTCATTCTGTGTGACGTCCCATAAATGTATTTAGCAATACAAGAACGCTGAAATGAAACTAACATGACTGATTTCCTCGACTTCAGTTCAAGAATCTGTAAAAACAGCAGAACTATCATTATATGGCCAGCATCAGGCAAAGGAAGGTAGTACAGTTCTAAATGCATGGTTGCCAATAATTAAGACATGTGGTTTTGTTTAATATTTCTCTCATATTTTTAATGTTATACAATAATAAATAATCACAGATAATTTTTTAATAACATTGTTTACCCATGATTACCAAGGGTGCCAATAATGGAGCAATAATGGAACCATTATTGTGTTCATGTCATATTGTTTTTTTTTTTTTCATTATTTTAGTCATCTGTCTTTGTTTTAAAATTTTGTATGCATGGCCTAAGACAAACAATTGTTATTATATTCCTAAGAAGCCATAAAAAGTAAAAGTAATGCAAGCAAGCAATTTAGATGCCTGAAATGCAAATGAGGACCATATCAATTTAGAACATGTTGACAAAAGAAACATTATCCCCAGAAGCATCCTGATTATAGCAATGATAGTCAACAATAGAACTATAAATGCTGCACTGCAAGATGTAAACATCTAATCATTAGTCCAAAGCAACTACAGAGATGAGCCAGGAGACTTTTGAAATGACTTTTTCTGGTCAAACGAGATGATAAACATGCACCAGTGGGACATGAAGATAAAGTATAAAGATAAAAGGAAATAAGTGTACATTTTTAAAAAATTCAGCAATGCAACAGCACAGTGAGGTTCAGAGCTTGTTGGAGTATAGTACAGCTTCTTCATGTGTAGAGACAGAATATGATGTCCTTTTAGTGGCTGCATCTCATTCCATAACCTTGTGGCCTGCTCAGTATGAGAGTGCTGATTTCCTTGGTGGGCTGTTCCATCAGCACAGTCAGAGTGTAATCCCAGAAGTCAGCACAGCAGAGGTTAATGGGCTGCAAGCCATCATTAATGACATCTTAGCAAAACTAGAGCTTGATCCTAGTGCAATGACCTAAGTACTGGGCTGTTACACAGTGTAACAGTTTCGTAAAGGAGCTTGTACATCCATTGGGAGTGCAGGAAATCTGTGAACTGCTGTAAGAGAACACATAATGACTGCAATGGCAGATGCAGAAACCACAGGCTGCAAATGTTGTAAATAGAGAGACCAGTGGCCTCAATTGTCGTACAATATGATGAAGCATTGCTGGCATATAAAAAAATCTGACACACATGTTTACAATGGCCATTACAGTGTAAGTCATGTTACTAACACCTTTGCTCTTGCCCCTCAATGAGATAATTCCCACAACATTTACAGGCAGTGTTCCAAGTTATAGGAGCTATAGCAGCAGGACATGGGAAATCATTGAGTTGATACAAATGAGAAGGCAAGTTTGACTTGCTCAATTACCATTGCAAGAGGCTAGTAAAAGCAACTGGTCAGTAGTGCCTGTGCCAGGTCGTTGGTGCATAGGTTCAGGGGACATTGGCTGATCACCTGTCTTTGGTGGAAACATGAACTGAGCATATTTGACTAAGCAAAGCTGGGGGACATATGGAAAGGTTTATTAGGAAAAAGGAAGATGGAATGAGACTCAATCTCAACATACTCTAGTGGTGCAACCTTTCCATGTCACAGGTACTAGTGTAGACAGACACTGCTACGGTGGTGCTGTATGGTCCTAGACTTTCCCATCAGAAAGGTGACATGCACTGCATTCCTCTCATTTACGAGTTTCAGATAGCTTACAGAGCCATAACCTTGCTCGCTTGCATCAGCAAAGTGCATATTTGTTAAAGTGCTTGGGTTTTACACATTGGCTGACTTTTATGCAAGTCAGTTGTACAAGACTGATTAATGCAAAAATTAATTATTAAGTCATTATGAAATGCAACACTCATCTTGGGAACTTAATAATTGATTAATATATTTGAACCCTGGATGTGGCTCTCTTAATCTGAACATATGCTTGATGAGAAAACAACATGATTCAGCAATAATTTACATTAATAAACTTTTTTATTTTTCTTGGGAAAAAGTGGATGTGTGCCCTCCAGAATGGGATGGTTTGATCTGTTGGCCACAAGGTTCCCCTGGATTTCTGAGCAAAGTGCCCTGTCCCAGATACATCTATGATTTCAACCATGCAGGTATGATATTTAAATTTACAGCATTTCAGCAGGGACCATTATCCAGAGTGACTTACTGAAGTTCTTTGTAGTAAAAACAATCCTCATGCTAATACAAATAGGTCAGGGTGTAAGAATCAGGCTAAAATTCAGTTAAAAAGGGGTTACTGTGCATGTTGGAGGTGTGAAAAGGTGTTATAGGGGCTTGGCCAAAACAGTAGCAAAAATTATCCGCACCCAACCTCAAGCACAGGTGCAAACGGCCCATAACCCTAGGACCACACAAACCCAAAGTGTGGAGGCTATTTCACTGAACTACCCAAAAGACATTTCAGGTGAAACTGCATGGAATGTTTACAAATACAAGAGACTGACAGAAAATCCAGAGACTCTATTTGCAGACCTCCATAAGGATGGTGGCATCAGCAACCTGATTTTTTTACACATACAAACCCCATGCATGGCACAGGGCCATAATTTCAAACTTTTCCCCTGCTGAAAGAAAAGACATCTGTGGGTGTTTCCAGCTAAAAAGAAAAAAAAATGAGACACAACAACTATCAGCATCAACATATTCTAAACAACACGGATAGTTGTAGTAAAAAACATCCATGGGCTCTATGAAAAAAACTTCCTCAAGATCAAGGAAAGAGCACAGCAGGAGCCCATTACCAATGACCAACTCCTCACCCCAAAGGAGTCAGACAGACTACTTGCTTCCACCTCCCCCTCAGATGAGCAAAGAGATCCCCCCAGCACTGAACAATCCAGATACCCCATCCATACTGTTACTGCACTGACATGATAGAAAGCTTCACAGTGCTGGAAGGGGAACTGGTACAGCTGTAGACATGACCATCTCTCTACATACAGCCCAATGCACAGACCATCCCAGAAATATTTGGTTTAATTTTTATCGATTCACACAGTACAGGTACTGTAATTATAGTATTTAAATTAACATAGGTAAAGTGTGTGTCGTTGAATAATGCAGTGGTAATGTGCTGTTGCAGAACACCAGCAAATGGGGTTCAATACTCAGCTCAGGTGAAGTTTTTTATTTTATTTTATTCAGGGCATTGAAAATATATTATCATATCATGTTCGATGTACGAAAACATATGTTAATTCAATTCAATCATGTGGGACCGATGTACGAATTTGAATTAAGTAAATTCACTGGGCTTTTTTTTTTTCCAGTGTGTGGACTTCTGTGTTCACTTTAAACCAGATTTTTTTTAATAATAAAACTTTTAATCTAAGAAAAGAACAAAAGTTTCCATTGGCAAGAAAGGAGAAGATGGAATTCATTCAGCGTTACCTTGAGGAACTTTCTACAGTGAAAAAAACCCAGTCATTTAAAGAACACTCAACTGAGGTGAGGCTCAACCTCCAGTTGCTGGCATGCCAAACCCTGCATATTTCCACTGCATTAGTCTAGTACACATGCTGTAGCAACATTAATTTAAATACAACCCCAATTCCAAAAAAGTAGGGACTGGGCAACAAAAGACTGGAAAAGTAAGTGTTACTAAAAAGAAACAGCTGGGGGTTAATTGGCAACATTCCCAACTTTTTTGAGACATGTTGTGGCCATCAAATTGAAAATTACCTTATTTTTTCCTTAAAATAGTACATTTCCTCAGTTTAAACATTTGATATGTTTCTATGTTCTATTGTGAATAACATATGGTTTTGTGAGATTTGCAGTTCATTGTATTCTGTTTTTATTTACATTTTACACAGCTTCCCAACTTATTTGTAAATGGGGTTGTAATTATACGATATAGTACATATAGTAACATCTAATGTATTTTCACTTTTACAGGCTATGCCTACAGGAGGTGTGAATCCAATAGTTCCTGGGTGCTTGGAGAGGGCTTGAATAAGACGTGGGCCAATTACTCAGAGTGTATAAAATCCCCTAGGCCCAACAGAGAACGAGTAAGCTACAGCTCAATAATGTTCTGATTTTGTTGTCCTGCAATTGAGATATTCCCAGTGTATATACACCACTAATTTGTACCTTTACATTTAACCTACAGCAAGTATTTTTTGAGAGGCTTCACATCATGTACACTGTGGGGTATGCAGTGTCCTTTGGGTCTCTTCTAGTGGCTATCCTCATCATTGGATATTTTAGGTAAATTTGTGCCTGTATATTTATATTGCTGAAATTGTATAATTAATACATATTGAAGACACAACAACACTGCAAAACACGATATTAGTTTAACTAAATTCAACTAATATTTCTCCTTATTAGACTAGTTGTCTCAATGACCAGAGGTGAGATTCAAATTCAGCAGAGTGAAATTTAGTTAATAGCTGAAACAGGCAGGCAGACAAATCCAATACAAAATCAAGGTCAATAAACAGGTGAGGGTCAGGCAAGGCACAGTCAGCACAAACAGGGCAAAGACAAAGTCGAAAAACCAAGAAACAAGCAAAAGTCAAAACCAGAATAACAAACACAGTACAATAAGGCTTGGTATACAGTATCTCACAAAAGTGAGTACACCCCTCACATTTTTGTAAATATTTGATTATATCTTTTAGTGTGACAACACTGAAGAAATGACACTTTGCTACAATGTAAAGTAGTGAGTGTACAGCTTGTATAACAGTGTACATTTGCTGTCCCCTCAAAATAACTCAACACACATCCATTAATGTCTAAACTGCTGGCAACAAAAGTGAGTACACCCCTAAGTGAAAATGTCCAAATTGGGCCCAAAGTGTCAATATTTTGCATGGCCACCATTATTTTCCAGCACTGCTTTAACACTCTTTGGCATGGAGTTCACCAGAGCTTCACAGGTTACCACTGGAGTCCTCTTCCACTCCTCCATGATGACATCATGGAGCTGGTGGATGTTAGAGACCTTGTGCTCCTCCACCTTCCGTTTGAGGATGCCCCACAGATGCTCAATAGGGTTTAGGGCTGGAGACATGCTTGGCCAGTCCATCACCTTCACCCTCAGCTTCTTTAGCAAGGCAGTGGTCGTCTTGGAGGTGTGTTTGGGGTCGTTATTATGCTGGAATACTGCTTAATGATCATGCTCTGCTTCAGTATGTCACAGTACATGTTGGCATTCATGGTTCCCTCAATGAACTGTAGCTCCCCAGTGCCGGCAGCACTCATGCAGCCCCAGGCCATGACACTCCCACCACCATGCTTGACTGTAGGTCAAGTGTGTAGGACACACTTGTCTTTGTACTCCTGACCTGGTTGCCACCACACACCATCTGAACCAAATAAGTTTATCTTGGTCTCATCAGACCACAGGACATGGTTCCAGTAATCCATGTCCTTAGTCTGCTTGTCTTTTGCGGCTTTCTTGTGCATCATCTTTAGAAGAGGCTTCCTTCTGGGATGACAGCCATGCAGACCAACTTGATGCAGTGTGCGGCGTATGGGCTAAGCACTGACAGGCTGACCCCCCCACCCTTTCAACCTCTGCAGCAATGCTAGCAGCACTCATACGTCTATTTCCCAAACACAACCTCTGGATATGACGCTGAGCACATGCACTCAACTTCTTTGGTCGACCATGGCGGGGCCTGTTCTGAGTGGAAGCTGTCCTGTTAAACCGCTCTGTGGTCTTGGCCACTGTGCTGCAGCTCAGTGTCAGGGTCTTGGCAATCTTCTTATAGCCTAGGCCATCTTTATGTAGAGCAACAATTCTTTTGCTCAGATCGTCAGAGAGTTCTTTGCCATGAGGTGCCATGTTGAACTTCCAGTGACCAGTATGAGGGAGTGTGAGAGCGATGACACCAAATTTAACACACCTCCTCCCCATTCACACCTGAGACCTTGTAACACTAAGAAGTCACATGACACCGGGGAGGGAAAATGGCTAATTGGGCCCAATTTGGACATGTTCACTTAGGGGTGTACTCACTTTTGTTGCCAGCGGTTTAGACATTAATGGCTGTGTGTTGAGTTATTTTGAGGGGACAGCAAATTTACACTGTTACACAAGCTGTACACTCACTACTTTACATTGTAGCAAAGTGTCATTTCTTCAGTGTTGTCACAGGAAAAGATGTAATCAAATATTTACAAAAATGTGAGGGGTGTACTCACTTTTGTGAGATACTGTATGTCAGGGGCAGCCGCACAAACTGAGCATTTACTTAGCAAATGTAAGTGAATGAAAGTCTCTCTTATAAAGCATGTGTGACATGGAACAAGTGCATGAGATCAATAGTCCGGAGATTGTGAACGTGTCAAAAGAGGTGGTTTCTGGAAAAAGTAATGGTAAATGTTCTACACTTATATATATAATGTATGTATGTATGTATATTTTAACCTTAGCAGTTCTACAAAGCACTTTACACTGGTTCTCATTCACCCATTCACACACATACTCAGACATCAGTGGTAGGAGAGCTGCCATGCAAGGCGCTAGCTTGCCATCGGGAGCATCTTGGGGTTCAGTGTCTTGCCCAAGGACACTTTAGCATGTGGTCTGGGACGGCCATGTCTGTAGGCCGCGGTGTATTCTGGGGAACTGAGTTCACAGACAAAGTTGACCTGACACTAATTTTAAACAAATATATTTAAGCCTATTTCAAAAATGTTTTAATTATTTGAAGAATTTATTTTTAGAAAAAAGCTAAATTATATGCCAATACAATAAGACAGTTTCAGTACAGCTTGAAATGAGTAACGGTACCTAGAAAAAGGCTTAATTGTCTTATTTTTGTTATATAATCATTTTATAATGAGAAATATTAGATAATCTTTCCTTTGTTCAAGATATCTTAATATTAAATTCCGAAAAAGTTGGGACATTATGGAAAATGCTAATAAAAACAAAGAGGAGTGATTTGTAAATGTACTTTGACTTGTATTTAAACAAAACATGTATAAAGACAAGGCATTTGATGTTTTACATAATCAACTGCATAGTTTTTTGAAGATAAACTTTTATTTTGAAATTGATGCATGTAACACGTTCCAAAAAAGTTGGGACAGGGGCGATTTAGGACTAATAGCGATGTGACGAGTTGAAATAAGAAGGTGATGTGAAACAGGTGAGGCAATCGTCTAATCATAGTATATAAGGACCCTCCAAAAAAGTCCTAGTCCTTCAATAGCAAGGATGGGTCGAGGCTCGCCAATCTGCCAACAGATGCGTCAGCAAATAATGAAACACTTTGTGAGCAACATTCCCCAAAGACAAAGCGGTAGGATTTTGTGCATTTCACCTTCTACAGTGTACAATATAATTAAAAGATTCAAGGAATCCGGTCAAATCTCGGTGCATAAAGGGCAAGGCCGAAAACCACTTCTGAATGTGCATGATCTCCGATCCCTCAGACGTCACTGTCTTAAAAACCGTCATGATTCTGTAATGAATATCCTGACATGGGCTCGGGAATACTTTGGTAAACCTTTATCAGTCAACACCATTCGCCGCTGCATCCACAGATGCAAGTTAAGGCTTTACTATGCAAAGCAGAAGCCACACATCAACACTGACCAGAAGCGCTGCCCACTTCTCTGGGCTCGGTCTCATCTTAGATGGACAGCAGCACAGTGGAATCGTGTTTTGTGGTCCAACGAGTCAACATTTCCAATAGTTTTTGGACAAAACAGCCATTGTGTTCTCCGGGCCAAAGAGGAAAAGGACCATCCAAACTGTTATCAGCGTCCATTCCAAAAGCCAGGGAGCAACATATGCTGCCATCCAGAGCAGGACAACACCAAATCACATTCTGACCAGATTACAAGCGCATGGTTGCGTAAGCAGAGCGTGCAGGTGCTAGCATGGCCTGCCTACAGTCCTGACCTGTCTCCCATTGAGAATGTGTGGCGCATTATGAAGCGCAAAATAAGGCAACAAAGGCCCTGTACAGTTGCGCAGCAGAAGAAATGCATAATGGATGAATGGGGAAAATTCAGCTTGCTAAACCAACTGCTGTCTTCTTCAGCGCCCAAGCACTTAAAAAGTGTTATTAAAAGAAAAGGTGATATTACACAGTGAAAACAGTTGACTGTCCCAACTTTTTTGGGTGTTTCAGTTATCAGATTTGAAATGAGTGTATATTTTCAAAAAATACATTCAATTCATAAAGTGAAACATAAAATAATGTGTTAATAATGCATTTTCAATATAGTACAGGCTGAATTGAATTTTCAAATGACTTTTTTTTTTCTTTCATTTTCCATACTGTCCCAACTTTTTTGGAATTGTGATTGTACTAAGATAATTTTTTGCAGTGAATCACATGTTTATCACTGCAACTGCATCTAAGCTAACATTCTCTGTAACTTATGTATATCGTGATGCATCACATTTTTTTTAAATTTGGATATTGACAAAGGTGAAATTAGATGGTTAAATAAAAATTGGCCAGTAATATCTATTAAGGGTATATAACTCATATAATCATCCTTTACAACCGTGGTGAGCAGAAAAGCATGCACAAAACATTGGCCTTCCGGTGGATGGGCTACAACAGCAGAAGACCACATAGAGTTCCAGTTCCATGCTTTTCTGCTCACCATGTGTCTAAAGAGTGCTTATTTGAGTTGCTATAGACTTCTGTCAGCTTAAACCATTCTAATGCCATTCTAATCTGATCTTGCATCAACAAGGTGTTTCAGCATGCAGACCCTCAACTCACATGATGTTTTTTTTGTTTGTTTTTTTCCTCATACTATTCTTTGTAAACTCTAGAGACTTTTGTGTGTGAAAATTCCAGTTTTTGAAATACTCAAACCTGCCCATCTGGTACCAACAACCATGCCAATTGAGATCACATTTTGCACCATTATGATGTTTGATGTGAACTGATGTTAGCTGAAGCTCTTGACTTGTATCTGCATGATTTTATGCATTGTGCTACTGCCACATGATTAGCTGATTGGATAACTGCATAAATGAGCAAGTGTACAGGTGTTCCTTAAACTGACCAGTGGGTGTATATCTGACCTGTTCTTAGCATTTGTTACTGGACTATTCTCACAAACTCTCAGAACTAAAGCACACTGTTATGAGACTTTTTAGAAATTAAAGAACACTGTGACAAAAGCTGATAATACACAGGTTTCGGAGATTATATTGTTAAATTCAACCTCAAGCTGTACATTTGCTTTCAAATGTTCAAATCCATTCTAAATGCTCAGAACAAAGAGAAAGCAAATGAGAAACCACAATTGTATATTCTGGAGCTGTTTGTGCATAAATAAAGGTGATAGGTTTAATGTGTCCAAATGGTCCAGACATGTACAGTGCATCCGGAAAGTATTCACAATGCTTCACTTTTTCCACATTTTGTTATGTTACAGCCTTATTCCAAAATGGATTAAATTCATTATCCATCCATCCATCCATCTTCTGTACCGCTTAATCCTTTTCAGGGTCATGGGGAAACTAGAGCCTATCCCAGGGAGCATTAAATTCATTATTTTCCTCAAAATTCTACAAACAATACCCCATAATGACAACGTGAAAGAAGTTTGTTTGAAATCTTTGCAAATTTATTAAAAATAAAAAACAAAAAAAGCACATGTACATAAGTATTCACACCCTTTGCCACGACACTCAAAATTGAGCTCAGGTGCATCCTGTTTCCACTGATCATCCTTGAGATGTTTCTACAACTTGATTGGAGTCCACCTGTGGTAAATTCAGTTGATTGGACATGATTTGGAAAGGCACACACCTGTCTATATAAGGTCCCACAGTTAACAGTGCATGTCAGAGCACAAACCAAGCCATGAAGTCCAAGGAATTGTCTGTAGACCTCCGAGACAGGATTGTATCGAGGCACAGATCTGGGGAAGAGTACAGAAACATTCTGCAGCATTGAAGGTCCCAATGAGCACAGTGGCCTCCATCATCCGTAAATGGAAGAAGTTTGGAACCACCAGGACTCTTCCTAGATCTGGCCACCCGGCCAAACTGAGCGATCGGGGGAGAAGGGCCTTAGTCAGGGAGGTGACCAAAAACCCAATGGTCACTCTGACAGAGCTCCAGCGTGTCTCTGTGGAGAGAGGAGAACCTTCCAGAAGAACAACCATCTCTGCAGCACTCCACCAATCAGGCCTGTATGGTAGAGTGGCCAGACGGAAACCACTCCTCAGTAAAAGGCACATGACAGCCCGCCTGGAATTTGCCAAAAGGCACCTGAAGGACTCTCAGACCAAAGATTGAACAAAGATTGAACTCTTTGCCCTGAATGGCAAGTGTCATATCTGGAGGAAACCAGGCACCACTCATCACCTGGCCAATACCATCCCTACAGTGAAGCATGGTGGTGGCAGCATCATGCTGTGGGGATGTTTTTCAGCGGCAGGAACTGGGAGACTAGTCAGGATCGAGGGAAAGATGAATGCAGCAATGTACAGAGACATCCTTGATGAAAATCTGCTTCAGAGCGCTCTGGACCTCAGACTGGGGCGAAGGTTTATCTTCCAACAGGACAACGACCCTAGGCACACAGCCAAGATAACAAAGGAGTGGCTACAGGACAAGTCTGTGAATGTCCTTGAGTGGCCCAGCCAGAGCCCAGACTTGAACCCGATTGAACATCTTTGGAGAATTTGAAAATGGCTGTGCATCGACGTTCCCCATCCAACCTGATAGAGCTTGAGAGGTCCTGCAAAGAAGAAAGGGAGAAACTGCCCCAAAATAGGTGTGCCAAGCTTGTAGCATCATACTCAAAAAGACTTGAGGCTGTAATTGGTGCCAAAGGTGCTTCAACAAAGTATTGAGCAAAGGCTGTGAATACTTATGTACATGTGCTTTTGTTGTTTTTTATTTTTAATAAATTTGCAAAGATTTCAAACAAACTTCTTTCATGTTGTCATTGTGGGGTATTGTTTGTAAAATTTTGAGGAAAATAATGAATTTAATCCATTTTGGAATAAGGCTGTAACATAACAAAATGTGGAAAAAGTGAAGCGCTGTGAATACTTTCCGGATGCACTGTATCTTTAAAACTTACTGGCATTTAGAAATAAGTGTGACATTAAGCACCATTAAAATTATAGGCTATGAGCATTACACTGAGTACACTGAGGTCAAATCAAGTAGTTATACACTTCATGTTACATTTGGGGATTGGAAGCAAAATGGTTGATTCACTAATCAGCAGTATACATTTTCAAAAGGATTTTATTTGCAAATGTAAATGCATACATGAGGAAAGAGGCTCTAAGCATTTGAAGCCTAGTTGAACAGGCACAGTACTGTACTGTCAGTAACCAAAGTGTAAAATGAGTCATAGAACAATGCTGTAGGGTAAGTAGCACTCAGGAGATCTTTTGTGGTTATATCTTTCTGACGATAGTTATTCAAAGCCCTCTTTAGGGAGGAGGAATGGCTATGTGGAGAATAACTTGCCCACTCTTGCAGCAGGCACTGTAGGATATTTCCAGATCTGATGTTAAAAAAAAAGTTCTCAATAACTCCATCCACAAAATTATTTGAGCGGTTCGTTGGGGTCAAATATTGTAAGTTTACCGAAAGTGTTACAAAATGAAAGCACAGGCTAGGAATAAATCATTTCATGCAAAAGATACTTTTCAACTCTGGCCAAGATGGAGGAAGTCTCAATTATTCAGCTTAAATGTGTTGGCCATTCATTATAATAGTTAGTTATAATAGCATTTAAAGTATCTTCTCTTTAAAAGAGAGAGAAATTTCACTATGGTTATTGTGTAGTTTCATGATACTTGTGATTCCAGAGCTGCGTGCATCCGCAGGTGGCCAGAGAGCTATTTTACATGCTAATAGTGAAGACATTTCAGACCTTGTCAACTCCAGAGGAGAGACAAAGGGTGTAATAGGAAGGATTGTAGTGATTCACTTGACACTGAGTGCAGACATCTATTAGTGTGGTTTCTTTGGTGACTAGTACACTTCATTGGTAATAATAGTTCCTTTATTTGACGGTAAACATGAATCCATGTCTTACAAACGTATCTACCTGCAATGTAAATGTTAAACCAAATACATCTGAAGTATTGCTTTATCCATTAGCTTCCCATCTGGAAGGAAGAAAGAATAATTAACGCCTAAGACAAAAATTAATTTATTTTGGTAAAAGTGTGGAGTAAAGTAAAATAACTAGTTTAATATTATAAATAATGATAAGCAAGACAAAATGAAAATAATATTAATCCTAACATCCTAAAAGCTGTTTCATCATTGCTTACTGTATCATTGTTATTTCCAAGCTGCACATTGTACCAGATCAACAGCCTTTTCAGTAATTATTTAACACAGTTTAACACATTTTGAAAGAGGACCAAGAACAGTGCTTGATTTCAGAAGAAAGGGGAAAACCCGTACCAGACACAGTTGCGGTGTTTGGGGAAAAAAAACCCCCGGAGATTATAAGAGGTATCTACGTTACTGTAGTACACTTGATTAAAACTGATGAGCCCTGGTTCACTTGCAATCACCTCCAACATTACTGGCACCCTTGGATTAAAGAGGTCATGAAAAAAGTAGGTTAATCTCACACTGAAGATATGAGAGAAATCTATCCTTTAACTGAAGTAAATTTATCCTAAGAAAATTTTTATAAATTTTTTTTATATATATATATATATATATATATATATATATATATATATATATATATATATATATATATATATATATATAATCACATCTAAATACAGTTCATTCAAGGACATGAGTGAGAATATGTGTAAAACCTGATTAAATGTTTTTTCATTAATTCTGGTCCTTTATCCTGGGCAACACTCCTAAAGGTCCCTTAGCACAGGGGTTCCCAAACTTTTCCAGGGCAAGGCCCCCCAAATGGCATTAATATTTCACCGAGGCCCCCCTTTTGCAAGATGTCTTTAAAACACATTAAAAATACAGACTTCTGAATATATCCCCCTTTTTATTAATAACTACATCTTACATCTTTACATTACATTAGGAATTGATTGTGTGTGTGTGTGTGTGTGTGTGTGTGTGTGGTTGTCTGAGAGTGAGAATTTATTTTTCACACCAAATTGTTGAGGCCCCCCGGGCGCTCCCTGGCGGCCCCCAAGGGGGCCGCAGCCCCCACTCTGAAAACCACTGCCTTAGCACACTTAGGAGCAGTTTAGAGTACCCAATCCACCTACTGATATGTTTCAGGAAGAAACTGAAAAATCTGGAGGGAACCCACATATTGAAATACTACCCTCCGTGCCACTATGTCCCATATATGAATATCTATAGTAAATGACTGATTTGATATACAGTAGGGGAAAACACACCTATAGAACACCTGGTCTTTGTATTGTTATAAATGTTTAAGTCTATAAAAGAAAAGGATAACTGTTATAATGAGAGTTATAATGGGAAGGGCTAGAGTCTTAATCTTAATTTTTAGGGGGTACCGAGGGAAGTATAGTGTGCATGCAGAACATTTCAGGTTTGAGACTTCTCTTGAATATCTCTGGTGGGGGACAAGATACGAACCTGAAATTTTCACAGAAATAAGTCCTCTATAGTAGCATTCTACTGTAAAAAATTTTGAATTTGAGAATCCTAAAAAAATTTGGAAAATTAAAATGGGTCAATCAACCTGTATTGGACCACTTGAGATGGAATGACCCATTTATAAAACACAGTACTATGATGTACCTGCATTTTTTTATTATTATTCTTTCTTGGAAATATGAATATTTCACTGTACTAACCCACCTGTGCACATTTATAGGCGCCTGCACTGCACAAGAAACTACATCCATGTGCACCTGTTTGTGTCCTTCATACTACGTGCTATAAGCATCTTCGTAAAAGACCGGGTGGTGCACACCAGTGCTGGCATCCAGGAATTTGATGCTGTGCTCATGAATAACCTCACAAACACAGTGGATGTAGCACCAGTGAACACTTCTCAGTATGTGAGTAATGTTGAGCCTGTGGAAATGGTACATCATTAGATCCATCACTTCACAAAGCACCAGCTTCCATCCCAACAATTGCATTTCAAGTTTTTGTACTTTCACTGCTTTAACAAATCTGATGCACCTCATGATAAGTTTGACAAATGGTAT
Source organism: Ictalurus furcatus (assembly GCF_023375685.1). Taxonomy (NCBI): domain Eukaryota; kingdom Metazoa; phylum Chordata; class Actinopteri; order Siluriformes; family Ictaluridae; genus Ictalurus; species Ictalurus furcatus. Next base: position 12,387,347 of record NC_071260.1, on the reverse strand, counting down.
ACCACATGATGTTTCCAGTGTTGGCATTCAGAACCACTAATATAGAGAATGTAGTGATAAAGATTCTCAGTTATCCTCTGTAGTGTATTGTATTAGTAGATTATTTCTTTACCTCTTTCTCTAGCCACACGTTTCTAAGTTGTTCTGGCAGATTGCAGGCTTTGTTTTCTTTATTGATGTGTATAGTATTTGACATAATTTGTTGTGGTGTACATTCATAATGTTAAACAATTGTATATTGTATATACAAGGTCTGTTACACAGGACAGTGTCATAAAGCTAAAATGTATTTAAAATGCATTAAAAAGACGTGGAAAAAAGCCCTCGGTATGTAGGGCTGATCAGTGGAATTGTACACATTTTAGCTGCTGTCATTTACTGCTTTTTTTCTTTACTGCAAATCATTTCAGTTTTTCAAAACATCTTAATCTTGTTTAGTTTCACTGTGGATTAGATAGATAGATAGATAGATAGATAATTTATTGGTCCTCAAAAAGAGGAAATTTGTTTCCACAGTGGGTGTGTACAAAAACATAACAACGTCATACATATAGGCCATCATAAACAATCACAGGCATAGAGGGGAGAAGGGGACAAGGAGAAAAACATCAGGATCATCATACAACAATGCATCTGACATCACAATGGCTGAGTACCTATGTGTTTAATGCTCGTATAGCCATAGGAACAAAACTCCTACCATAGCTAGCCTTTCTGCCCATGGGTAGTTTATACCTGCGGCCAGAAGGAAGGGGGTTGAAATATTGATAAAGTGGGTGGTTTGGGTCATTCAAAATTTTATGTGCCTTCCGGAGCGTAAATGAACTGACACAGTCTGATAAATTAGGGATGGGAATACCAATAATTTTCCTTGCTAAATTAGTTATTTTCAAAAGTTTGTTCTTATTGGTTACTATTAGCATATTGAAAAAACAAATGGCATCATTCATAAGAACTGGTTCAATAATACTTCGGTACAGAAGAAGAGGCAGACTAGACTGAACAGACAGATATTTAAGTTTACGGATAACTGTGAGTCTCTGTTGACAGCACTTGTAAATACCTAGAATGTGCTGATTGAAGTTGAGATGTTTATCCAATGTGATGCCCAGATATCTGAAATGCTCCACACTTTCAACCATCTCTCCATTAATGGTAATACTGGAAGGATGGGTAAGTGCTTTGGAAGAGCCAAAAACCAGTTCCTTCGTCTTTTTGATATTAAGGTGGAGAAAATTATCATCACACCATGTACTAAAATGTGCTATGGAGCATTGATAGTCCAAAAAAGAATCATTGACTAGGGGCTGCACAACATTAAAAAAACACATCACACAGAATTTCAATTACCAGATTAATAGATACATAGACTAGACTAGGTAGACTACAAATTACTCTCCAGCTTCAAAGCTTTTCAGGCTACAGTGTTAATGATGAAAATAAAGAAATCAATAGAATAAAAGTGCTATATAATAAGTCTGTATATCGTATACAGTGGGGAAAATAAATTGAATTAATTTTTTTCAGTAAATGTATTTCCAATGAGGCTATTCACATGAAATTTTCACCAGACATCAGTATTAACTCAAGAAATCATTAAAGTCCATAAATGAAGTTATGTGTAAGAAAGTGGAATGACACAGGAAAAAAGAATTGAACACGCTAAGAAAAAGCAGTTCTCCAAGGCAAGGTAGGGCAATGAACCATCTGAAATCCATAAGTAATTATACCTCTGTCCCGATTTCCCTTAGAGCTAAATGCTATAGCATGCAGCGTGCTTGGAAAATCGCTCCAAGCGCACGCTTTTGGGTTTTCAGTGACTCTGACTTTATTTACTGTCAACAGGTGCATTTGTTATGGTTCATGTCCTGTCTCCACCCCGTATCTTCAGTGGTTGTTTCCCGTATCATTTCCCACCATTGTTCTCAGCTGTTTTGTGTTTCACCCGTGATTACGTTTGTTATCGAAACCCCTCGTGTACATTGTGAAGTATTGAGTGTTATCACCATACCAACAATACCTGTTCCTCGTTTTGTTTCATAGTCTTTGTTTCCTTTTTCTTGTTACATGCTTTTGCCTTGCCTAGTTTATGCCTGTTTGCCAATCGCCTGACCCATTGCCTGTTTTTGACCATGCTATTGTCTCATGATTTAGATTTGTTTGCCTGCCTCTCTTTAATAAAAGCTCTAATCTGCATTTGCATCCGTCCTACCTCCATTACATTCAGATACGTGACAACCTCCTATCTGTGCAAATTAATATCAGCAGGGTTAGTAAATTGATGGTCTATAAAAAGGCTTTTCATTACCAAGGTGTCACACAAGAAACATCTCATGATGAGTAAAAGCAAAGACCTCTCCCAAAACCTTCGCAACTTTCTTGTTGCAAAGCATATTGATGGAATCGGATACAGATGTATTTCAAAACTTCTGAATCCTCCAGTAAGCACCATTGGGGCCATTATCTGCAAGTGGAAAAAACATCACAGTGTCATCAAGACTTGTGCCCTGCTGCTACTCCAAGGAGATATAGAACCCAAGTGTGTACTAACTATGGCTGTTTGTACCCAGCTGACGGTATACTATACTATACTGGATTTAGACTAGATAGGTGTGCAGTTCATAATGTGAATGCATGTTGGGGTGAGTGTGGTTCTTTAAAAAAAATAAATAAATTTATGAAAGATAATTGACTGGTGACTGCAGGATTGCTATGGGGCAATAGGGATTCGTGCTGCTTGGGCAAATGTGAAAAAAGGGGGCGCTCCTAATAAACTAATTGGTGCCACTTAGAGTGCCAATTATCTGAACTGTGTGGAATAGATGTTTTTAGGGGTTTTTTTTAGGGAATGGATAATCTGCTGGATGACTGCAGAATCGTTAGTCACAACAGGGATTTATGCTGCTTGAGTGAATTTGAAAGAGGCGTGCACCTAGTAAAACCCAGCACCACTTGCAAATCTTTAATTATCTGAATCGTGTGGAATTGATTTTTTCCCCTTCAGCATTAAATGGCATTTATAAGTGTTTAACCTCATTTATTAGCCATTATCAGCATTTATACGCCATCACCTGCATTGATCTGCGTTGATCAGCCATTTTGAGCATTTATTAATGATTATCTGCTATTATCAGTTATGTTATGTTAATTGTTTATGGTCACTTATCAGCATTTACCAGCGTTTACTGGCATTTATTGGCTGTTGTCAGCATTTTTCAGCATTTACCACTGTTCATTGGTCTTATCAGCATTTATTGCCGTTTAACGGCATTTACTGGTGATAGTCAGCCGTTATCGGCCATTATCTGCGTTTACCATTGTTCATCAATCTGTAGCCGTTGCCTGGATTTATCAGCGTACTACCAGCTTTTATGGGCGTTTACCAGCCATTTATCAGCCGTTATGTGCTTTTATCGGCATTTATAAGTGTTTATCGGCCGTAGTCTGTGTTTACCAGTGTTTACCATCATTAATCATCCTTTTATCAGCATTTGTCAACCATTATTATCTGTCGTTATAAGAATTTACCAGCATTTATCAGAAATTATCGCCTTTAATTGGTTGTTACCGGCATTTAGCGGCCTTTATTTGTGTTTGGGATATTAACGCCTAATCTCAGGGATTATTAGTGTTTACCATCATTTATTGGCCTTTATCAGCTTTTAACAGCATTTACCGGCATTTATGCCATTTAACAGTGCTTACTGGCATGTATAGCGTTTTTCAGCCATTATCAGCATTTGTCATGTTTACTGGTGTTTATCATCGTTTATGGCCATCATAAGCATTTCCAGAATTTATCGCCTGTTATCTGCGTTTATAAATGATCATTGGCATTGTTGGCATCCATCAGCCGTTATGAGCCATTATCTGCTTTTCAGCATTTATGGCATTCACCAGCGATTATCGGCATTTATGCATTTACCAGCCATTATCAGCATATTGCCACATTTCCCAGCTTTAATCGACCGTTATTAGCATTTATAAGCATTTATCAGCATTTTCCAGTATTTTCCAACCTTATCAACATTTGTCAGCTATTATAGCATTTATCAGCATTATCTGCCACAATCAGTGTTTATCAGCCATTAACAGTGCTTGTCAGCATTTGCCATCTATTATCAGTTTATTAGCATTTGTCCACCATTATGTGTGTTTTTTGCCCATTGTCTTTGGTTACTGGCCTTTATATGCGTTTATTAATGTTTATCCGTGTTTTTCAGTGATGATCGACTCTTACCAGTGTGTACAGGCGTTTGTCATCTGTTGACAGTATTTACTGCTGTTCGTCTGCATTAGCAATATTTAGCAACGTTACCTGCCTTGTCAATGTTTACGCCGTTTGTTGGTGTTTACAAGCATTTATAATTGATTGTCAGCGTTTTATTGGCCAAGGATGTAAAATGTCATGGTGCAGCAGGCCGGAGCTGGCTAATTAGCTGGTTAACTAATAATAAAGGGTTACGTGGACAGAGATGCATGGCTGCTGCACGGTGCACGGGAGTCGAGGGAGCCAGTCATTGCACAGATTAATGGCTGAACTAGGAATATATATGTGTATATATATATATATATATATATATATATATATATATATATATATATATATATATATATATATATATATATAAAACATGTACCTTTATTGATTCCGCACACACATAGGGTGAAGGTGGGATTCGAACTCCCTTCCAGAGGTCCTCATCACCAGAATACTAGGCTACTTCCACATCAGCTGAAATCTCACCTGATACCCACTTTCTCATTTATTTACTGTTTATATACTGTCACTGTTCATTAGCAAAGCCTTGCTTGCTTTGCCTTCTTCTTCGATTGCATTTTCTAGTTTCTGATACTTCTGGATTGATTACCAATTGAAACCCTTTGCCTATCCTTGTTGTTTTGCATATTATTTATCAGTTTGGCTTTGACTCTTGTGCCTGCCTCTAAGACAGATTGTGTCCTACGTTTATTTAAAAAAAATCCATGCACTTGGGTCCTACGTTTCTCAGATTGTGCAATCAGCTGTATAAACACTAAGAGATGCACAAACACACCTTGGCTCCATCTGGCTCTTGCTACTTACACAGCAGGAGCTGTGCAATACAATAATTTACTGTAGGTGTTTTTTTTTCCCTCACTCATTATTCTGGTTACCGATAAATTACTGTAGAATGATTGACTGGAACAGAAATCATAGCAAACATGTCACCAAAAGGCCAGATGCAAACAAATGGCCATAATAAAGATTGTGTACAAATACTGGTATGCATATATGATTCCCCAGTTTTCATCAGCATGGACCTCACAAACAAATCAATCCAGAACAGGGGCACTATTGAGTAATATTAATCCGCAGTGATGGCTCAGGTTAAAAGGGTTCAGACTGACGCGTGGTAAAAGTGTTGCCCTGGCAAGATAGAGGTCTGGCCTAGACATTGGTTGTGGTTGAACAAGCTAAATATTCATGATTATTCCAATATTTTTGGGTTCCATCAGAATAACTTGGCATAATTGGAGAGCAGAAATGAACTGCAAAATTGATTGCACCAAATGCCCCACAAGGTTGAAAGGCAGTGCATTTGATTACAGTGAGCTATAAATGCATGCTGTCTCTGCAGTGAGTGATAAGTTAGCCGGAGCCACAGGGCATCATTTAAGAAGAAGAGATTCACCATGTACAAAGTCTTTTTTGGCACTGTGCATAGTGAGGTTTTACCACCTACAAATCTGCCTGGTGCTGCTATTCAGTCTAGTGCTGCCATTTTAGTGGAATTTGATTACATAGTGTAGCCCACGCTGAGACTTTAACCATGTCCACAACGGCTAACATGAGAATTGTGCAATTAGCATTGCCAACCCCACAGCTTGAGTTTCTCTTTATCAGCCACATAGAAATGGATCCAGTGTCTGAGGGTGGATGGGCTTTGGGGACCAGTTGCTTTGTGCTATTGCTAGGGCATAATCTCAGCACAAAGTTATGTTCATGCTTATGGTTATGCAGTTCAAAGACAGAGCTGCAGGATTGAAACAGAATTCTATATTAGTATACCTGACATCATGGCATCGATTTTGACTCCTTATGTTTGATGCTGTATTTTGAACAGTGTGTGAGCTGGAGTCTATTAGGATGCATTATAATGGAAAATTGTTCCATATGGAAAAACAGCAGCCTTTGTTCGCATACAAAGCCCTGGATGTGCTCCTATATGAGCTTATTAACCACAGAGTGTCAGGTCAACTCCTGCCTCAAACTCAACTTCCCAGAAAACACCACGGCATACAAACATGACCGCTACAGACTACAATCCCCAATCCGCAAACTACAAACCCCAGATTGTGAAATTTAACATTCCTCCTTTGTCTAAACAGCTCTTCACACCACCCACAGAACAGAGGACAGAGACGGTTAACTTTCATATGTGAAGTCTACTTTAATATATCATGCTTTTCTACAAGGTTTATAGCTACATTTGTAATCATCATGCTGTTTATCATCAGCCACAGGCTGATTGCCTCCATGCCATGCCGCCTTGATGCAGTAATTTGTGCAAAAGGAGCCCCAACCAAGTAACTGAACATATTTTTCAGAAGGTAAACATTTGTGTATTATAAATTCTTTATTCTAATATTTTAAGATACTGGAGTTTTGATTTCCATGAGCTGTAAGCCGTAATCATCAAGATTAAAACAAAAAACAAAGGCTTGAAATATTTCACTTTATGTGTAATGAATCTAGAATATATGAAAGTTCTACTTTTTGAATTAAATTACAGGGAAAAAAAAAAAAACGTTTCCACGATATTCTAATTTTTTGAGATGCACCTGTATGTGTTAGAATAGTCTCTGTGTGGTAGTTAAATTAGTGTCATAAAGTCTCATCTATATTGAAGTGAAGTTTCTCTGCGAGTTATTTTGCTCATGATCTGAGTCCCTAAACTTGTCGATTTTGTTGCCTTGCTATGAAATATAATGAATTATATATTAAATCACTACAAGGTATTACTGCCAAAGGGCAAGGGCATGAGTTTTTAGACTCAGTGCACACCCTCACCAAAAGCTTCGGTGGACGAATAAATTAGTTAGTTGCTGTAATTTGATTCTCAAAAAATTTGCCTAAATTAATTAAGATTCCTTGAGAGCTAATGCTTTCCTTACATATAACAGTGGAGAACGCAGCAACTTATTCCAAACAGCTCATTTTCCCTACACCATACATTTCTTTTAAAAGTCAATTAAGGCATCTACTTTGTTCCTCTCAGATGTAATTTTAAAAAAAAGATTGATAAAAGACAGATTAGTTTCTGCTTTAATTCACTATATCAGAATCCCAGGGGGTCAACTTTTACACACAGCAGGTTGACTCTCTGTTTAAACAAGCTGATAGAAATTAATGTATTAATTAATGTATTGAAATTAATGTAATGACTTTTATAAGCGTCTGATTGGCCAGTTGTCATCATTAGGAGTTAATTGGCAGTGCACATTTGGCTGTATTTAAGTGACCTGACACAATGGAAAAACTCAGCCAAGACCTCAGAAAAAATTGTGGACCTCCACAAGTCTGGTTTCCATTTCTGAACTACAGAAAGTATCATGAGCATCTGTTCACCCAGGTGTATACAGATATAAACGTCTTGGGACCACATAGACACTACATCATACAGTAAAGAAGCACAAATTAACTCACAGGGACAAACAAACTTTGGTACAAAAGGTTAAACTGAACCCCAATGCATCTAGAAAGGAACTGGTGAAGGAGTTGGAGGCATCTGGTACCAAAGTATGTACATCCACAATAGAGTCCTTGACCTGAATAAAGAATCACCATGACCTGAAAGGCTGTCACACAAGGAAGAAGCTCCTACACAAAGACTGGCATAAAAAACAGAGTGTAGTTGCCTTTTGGAGGACAAAAAATTCAATTGAGAGAGAGAGAGAGAGAGAGAGAGAGAGAATGCAGCTGCAAATACAACATCCTATTTTTGAGAGCTAATTAGGTATATACAGTATGAAAGCTGAGACCTTTATTTGATTTAGAAACCAATAAACAAAAACCCCAAACAGCCCAGAAGAGAATAGAGTTTTATACCATGGGCCATAATTCATAATTCCAGCTAAACATAGTATAATGCATGGTCAGAAGTTTACAGTCTTGCCCATTTTCATATCTACTGTACTGTCATAATGTGTAAGAAATTAAACTCCTGCATGTTTTACATGAGCAGAAAAACAAGGGTCTCTGAGAGCACAGTCAAAAGGAATAGAAAAATGGGAACAACACAAATAAATTTCTTTGAAAGAAGCAGAGATTTGGCAGAACTACAAGATCAGCCAAAGCATGTCATCCCTTTGATCATCTGTCGTAAAAGTTGCAGTCACTGAGATATATGTGGATTAATGCAACAGCAATAATCCAATTTTAAAAAAATGAATAAAAACAAACTATTTTAAAAAATAAAATGGTTTTTCCTGCTTGTAAACTGGTTCTCATTATTTATAACAGCAAATCAATCAAATCATACTTTTCTGGGAAAGCCAAAAGAATTCAGGGCTGAAAGTCCTGCATCCTCTGTGCTCAGGTACAGTATATATTGAAATGTCAGTGTACAGTGCTGCGAAAAACTATTTGCCTGATCCATCCTGATTTCTTCTGTTTGTGTGTATATCTCATACCAAATAGTTTTAGATCTTCATATGAAATGCAACATAAAACAAAGGCAACCTGAGTAGACACATAATACAGTATTTAAAAAAAAATATTTATTGAAGCAAAAAAAAAAAAAAGTTATCCAACACCTATCACCCATGTGAAAAACTAATTGCGCCCTTAAACACATATCTGGTTGTGCCACCTTTAGCAGCAATAATTGCAACCAAACGCGTCCAATAACTGGAAATCAGCCTTTCACTTACTTCTAGGACTTACAGGTGCATATATAAAAAAAAATTAGAATATCGTGGAAAAGTTATTTTTTACCTGTAATCTAATTTAATAAGTGAAACTCTCATATATTCTAGATTCATTACACATAAAGTGAAATATTTCAAGCCTTTTTTGATGATTTCGGCTTACAGCTCATGGAAATCAAAAATCCAGTATATCAAAATATTACAACAAAGAATTTATAATACAGAAATGTTGACCTGATATATACCATGAAAGTATCATATCATGGCTATAACCCTGCAGTCTGAACCTAACTCCCTAACAAGCTGGGATATGTGGGGGAAAAAATAATTTCACTGGACTGTACATGTATACACTCACCGGTCCCATTAATAGGAACACCTGTACACCTGCTCATCTATGCAGTTATCCAAACAGCAAATCATGTAGCATCAGCACAATGCATATAATCTTGCAGATACAGGTCAAGAGCTTCAGTTAATGTTCACGTCAAACATCAGAATGGGAAAAGTGTGATCTCTGAGGCTTTAACCATGGTATGGTGCAAGATGGGCCACTTTGAGTATTTCATAAACTGCTGATTTCCTGGGATTTTCACACAGAACAGTCTCTAGAGTTTACAGAGAATAGTGCAAAAAACAATGTGCGAAGGTTCTGCAGGCTGAAACACCTTGTTGATGAGAGAGCTCAGAGGAGAATGATCAGAGTGGTCTAAGCTGACAGGAAGTCTATAGTAACTGAAATAATCACTCTTTACAACCGTTGTGAGCAGAAAAGCATCTCAGAAAGCACAACACATAAAACCTTGAGGTGGATGGTCTAAAAGAGGAGAAAACCACATCAGGTTCTTCTCCAGTCAGTCAAGAACAGGAATCTGAGGCCATCATTGGCACAGACTCACCAAAACTGGACAGTTGAAGACTGGATTTTTAAAAAATCTAATCTTCAACGGCCCAGTTTCTTGTACTGAACTGACAATAGTGGAACCGGATGTGGTCTTCCGCTGTTGTGGCCCATCCACCACAAGGTTTGATGTTTTGTGCATGCTGAGATGTTTTTCTGCTCTCCACGGTGTGATTATTTGAATTACAATATTCTTCCTGGCAGCTCAAACCGATTAGGCCATTTTTCTCTGACCTCTCTTATCAACAAGGCATTTCCGCCCACAGAACTGTCACGCACTCAACATTATTTTTGTTTTTGCACCATTCTGTGTAAACTTTAGAGACTGTTGTGTGTGTGAAAATCCCAGGAGATCAGCAGTTTATTAAATACTCAAAGCAACCCATCTGGTACCAACCATGCTAAGATCAAAGTCACAGAGATCACAGATTTTCTTCATTCTGATGTTTGATGTGAACATTAACTGAAGTTCTTGACCTGTATCTGCATGAATTGTCTGATTATATTACTGCATGAATGTGTAGGTTGACAGGTTAACCTAATAAAGTGGTCAATGAGTGTATGTGACAATGGCTGTGTCCAAAATCTTGTACTATGACAGTACCTACTGCATTCAATTCAGTACCTACTGCTCGGCCATTAATACAATATGTACTGATCAGTAGATGTGTCTAGCATGAATACAATCCAGATGTACTGCATCTGCCATGTTGGCATTGTCATGTGACCTAAAACTTAAAAAGAACTACCTTCCACCATTTTAGATTCTGGCAGCACTTCTGTGCCAGTCCCATTGCCTTATGGGAAAGCGCAATGTCCATTAGTTCCCTACTACAGAATCTCGGAAGCAGAACGTCATCTGGGTATTTCTCGCCTACTATTTTATGAATACTGAGAATTCAGACACGCTACTCCTTTGGCATACTACTTTTTTCCTATACTAGGTTAGTAGAGATACTCCGATGCAGCCAATAACAACTTCTTCTTCCAGAGGAAATAACATCCTCACACAAACATTTGCTCTCGACTAGGATATACATGACTTTAACATTATCTGGTGCAGAAATGTTTCATCTCAAGTGTATTTTTAAAAGAATCAAACAAGCACAATAACAGATCATAGTTGGGTAATCTAAATACTTTTTCTGATAATGCAGTTATACATTACTTGTTCTACAAATTTATTGTTAAGAAAACAGTATTAAGTAAAATGCAGTTTTAAAATAAATCATGTTTTGCCCCGAAGATTTTTTCTTTAGCCCCGAATAATTCTCAGTTTGTCACTACGTAACTGGACGTCAGTAAAAGAAGCCCACCTGTAATATTATATCTTCAGTGAAGAGGCGAGACCAATCAGACAGGGTTTACAGAAAAATACGTGGAAACACTCGTGTCTTATTGGCTATCAGCGCTCAATTCTACCAAACACTAGCTCACACAGTCAGTGTGAGGAAAAATGGATATATGACAATTTTTTTTTTAAACCAGTAAAGGGGTTGAAACTGAAACAGTAACATCCTTTGAGGCTGAGCAGAAAAACAAAGTGTAAATGTCTTTATGAGTTCCAGTTTACGTGAACATGATATTAGCAGAGTATAAGGAAAGGTACCGTACTTTGCATGGCACGCAGCTAAACCCATACAACGGTAGCTTAGCTGTGCCACCCCTTGGCTAGCGACACCAAACTAGCCTAGTTAGAAAAGTTTTATATTTTATTGGCTTGGTAGTCCTACAAACAGTGAGAACACCCAAGGCATGAATTATAATAAATCCATCTTTTTCTGATCATATCATACGTTGACGCGCGCTAAAATTACTGAAAAAATTTCACTTTCTATGAGTTTCACTTTGTAGTGTATTTTTGTAGGTTTTGAAAGTAACGTGAAAGTAAAGTAATTAGTAATCGAATTACTTTTTACATGCAGTAATCAGTAATATAATTAGATTACAGTTTTAAAGTAGTAATTAGTAACAGTAGTGGATTACTTTTTTTGAGTAACTTACCTAACACTGTAACAGATACACTGCTAAAAGAAAAAGAAACACTCTTAGGAATAAAAGTACATCTATGAAGTTTAGGTCCATTCATTTTTATTCAGTTTTGATGATTGTATCATGAGTCATTTTTTACTTGTTTGACAAGTGACAGGTACACTTTGACAAAAGCTGTACAGTAACTAACATGGCAATATTCAAACATGTTGCTGGAGCAGCATAACACCATGTGCAGTAAGACAAGAGTTCATAGAGACTGCATGATAGTGGCTCTATTTTTAATGGAATACTGTATATACTACTCATACAGTACCATTCCACCCACAAGCACTACATAAATGCACAGTAAAGAACCAATATAAATATTTCCAGAATGCCAAAGCAGCACCACTCCAGGACCCATGTGTCATGATGTAATGCACGTACTCCGGTAAATACATTTAAAAAAGCTGATCTGTAACTGATTGGATAAAATAAATAAAGTAAGTGTCGGTCCCATAGATGCTGCTATTCACATGAAGGAGCGCAGGGAGATGCTGGCAGAAGGTGGCAAAAATGGTTTCTAGTATCATCTGACTCATATGCATATGGCAAAATGATGAATATTGCTGTAAATGTTTTGCAGTACACAAATTAGATTTTATGGTTAATTTAGTGTATAATTGTGTATGAATTAATTATTGTTTATGTAAAGAATGATAAGGGAATACTGTGTTTAATATTTAAAGGTATAGTAGTCAGGTCTAGTTAGCATACTAAATGATACTAAATAAGTATTTTGAAGTGTACTAATAGAGTAAAGAAGAATAGAATGTAATGCATACTGGCACAGGAAAAATGTGTCACCCTCATCTGTTTATCTGAGTTTCCACAGTCATTTGAATATGGATCAACAAATATTCACCCTATACCTTGTTATATTTACTGCAGTTTTTATTATGATTGTGGTTAAATGAGCTTACAGTGCAGTCGGATAGTATTCACAGCGCTTCACTTTTCCCCACATTTTGTTATGTTACAGCCTTATTCCAAAATGGATTAAATTAATTATTTCCCTCAAAATTCTACAATTCTACCAAAAAATTCTACAAACAATACCCCATAATGACAACGTGAAAGAAGTTTGTTTGAAATCTTTGCAAATTTATTAAAAATAAAAAAACTAATAAAGCACATGTACATAAGTATTCACAGCCTTTGCCATGACACTCAGAATTGAGTTCAGGTGCATCCTGTTTCCACTGATCATCCTTGAGCTGTTTCTACAACTTGATTGGAGTCCACCTGTGGTAAATTCAGTTGATTGGACATGATTTGGAAAGGCACACACCTGTCTATATAAGGTCCCACAGTTAACATTGCATGTCAGAGCACAAACCAAGCTATGAAGTCCAAGGAATTGTCTGTAGACCTCCGAGACAGGATTGTATCGAGGCACAGATCTGGGGAAGAGTACAGAAACATTTCTGCAGCACTGAAGGTCCCAATGAGCACAGTGACCTCCATCATCCATTAATGGAAGAAGTTTGGAACCACCAGGATTCTTCCTAGAGCTGGCCGCCCGGCCAAACTGAGTGATCGGGGGAGAAGGGGCTTAGTCAGGGAGGTGACCAAAAACCCAATGGTCACTCTGACAGAGCTCCAGCGTGTCTCTGTGGAGAGAGGAGAACCTTCCAGAAGAACAACCATCTCTGCAGCACTCCACCAATCAGGCCTGTATGGTAGAGTGGCCAGATGGAAGCCACTCCTCAGTAAAAGGAACATGACAGCCCGCCTGGAATTTGCCAAAAGGCATCTGAAAGACTCTCAGACCAAGAACAAGACAAAGACTGAACTCTTTGGCCTGAATGGCAAGCGTTATGTCTGGAGGAAACCAGGCACCAGTTATCACCTGGCCAATACCATCCCTACAGTGAAGCATGGTGGTGGCAGCATCATGCTGTGGGGATGTTTTTCAGCGGCAGGAACTGGGAGACTAGTCAGGATCGAGGGAATGATGAATGCAGCAATGTACAGAGACATCCTTGATGAAAACCTGCTCCAGAGTGCTCTGGACCTCAGACTGGGGCGAAGGTTCCTCTTCCAACAGGACAACGACCCTAAGCACACAGCCAAGATAACAAAGGAGTGGCTACAGGACAAAAAAATTTAATGAATTTTATCCATTTTGGAATAAGGCTGTAACATAACAAAATGTGGAAAAAGTGAAGCGCTGTGAATACTTTCCGGATGCACTGTAAATGTGTTAGATTGTGATATCCTCACATAGGCAAGGATTTTGGATCTAAATATCTAAAAGACATGACTAAATAGCTTACCATCTGTGAAGCCAGTCAGCCAAAACTTTGTAAATAACACACAAAGGTTAATGTTTTGCTGATAATAAAATCACTTAGCAGTGCTGCTTTGATTAACAAATCAAGGGATTTTTTTTTCTTATTCAGCTGAAATGTGTGATTTCTGTAAAACTGTGTTATTCTCATCTGGCTGTCAGATTCTCACTTTTTTTAGAATGCCATTTTCACATCTTCTAATTGACATGATTCAGTAATTTTTTTAACTAAATGAAATATACACGGTGACAGTTATATTTTAAGTATTTAAGTATTTGAGTACCAGAATAATGGCAGTAAACTAACATTCAGCTGTCAAACTAGATTAGATTTATGTTTGGTACAGATAGATGTAACATCACTTTAAGGGTTTAAACATAACTGAAGCCATTTTAGGAGGGCAATGAGGAGCACTTCATTGCTTAGGGCTCTCATGCATAAATAACTTCATCAATAACAACATAAAGTTTTTTTTTGTTTGTATTTTTATTAACAATAGGCAAACTTGGTAAAAGCAATAGAAAGACAGTGGTTTGACTAAACAATGAGTTATATATACTAGCCATGCGCACAGATTATTATTATTATTTTATTTTATTTTTACACATTTGAAGAAACAGTATTCGAACAATAAAATCTCAATTCAGGTATTTGTTATTTGCACATTTAGAAGAAGAGAAGTTTTTAATTTGCAGATTAAGCCTGTTTTAGATCAGAAGCAATACTGTATGCATGGCAGATAGTAACTGCTCAACAAAGCTTTTCAATTTCCACCCAGTGCTGTTCTCACATGAAGCTTTCTTTTCTGTTTCATTCACTGGTTTAGTAAATATCAGCCAGTATCTGCACTGGCTATCAGAGTTTTATACACAAAGTTTGAATTGTAACCAATACCGGCATGCAAACTGTTACAGTACGGCTACAGCAACACATTAATATCTACGTTTATCATTTCTCTTTAGGACATCTGTCCTATATACACCTGTGCTGCCACTGACAGGAAAACAATTTAATTGCATTGGGAAAATAATACCTTAATATTCTGTCCTGCATAATTTAATTATATCATGTTAAATATGTCCTTTCTCATTTCCTGTTAATGAACATTTGTTCATTAACTTTTACAAAAAATAAATTTAATATTAAGCAGAAAGCTTACACAAGACTTACACAAATACCACAGTGTAGACAGATTAAGATAAATCTTTGTCTTATTCTGTTAAAATGTTACTTTTTCCTGTGTCACTCCACTTTATTACACATAACTTCACTTGGGGACTTTAATGTTATGAATTCTTTATATTTCTGGATTTCTTGAGTTAATACTGATGTCTGGTGAAAATTTCATGTGAATAGCCTCATTTGAAATATATTTACTGAAAAAAATGTTGACGCATTCAATACTTATTTCCCCCACTGTATACGATATACAGACTTATTATATAGCACTTTTATTCTATTGATTTCTTTATTTTCATCATTAACACTGTAGCTTGAAAAGCTTTGAAGCTGGAGAGTAATTTGTAGTCTACCTAGTCTAGTCTATGTATCTATTAATCTAGTAATTGAAATGCTGTGTGATGTGTTTTTTAATGTTGTGCAGCCCCTAATCCACAGTAAAACTAAACAAGATTAAGATGTTTTGAAAAAATGAAATGATTTGCACTAAAGAAAAAAGCAGTAAATGACAGCAGCTAAAATGTGTACAAGTCCACTGATAAGCCCTACATACCGAGGGCTTTATTCCACGTCTTTTTCATGCATTTTAAAAACATTTTAGCTTTATATTTACTGAAAAAAATGTTGACGAATCCAATATTTATTTCCCCCACTATAGATGTTGCTCCAGTTCCAGTTCTGTTTTTGTTAATGAACAGAAAATTTAGATGTTCACTATTACAGCCAATGCTCTTTTTCCTGCAAAATAATCTTGTACAATATTTATAGAATTTCTCTTAATTTACAATGAGCTGAGCTCATTGAACTTTAATATAATGAACAAATGTGCTAATAAGAAGGCATTGTACAGCTAAAAAATATGGATTTTCTAACAGTGCCCCCTTTGATTTAGCAAAAGGCTCTAAATCATAAGAGGCCATTACATAGTGAGAATGAAAGTAAAATTACTCCAGAAAGAAAGTTCTAAAAAATAAGATACAGGCCTGAATTTATAAATGACAACTTATAAATACGACACAAATAAATAAGCAACCTTATATCAGTTGGACTGCAAGATCATCAAATGTGCTTTTTGGCCAAATTAGATCCAAGACCTGGATTCCCAATGGAGGATGGTTTCGTACTTGTGAAAATCTTGGATTTAGCAGTTTAGTAACTAATATCTTCTGTATAAACTCAATAAAATTGCTTTCTCTCTGTGTAGACATAGTATTAATATTTTTGTGGCAGTGTGTTGGTATATTTGAAACCAAACTTTATTAAATATTCATATACCTACCCTTACTCAGAGTTCATTAGACTTGTCCAGAGTTTATTTAAAAGTAGCCTATCATTTCCAAAAGAAGAAGAAGAAGAAGAGGAGGAGTGCCTGTTAGACCTTACATTCTAATTTGGAAATCATGCTCTAACAAAATTTAAAGCAGGGCTAGTAGCTGACTCAAATTAATTAAAAAGGTATATGTGCAGCTTCCTGGGATAGGCTCCAGCTTTCCTGTGACCCTGAAAAGGAGTAAGCATAGAAGATGGATGGATGGATGGATGGATGGATGGTATATGTGCATGATATAAGCAATATATCTCCTTTGCAGGTACAATAGCAAGAAACAGGCAAATAATAGGTAGAATATTTTATACATACTTATTCTTGTCAGAAATATTATGGAGATGTGAATGTTGTTAAATTAAAGCTAAATCTGAGTGCCAATATAAAAAAAAAATCAATATATTGATATATATCGTTTGATATATCTAAGGGGATGAATGCAGAGTTGCTTAAAATTAGAAACAGTGTAGAATACAAAAATCTACACTGTCTGCATTTTGGTGACATGGATAAAGTGAAGACATAGGCAGTGCCTGATGTCAATCCCAAATACCGACTGTATGAGCATAACCTGTTACATGAGCAAGCTGAACCTGAACCAGTTAGCTATGTCAGCTCTTTGCATGGTACCGCTGACAAGACTGCAGTATTAGTCATTCATTATTAATAAAAATCTACAGCAGCTGCCTGATCTTCTGCTTGGCTAAAATCTTTAGGACTTTCTACAGAGGTTAATAGGACATCACTTATACTCTTGAGTGTTCAGAATTTATTAGCCACGTTTCCATCCAAGGGTTTTTTGTGATCAAAGGTTTAGCGCATTGAAATGTTTATTGATATAGCTGTTGGAAATGCAAATTATCAATAAAAATTTGACAAGTGTCGACATAATCTTTTTTTTCTTTTAACTTTAACGCATAAACTCGTTCCTTCAAATGTCGATACTTTAAATGTTGCAAAAAAAATTGTTTGGAGAAAAATGGCATTCGCGCAAAAAAAAGTGTCACATGACAGAATTTCTCCATCAGTCGGGGGAAGATTAGGAATCCATCCATGTGTGTGCCATCCAGCGCACTGCAAACCTGTGACACAAGATACACCAAGGAATTACGGTATACAATTTCATTGGCTTCTGCTACATTCAGCAGCCTTTTCTTTAATAGCTGTGCACACAGCATATACAAATCGATGGGCAGTCGTTTTACTAACCCCGAAAGTTTCCCCCACTACACTGTACTCGGCTCAGGATGCCAGCTTGAGCAGGGTGAGAGCAATCCGCTTTCTGGTCAGAACCGCTGGTCGGTGGCAACCTGCGATGGGCGCAGCTCTGCAACACTACCTCCACCATGGGGAGGGGCGAAGCGGGACCAATTTTCAGCTTGGGAGTTTAATGACCAGCCCATTGTTTTTTTGTGCTGGAAGAACTTTGATAAATGAAGTGACAGTTCAGTTCTTACTATTCTGCTATATTTATTACTGACATGTTTCAACAAGAATATAAAGTTAAATAACAAATACCATAGGCAGCCAAGTATTGTTTTCTGCTACAAAACGTATATCTGTAACATTATGGAAAAAAAAAATGTTTGTTTGCATTCAAACAAATTTGAAGAATTTCAGTAAGAAATATACTTATTTGGCAGCTCGCACCACGGTGCGTGATGACGGTATGTTGATGTCTCCATGGTTACGACCTGAGTAGAGAGAGAGCGGGCACGCGCGCTGAGCCAAGTGACATGAGAAAACGGCACTTTATAATGCATAAGTAACTGATGCGCTGCTTTAAATACAAATGTAGTGTAATTCGTTACTTCAGTTATTAGTCACACAATAATGTAACATGCTTATTTTATGAGACAATTTATGAGCAGCCCACCGGGAATTCTCCCGATTGATGAGCCACTCCGTCATTGCCCATGGGCTTCAGCATACTTGAAGCCCTATCAAACGAAGAGCTGCTCCATTCTGACCTCTGTAATTATTTGTGAAATTAAAATGAAAGTAAGCTGGTCAATTTCATTTAATTCTCTCAATACTTTGTCCATTTTACAAAGATTTGAGGACATGTGGAATGCAAAAGGTACACAATTTGCGATATACACAAAATTATATATGAAAACGGCTCAGGGCAGATTTCTTTTGCGATACACCAAAACTTATGCGACAATTAGGCCTAGTTCGTTTTTTTAAAAATTATGACATCATCACACACACAATTTTAACAGTAAAAGGCCAATGGGATGGAAATAGGTGGGAGACAGCAAATATCGCAAACTTTTTCTTTACGCACTTTCACTTTGCCGATAACAGAAATGCGCAAAAAGTGGATGGAAACTTGACTACTAGCCATGCCTTTACTGTTTGTCCTCTTTCTCTTCATCTTAGCTACTGGGTTAATAATTAACAGTAGGCTACCTGATATGCGCATTCCAGAGATGTACCTTTTCCCTGTAAGTGAGTAAGCAACATATATGTTTTCACGTTCACTTCAGATCTACTTCAAATAGCTCACATCAAGTCAACTTATTTACAATAATAATAGTATAAGAATATATTGTTATGAAAATGACTGTACTGATTGGTCCTTTAACATTGACTCTTGCATATGTATTGTGAAAACTTGAGTTCTACTTCAGCATTGAGGTCAATGAGAGCAAGAAGCTTTTCCCTCCTACTGATGCACATGTAATATTAGCACTACTTGAAAGTTCAGTGACCTGGATTATGGAAAAACATTTTGTACAAATAATTACTAACATGTATAAGAAATCTGAAAGAATTTTCTCTTAGACAATATGCAACAAGTAGTATTGGCTGTTCATCTATGTGAGTCAGCTAGAGAAATGTGAGATACTGTAGATAATATCCAAGTGTCATTCATTCCTTACAATATAAGCTGGTGTATTTATTTACACACAACATCCCTCCAGCCAAAGGTCATTTCTGAAGTAAGAAATGCTTTCCATTACTGACAGGGCAATTTCATTAATTTATTATTTTCATTTGTATACAAGTTATTAAAATAGTGTAATTGTCAGTCTTGTTACAGTGAGTTTCTGTTCTGTTTTCTTGTAATAAGAATGTGTTACAGTTGCCTTTATTGCTCCAAGTACAGTGTGGTGTGAAACAAATTGTTGCATTTCATCATTATAAAGCAGTGGTTCCCAATCCCAGTCATAAGCACCACAAACTCGACACCTTTTTGTGTTTAAACAAAAAAACTATTCTAACAACCTGATTAAACTCCACTAATTATCCAGGCCCTAAAAAGTTTTGTCAATAGTAGAGAAAGGAAAATTTTTAAAATGTTTTTGTGCATAGTATGCAGTCCTGAAGAACATTTAAGAAACTTTGGAAGCTAACACAAAAAGCAGAGCATACGTTAGCATTTAGAACCCCCATTAGTGTGCATTTTACTATCCCTGGACATTTATTTCCTCCACCATATTTCCGTTCAATGATCCGATTCTGGCTATAGATCCCATTTTACTGTCACAAAAAGTATTGTTTTTTTATTGTGTATGAGATGGTCAAATAGAGAGTCACCACTGCAAAACAAGGTTCCCCAAAATGTATTTTTATTAAGAAACAGGTATACATAATAACATTTATGTTTGATACGTTTATTTATACATATTGTACAGTAACTTTAAACTTAATATTATTTGAGTTTTGACTTGACTGAGTTCTCACTGAGAGCCACATGTGTTTGGAAATAAATAATTATGAATATTATTAGATTCACTGCTAATGGTTCTGGGCAGATATACAGGTCTGGATAAGTTAGTATGCAGCTGAGCTTTAAAAGGTGATGGTGGTGCATTCTGTGAGAAAATGTATTGAGAATCCCTCCCTCTTCATTTAAATGTTTCAAGTGACTGACTTCAATAAAATAAATTGAACAAGATCTGTTCTAGTGGTGCATCACTTATGTCAAAGGATTATTGTCAGGCTGCAGACTAGGTTATAGGATTATAGGCGCATGGTGTTTGTGTAACAATATGAGGTTTGTTTATCTTTTCTTTTTTTCTAAGAAAATAAATAAGTATATACAGTCATGGGGAAAAATAAGTACACCTCATGCAAATTGTTTCCTTTTTTGACATATTTGGACAAGCAAACATTTGATCATCTTTGAAACAGTGCCTAGTAATGAAGTGATATATTTGAACAAAACCACAAGGAAAATTAGCTTTTTAATTTATTCAATCATTTCATTTATTCAACAGAAATATCAATAGATGTGTGTTCTGTGGAAAAAGTAAGTACACCCTTGGCTTCAGAAGCTAGTATTGCCCATTTTAGCAGAAATAAGGTCTTGTAGGCGTTTTTGCATAATTGTCCACCAGTCTCTGTCATCAGCTTGCTGGAATTTTTGACCACTCTTCCATGCAATATTCTTTTAGTTACAAGATGTTTGAGGGTTTTCTTGCATGTACTGCCAGTTTCACATCCCCTACAACATTTCAATTGAATTTAAATCCGGGTTTGATTAGGCCATTCCATAACCCTCCATTGCTTCTTTTTGAGCCATTCCTTGGTGGATTTGCTCGTGTGCTTAGGATCATTATCCTGTTTGAAAGTAGAGATTGACCAATATTCTTTTTTTTTAAAGAATACCGATGTCTATTATTTGCATGTTTGTGTGCCCGATAACCAATATGCAGAACCAATATTTATTTATTGGTTTACTTCTGTTTTTGACAGAATGATAACAACCACTAAACTGAACAAACCGTTTTATCCATAACAGTTTTGTCAATTTCACTTCCTCCTTGCATACAAAACAAAACTCTTATTTATATACCAATAAATAGAGGGTTCTGAAAGAGTGCAAAAAATAAAGTGCACTGTGTCTTTTTTTAAATAAAAGCTTTAATGAGGTAAAAAGATTTCGTGACTCTGTGAGTTTGTTTCTATTTCTGAGTGCCAAGCTGCTTAAAACTACATATCAAGCATTTATGTAACACATCTAACTTGTGCATTAATGGCTGTTATGTTAAATAAAGTTTATTAATTAAAGCAAAGCAAGTATATTTTACCTGTTCACACCATTGTTGGCTTGTCTCTCCTCAGATTCAGTGCCGCAATCACGGTCCTCAAAACACCCACAAGGTGGTGATAAACCACTGATATTACAAATCCAATATCCAATTATGAAAAAATGTTTAAATATCGGGGAAAATATCGGCAAAACCAATTATCGGTCAATCTCTAATTGAAAGGTCCACTTTCGGTTCAGCTTCAACTTTTGGACAGATGGCCTCACATTATCTTCAAGCACTCTTTGATATGATGCAGAATTCATAGTTGAATCATTGAATGCAAGCTGTCCAGTCCCTGAGGCAATCCCAAACCATAACATTTCCACCACCATACTTCACAGTTGGTATGAGGTGCTTCTCCTGAAAAACCGTCATTGGTCTGCGCCAAACATACAGTTCTCAATTTGATTTCAAAAGCTGAATAACACAGATGGAAAAATAAGCTTGTATTTTATATAATAATTAATGGGTTTGTGGTTGCTTTTTTAGTTTTTACAGTAATATTTCAGTCAGTAAGGCATCATAATCTTGCCTGTCATCATGGACACGCCATATTCATTTAAGCATAATACAAAAATGATGAGTCTCTGCCCTAAGGCAGTACCCTAAAATTACGTAATAGGGGGTTAGTGTGAAACATAGAAGAATGACATGACGGCACTAAATTTTACTCTGTGCCGTTTCTTAGGTATAGAAATGTGTGTTAGGCTTGGTGGACAACAAAAAAATATATTACGTAAACTAGACTTTTTAATGCTTGTTACTTTTATTGCCGCAATCTCTTGCTTTTATTCATCTTAAGGCTCTGTAGAATAGTTTGTCATTTACAAATTTGATTGGATAATATTTTGTGAAATGTAAAGGCTTCTAGATATTGCATATATTGTTCAAGGTGCATGAACCTTTTACTATTACTATTAACCCATTTTACTTATGGGTTAATGTTATATTGGTAAACCAAACTTTAAAATCTGAGATGAGCCCATAATAAAGGTTAGGATTTAAACATGAAGTGCAAACCAATGCAGTGGAGTTTCAAATTGTGGTTTGAAATGAAGGAATGTCCAAATTTTTTATCCAGACTATATAACCTAGAGTTTAATATACTGTATTTACAGGTAGTCATGTCATTAACAGATTTAACTGAAAAAAAAAATGGTCAAAGAAATAGAACTCTGATTACTCTCAACATTAACTCTCATGGTGCTCTCATAACTAAAGTCTTGGCTTTACCATAAAAAATAGAAATATAGTAGGAAGTAGAACAAAAAATGGCTTTCATGACCACCAAGTGTAATAGTAGAAGTCTTTATGTAGTTATTCTAGGGCCACAGTCAAGGATAATTGTGTTCTCTGGATGATTGCAAGGTGTCATGATTTTAGGTTAGTATTAAGTGATAATCTTCGCAAATTGTTTAGGAATGTGTAAAATCCAATATGCTCAATATTTATAACTCAGCATACTACACTGAAAGCGTAAGGTTGGTAATCTTGTGTGAAGATGCAATCTTGACATGATATTTGAAACTGAATAACGAGTGACAACCGTAGCTGAACTGTTGCCTTCAATATTTTTTCAGTAAATATTCTGTTAGATCCCAGGTTTCTTTATTTGGGATAATTGGTCAAGACTTATGTTTAATTCTAGGCAAATCTTGTAATGTGGAGGATATCATGACTGAAGGACAATTTAAGACAAATATTGTGAAATTCTGTCATATTGTACAGTATGGGGTCTTTCACATTTTCAATGAAATGAAATCAGTTAAGGTTGTATAAATTAGGTACACAGTTTGTGATGTAGATATGCATGTCATTAATTTATTCATTCATACATGAATTCATTCAGTTATTCAATAATCGAGCCATCCAGTTCTGGGTCACTTTTTAATACTGGAATTATTTTGATAGGTTTTCCTGGGGTGAACATGGAGCCTGGAGGTGTGAGGCAGGAATACACAATGCATGGCACCATGCACACGCGTACACACACACACACACACACAAACAGAGAGAGAAAGAGAGAAAGAGAGAGAGAGAGAGAGAAGAGAGAGCAAGCTACAGGCATGTTTTTGGGAGGTTAGAGGAAACCCACTCAGACACAGTGATTGAAACTGCAAGTGAAACAAAGTGACATTTTGTTATAGATTTTGATCGATTTGTCCTTTTTCTACAAAAGCCCAAAGAAAACAGCTTTAGTTTACTGTTCAGCTTCCTGCTGAGGAGATAAAATGAGTCAATGTGTCTTCTCAATCTTTTTTTTACCATGTTTAAATTGTGCTATTGATGTTTCTCTTCCATTTCTAGATAGGTTGTAAGGTGACAGTCCTTCTGTTCATCTACTTTCTGGCAACAAACTACTACTGGATCCTTGTGGAAGGCTTGTACCTGCACAGCCTCATCTTTATGGCTTTCCTGTCAGACACTAAGTACCTGTGGGGCTTCACTCTGATTGGATGGGGTGAGTACAGAGCAGGGCATTTCTTCTTATTCAGCTGTTCTGTGGGGGAGATTTTATTGATGTTTGACAACTCAGACAAGAGCTCAGTTAAGCCTTGGAATTGTATTGTGTCTGTTTCTTTATTTCACCAGATACCTGATATGAACTACCTCTAATTGTACTCTCTGTTACTTTAGCCCTTAAGATTGAGATTCAGTCATAGAGTTTTTATGATGATATTTTATTAACAAAACTTCTCTACATTACTGTATCTCTCATAAATATAAAGAAAAGTTCACACTGTTACGGCAACTTACCTTATTTTTCTTCATTCGGAAATCAAAAGGGAGAAAAATTATGTACTTATGGTAATGTTCAATTACATTTATGCATAATTTTTATTGGTTTCACTAAGATGATTCTTAGCATTCTTTAATAGGAGTACTAATCATATGCTTTGCCTGCTCTTATGAATTATTCTGCAAATGTGCACCACAAATTGGCAAAGAGGTTTGATAATTACAATGGAGTAGTGCTTGAGATGAAACATTTTAATAATGCTAAATATCTATCTGTACATTGATGTTCATACCTTTACAATAGCTCAGTTTCGTATAATTATTTAACTTAGCTGCTGGGAGTTAACTAATGTAATAACTACTAGTTTTTCTCTTATGGTAGGTACAAAGAGAATCAGTTATTTCAGTGTATTGTGTGCTATTAAGTTGTGTTTCACTATATAAAAAAGTAGCAGGATGCTGCATCAATCTATTGTCATTTAGCACACTGCAAAAGTAATTGACCCCTTAAAATCAGAGGAATCAACAGCAGGTCCACACTTTTATTAAATAACTACATTACATACATTTCCTATTAGTACCACTGTAATAATGGGATGGAACAAAATCCAGGGTCTCCACTTTGATCCTGTGCTTTGCTTACTGTCTCTGCAGAGTTTCTCTTTTCTCCCCCTATGCGGGTTTCCTCTGGTTTCTCCTGTTTCCTCTCACCTCCCAAAAAAACACACCAGTCGGTGTATTGAGGACTGTAAATTGCCCCTGAGTATGAATGTGTGTGCATGGTGCACTGTAATGAACTGGTGACCCATCCAGGGTGTAATCCCACCTCACACCAAGTATTCCTCCAGATTTACAATCTTGACTAGGATAAAGTGTTTACTAAAGATGAATTACATAAAATACAAACACAGTGAAATGCTGTTTTTTTCAATTGTCAAATTATTTATAGAGCACAATGTGTGCTTATCTATCTATCTATCTATCTATCTATCTACCTATCTAGCTATCTATCCAGCTAGCTTGCTAGCTCACTATCTATATATAATTAAATACCAGCCAGCAAATACACCACTGCATTCTGTTTGTAGCTAAAGAATGATAAAAGGTTTGAGAACACTACCTTAGGTATCTTAAAAACTTAACATTTAAATATTTAAAAATGGCAGACAACAGCAGATTAACCAGATTGGTTATTAAGATAGATAATTAACTGGCAATAATGTTACTTCAAATACTTCTATCAAACTTAAGTCACTTTAATGACTTTATAATGAACAGAACTCAGAAGATGTTTGAGACACTATGAACCTCGTATTTCATCCATCCATCCATCCATCCATCTTCTACTGCTTACTCCTTTTTCAGGGTAACGGGGAACCTGGAGCCTATCCCAGGGAGCATCGGGCACAAGGCGGGGTACACCCTGGACAGTATTTCACTGTTATAATTTTTAGCAGTGCATTAGCACACAATGAACATTTTTACATTTAATGCTCCAAAGTGAGAACTGGGGAGTGCATATTTTACACCTTATAATATATCACGATATATTATCACAGTATCCTAATATGTGCTTTATTAGATAGTGTCACATGTTCCTGAACTATAAACCTGACATTTTGGGGGAACAGAGCTTATTTCAGTTTAACACTCAGGTCATTTCAAAAGCCCCTCAGTGGTATCCCCATCATGCAAAATCACAATTCATAGAGCACCGCGAAGCTGTTAGAGTGATGTTACGACTCTGCATGGGCATTTGGCTCCATTACATTTTTTTTTTTTTTTCAAAGGATGTTTGTACAAAGAACTATATAGAGTTCTTGTGTATAGAAACCATTTGTACTGCTTGCATATTCCTACATAAATCCATATGGAAACACTGGAAAAGATGAGTGATTGGATAATAGCTATTTGAGCTTGGTTCAGAACCACTAAACAACATGTCATCCTAGGAAAATGACTGTGTAAAATAGATAAATTTCTTTATAGATTTTTTATGAGACTTACCTAACATACACTATGTTGGTATATTCAACTAACACCTCATTTACAACTGTAAGTTGTGGTGCTTTTCCTGTGACCTCTGTCCTTGCACAAATTGCAGTAATGGTATGTTTAAAATTGAATAAACCACATTAATTCACCTGCACATTAGAGAAACACCGACACGTCCTGTTTTTTTTTTTGTTGTTGTTTTTTTTACTTCCTTTTTAAGTGGCCCCATAATAAAGCATTTTTTATTTGTCTGTTGCATTTGATGTGTTTCTCCTGATGGGTGGACAGAGGAGGAAGGCAGTGTTGATATGCAGAATCAGTTTTTTGGAAAAGTTCTTTATGGGCTTAATCAGCATATTTGTCAGTAGAATGAATGGTGTCAAATGTACCAGCTGTGTAATTGGCCTTGTATAACAGAAAATATGCAGTTTGCAAGTCAGATTTATAATTGGCTGGTGATAATATGATGCGGCTTCTCCGTATGGTAGTAGCCTAAATGAGTGCATTTAGCAAGAAGCATGATGAGAGAAGGATATGACATAAGTTGACTGTGAAAATAGGAGTGAAAATATCTTCAGAAAATTCACACTGTTGTCCACTGAACATTTTAAATTCTACTATCCCAATCAAAAATGTAATAATCCTCATCCAAAACTTTTTAATATAAAGTCTGGCCAGTTATTACTGTCATCCCATTTATATACAAGTAAGGGAAGAAACTATGCACATTAAAAAAAATACATTGTTTTTTATTACCTTGTATGTTTGATTATATAGTAAACACCAGCTACGTTGGGACAAACAAAATGGCATATTTAATTGTTTGTGAAAAGCATGTAAATTATAGCAGCATATACATCCATCCATCTTCTATACCACTTATCCTTTTCAGGGTCACAGGGACAACCTGGAGCCTATCCCAGGGAGCATCGGGCATGAGGCAGGGTACACCCTGGACAGGGTGCCAATCCATCGCAGGACACAATCACATACACATTCACACACCCATTCATACACTAAGGACACTTTGGACATGCCAATCAGCCTACCATGAATGTCTTTGGACTGGGGGAGGAAACCAGAGTACCTGGAGGAAACCCCCGCAGCACGGGGAGAACATGCAAACTCCACACACACAGGGCCACGGTGGGAATCAAACCCCCCACCCCTGGAGGTGTGAGGCGAACATGCTAACCACTAAGCCACCGTGCACCCTTGTAGCATATAGATGTTTAAATTTAAATTTAAACAACAGGCAACTGCAAACCAAGTTTGTAAAGGCATGTTGTCTTTCATTATAAAATTTGTTTTCACTAAACAGTGGTTTGACTAGATGACACCTAATCAATTGATAAGCTAATATTAGCAAGCACAACTCTCACACAGTGCAATTACAGGGAGATTCGGGCTAAAACAAAAGACATTTTTAAAGCACAAAACATGAAAATAAAAGCCACAAGAGACTAAATATAAGTAGTAGAAAGCTGAGGTATGCACTCAACAAGTGGAAACACAAAAAAGCAGAAATAAACTTTAAATGCATACTCAGCAAAGAATAAGGCAGTCCAGGTCCAGGTGTAGCCAATGGAACTTATGAATGAGGCGTCAGGAATCCAGGAGTGTTGCTCAGGTCCATAGCCCTTCCAATCCACCAGGTACTGTAACCCATGGTCTACTCTGTGAGAATCCACCAGCTTCTGGACAGTGTACACTGAGTTGCCTGCAATAAAACAAGAGGAGGCAGTGACAGTGGTGAAGTAAATACAGGTTTAATAAGGAACTGTGAAATACTGGACTCACTCAGAGTGACATAGGGGTCTGAAACTGGAATACCACAGGTTTATAATTCTCAACACCTTGAATGGACCTGTATAGGGTAGAGTGAATTTGTGAGAGTCCGTTCACAGAGGTCCCTGTTAGGAAGCCATACCCTTTGCCCCAGTCTGAATATTGCTGCTCTATAACTGTTTTACCTTCCGATGCAGGGAGCACCATAACGGAGTCAACATGGGAAACATTACATGGATGAACATATCCAAATACCTTCCTCACTTGTGGCAACCAGGATCCAGTCCTGAAGTCTGGGCTTGTAGGACAGGGCTAAGCACATCTCTACCACTATGCTTTGGGGGGAAATT
The DNA here is from genome assembly GCF_023375685.1 of Ictalurus furcatus. Classification (NCBI taxonomy): domain Eukaryota; kingdom Metazoa; phylum Chordata; class Actinopteri; order Siluriformes; family Ictaluridae; genus Ictalurus; species Ictalurus furcatus. Next base: position 12,358,785 of record NC_071260.1, on the reverse strand, counting down.
ACATGATCTGACTTGGGTTCTTGGCATGAAGATCAAACTGATGTGACATTGCATTACTATTTTTCTTTTTCAAGCTAAGGGTGGGAGGTGACCACAAAATCAAAATGATTGAAAAATACTACCCACGTGGCTTGTCTCAGGTTAAGTTGTGTGGCATCTCAGATGAATTGGAGGGTTTTTTGGTCCATGGATTGGGTGCCGTGTACCATCCACTCCTTTAAAGCCAGCTTGATGATATGTAGTTCCTCATCCTCCACACCAAAATTGCATTCAGCCTGAGAAATTTGGGGTGAAAAGAAAGCACAAGGATGTGTCTTACCATTCATGGCTGATCATTGCAACAACATGTCTCCCACTCCCATGTTGGATGCATCTTCCTCTGCTATTAATGGTGGCATGGGGTCTGGGTGAGTCAGAAAAAGTTCTGAAGTGAACCTTTTCAGCAAATTAAATGCACTAAGGCACTATACCCCGACATCATTCATGAAATCTTGAAAAACCACTAGACAATTAAATAGCCCAAACAAACAACATCACTAAGTACTTGTAGTGACCAGTGGGTATACTAAATTCCATTTTTCATTTCCATTTCCATTACATGGATGTCATTTGGCAGATGCCATATCCTTGGTGACTTACAGAAGTGCTTTGAAGTCTCTATCAATAAATGCATGCTCATACTGGTTCACTAGGTCAGGGACTATCTGTCTAAAAACCCAACTATGCAGTGCTAGAAGATTGGAGGAAACATGGTGTAGTGTGGGATGTAATAAGTGATTTAAGGTAAAAGCAAGCAGAAGTGATTCTAATCTGATGCAGGCAGCTGCAGGAACTCAGTGGAGGGACATTAGCAATGGGGTGGTGAGGGATTGCTTGGGAAGGTTGAAAACAAGTCATGCCTTCCGGATCAGCTGCAGAGGTTGAATGGCATGCATAGGCAGATTCAAGATTTTATTTACTTGCCAGATTTGCCAAGAGTGAGTTGCAGTAATTCAGTCTTGAAATGACAAGGGACTGAAAAGGCACCTGAGTGGTATCTATGGATAAAAATGTACAAATCCTTCCAATGTTGTAAAGGAGAAATCAGCTTGAGAATGTCAGTTTAGCAATGTCAGAGGAGAATTACAATTGATTGTCCATGGTTACCCCAAGGTTGCATGCAGTGAGAAATGGTGAGATCTGAGAGTTTTCCAGGAAGATCCCAAGATCCTGACATGGGGATGCATCTCTTGGGCTGAACAGTTACTGGGATTAAGTGTCACCTAATGAGTTGCCATCCATGATGAAATGTCTGCCAGACATGCGTTTATTGCTTCTTGCCTCAGTGACTCCCTCATGTTGGTAAACCCTTTATTGCCCAATTAAATGTGGGATTATGTTTCATACATGGGTTTTCCCTGTGATCCCCTCCCAGCTTAGCAAAATGTCTATTTTCAGGCAGTTAAGCATCCCAAAACCACTTGCAGGCATGGGAAGTTTGAAGTTGGGTGGCAGTCCAAGTCCAGCGTTGTACTTGCCTGACGGCATTACTTCACAATCTCTCTCCCTAATGTGCTGATCCATGCAAATGGCCGTGAAACAAAGGCCTCTGTGGTGGCCTGCTATTCCCACACTGCCAGCTCATCCTTGATTTGCTCTCCCAGAACATGGTAGAAAGTCTTTAGAAGGTCTTCCAGGTTCCATCTGCTCTCAGTCACCAGAATATGAAATTCCTCTGTGTATTCTGATACTCATCTTGATCCTTGTTTATTGTATATAAGTTGCCTGTGAGAGGGCATTTTACATGCACTTTTCTCCTTCTTCTACTGTACTCATTTTTAGCTACGAGGAGTAAGATATAAGCAGTAGAAAACTAAAGTCACAAAGGTGACAAAAAAGTCCTCCAAAGGAACCACAGTACTCAGGGGGAAAAAAAAAAACATACACATAAAAACAACATTAAATAGAAAACGGAAAGGTGAATATTGAAGTCAGAGTGCAGAAGTGCACTTTCAGTCTTTATTTATTCTAGTGCTGATTGAGAGTAGGTAAGTTCTATAAACAAGGTGTGATGCTGGTGACATGTAGAGAGCAGAGAACAGAACCTCCAATGACATATGTATCAATCCACATGATCCTGCTATTGGATCCTGCTATTCAGATATTATGTGCGTAATCATACGTTCGGTGTCTATTGTGTACTACTACTGACCATTAGGGACACTGTGCAGGATATTTTACAAACATGGACGTGCTTCGCTGGTGGCTTAGTCGTTAGCACGTTTGTCTTGCACCTCCAGGGTTGGGGGTTCAAATCCCGCCTCTGCCCAGTGTGCATGGTGTTTGTATATAACTTGAACCCCTGTGCATTGGCGGTTTCCTCTGTGTACTCCAATTTCCTCTCCCAGTTGAAAGACATGAGTTGTAGACTGATTGTCATTTCCAAATTGTCATAGTGTGTGCAACTGTACCCTGCAATGAGTTGGCACAATGTCAAGGGGGCCCCCGTCTTGTGCCCAGAGTTCCCTGGGATAGGCTCCAGGCTCCCCACTTGTGCTTATCTTGTGTAGGATAAGCATTACAGAAAATGTCTCCTCGCATGATATCTTTCAGCTCAGTGAGTGTCTCTTGTTTAAACAATGTTTTGACAACCACCCAGTTTTCAGGGCTTGTTTGAAACAATATGCAAAGACCAGATACTTCAAATATGCTTAGAACTTTCATGGTATTAATCCGTAACACAGTCAACACTGACTAATGGTTGTAAATTCTGATATTTGTCAAACTTATTTACCATTAGACATACTGTATGTACAGTGAAATGCATGGCAAGATTTGTGTAAATTGCTTATACATTATAATACACAGAATATACAAAAAACACACACACACACACTCATGCAACATAAGAGCAGTGTCTATCAACGTAATTTAAACAAATATGAATAAAATAGAATAAAATAGGTAAAAATTAAACAGTATAATAAAACAATACCCTTGAAAAGAAATGTCTGTCCACCTAGTTCTCTGAGCTTGCTCAAGACACAACACGTAGACAAAGGAGAGTTTATTGTAGCCTTCCAATTATTGATATTCTTTTGCTCTGTCTCGGATTTCAGGTGTACCTGCAATCTTTGTGTCAGCCTGGGCAATCGTAAGGGCAACAGTGGCAGATTCCAGGTGATGGGTTTTGCATGCTCACTGTTGAAAATAATAAGCTATCTAACAATTTCACATCATCTAATGTGAAAATGGCTATGAGTTTAGCTTAAGCATGCTTAAAAAAGTGATTTCATATGTTTGTATGTATGTATATGAGTCCAATATAGATGTCCCAAAAGTCTGCATACATAGCGGAAATTAACACTTTTTTAGCACAAAGTAACTTTATTTACAAAAAATCCTCTACATGATAGCCAGTTGTAAACACACACAGAGTCGTATCTCTCACTCATGATGAACTCGTGTTGACGCATCTATGTTGTGCATGTAATTGCATGTACATTGCATCCTTGGTACCTTGGTACAAGTTCCCAAACCAGCCATGAGAATGATTTCAATACAGTATGTTAATTTTTGTCAAAGGCTTTCTTAAAGGCTATACTTAAAAAAAAAAAAAAAAAAAATACACACACACACACTGCCCTCCATTAGTATTGGCACCCTTGGTAAATATAAGCAAAGAAAGCTATTGTTTTGTTATTGTTTAACCTTTTGATCTTTGGTTAAAAAAATTCACAAAAATACTCAGATACTCAGTCCATTCAAACACAACGCAGGTTTATAAAAAAAAAAAATCTTTGTTAAATATAGGTGTGCAACAATTATTGGCACCCTTTTAGTCAATACTTTGTGCTACATCCCTTTGCAAAGATACCAGGTCTGAGTCTTCTCCTATAATGCCTGATGAGGTTGGAGAATACATGGCAAGGGATCTGAGACATTCCTCCATACAGAAGCGCTGGTGGACTCTCCTCTTCAGTTCATCCCAAAGGTTTTCTATGGGTTTCAGGTCAGGGGACTGGGATGACCATGGCAGAACCTTGAATTTGTGGTCAGTAAACCATTTTTGTGTTGATTTTGATGTAAGTTTTGGATCATTGTCCTGCTGGAAGATCCACCCACAGCCCATTTGAAGCTTTCTGGCAGAGGTAGTCAGGTTTTCATTTAATATTTGTTGATATTTGATAGAGTCCATGATGCCATGTTTCCTAACAAAATGTCCAGGTTCTCTGGCAGAAAAACAGCCCCAAAACATTAAACAGCCACCACCATATTTAACCATGGGCATGAGGTACTTTTCCATATGGCTACCTCTCTGTGTGCGCCAAAACCACCTCTGGTGTTTATTGCCAAAAAGGTCTATTTTGGTTTCATCTGACCATAGAACCCGATCCCATTTGAAGTTCCAGTAGTGTCTGGCAAACTGAAGATGCTTGAGTTTGTTTTTGGATGAGAGTAGAGGCTTTTTTTTCTTGAAACCCTTCCAAATAACTTGTGGTGATGTAGGTGACTTCAGATTGTAGTTTTGGAGATTTTCTGACCCCAAGACGCAGCTAACTTCTGCAGTTAACCAGCTGTGATCCTTGGAGGTTTTTTGGTCACTTGAACCATCCTCTTCACAGTGCGATGAGACAATATAGACACATGTCCTCTTCCGGGTTGATTCATAACATTTCCAGTTGACTGGAACTTCTTAATTTTGGTGGAAATGGGCATTTTCAATGCTTGTGCTATATTCTATTGAATTCATAGGGGTGCCAATAATTGTTGCACACCTATATTTAACAAATATATATTTTTAATAAATTGTTTGATATCCATGAGAGCAGATTATTGTTGTGAATTTTGAACAAAAGATCAAAAGTTTAAACAATAAAGACAAATTTGTCATGAAATCAGTAAGGGAACTCTGAACTACAGTTCCCAACAGCCACTGCTTCATTTTCACATGACCACCTGCACCTGATTCACATTCCTGGTAATTAGCACTCTTGTATATAGTCACAGGTTGCAATGCACGCTTTGTCTCACGTTATTGTCTCACTATACCTTTGTCTATGCTGCCGTATTTTGTCTTTACCACAGTGTTTTATTTCCTAGTTGTAGAGTGTTTCGTATGTTTGTTTGTTATTAAATGTATAAGAATCTGCGCTTGCTTCTGTCTGCACCTTGAATAGTGACAAAATTTCACAAGCCTTCTTTGCTCATATTTACATCGGGTGCCAATATTAGTGGAGGGCATTACATAAACATAAACAAAGTATGAAAAAAATATAAAAAATGTGGAAGACATTTTGCTAAAAAGGGTTCTTTTCCAATATTTATGGACACCCTGTAGTATAATAGCATTTTGGGTGAAATCTGTCAATGCAGACACAAAGCATGGCATTCAGTTTACAATGTGCTGAAAATATGTAATTACTGTAATTAAGTAGCCTTTCAAAAACATTTTAGAAGAGCATTTATGACACATCAATCCTCAGTATCGAAAAGTTCACTGTCAAATATAAATTAGTGTTTAAAGATGTTTCATTAACTTCTGTGCCCTGATATTACATATGACCAGAGTTTGCTGCCAAATACACCATTTAACCACCATTACCATTACCACACATCCTAACTGTTCAGATGGGCAAAAAAATCACACTCTTCATTTCTCTCTGGGTGTCACAGAGAGGGTTTTAGCATGCAAATGAAACTGAATAGATTAGAACTCTCTTAGATTGCAACAAGCTTTTGTATATTTTGTCATTTGCATATTTGCCATGATAAAAGCTCAACTTAAAATGTTAGTCGGCTAATTGTCTCTAGCAGAGTCAGATAGCTCAAGGTTTTGATCTAGCTTTATAATTATGACCACTGGCAGTTAATGACGAATAAATGAACATGAGTAGAAATATAGTCATTATCAACTGCTTTTTTTTTTTTTTTTTACATTTAAATAAGCATCTTTACTGATATGCCTATCATGCTTGTGGTCCCAAAGACTGATCATTTTAAAAAGGGCAATAATTAAAAAAGAAATAAATTCATTATTATTAAAATTAATTATTATTATTATTATTGTTGTTGTTGTTGTTGTTGTTAATAATAATTATACTACTAATAATAGTTTTCTTCTTTCATAAAATTTGCTAATTTTTACTTGGCATAGTAATGTTTCCTTGTTTTGTATGATACAGATATGTACATGCATGTACTGTATGAATAGAGAGAGACTGCAAATAGATTTTAATTAGGGTTTCTGCCATTCATATACAGTACTCATCCAAATGAATTGCTCAAATGATAATTTCTCAACTTTTTCTTAAAACTCTCTAACTGTCTAGTCTCTACTCTCTAAAATGTGTCAATTATTTTTTTCCCTGTACATCTTTTCCTACTCCATTAGTCATATCCAAGTGAAATTACATGAATTATTAGTCATATATGTGCTAAAAATATCCCTTGTAATCATGTACTCATTCACTTAAATCTGTGCTTGCTTCATGTAAAGAGCTGCAGCATCAGCCTTTTTTAAATCCTGTTGCAAAGAAGATGATCCTTTAGGGTATTTGATAAGAATGTGAGACTGTGTAATGCTGTAATTTATGTCAGTTTTCTGAAATCGAATTAGATTTTGTTACTATTAACCAGCATTTGTTATATAGCTACTAGTATTACGCTCTGTAATTGTTATGTTGTTATACAGTATGTTACATAACTTTAGTCTAAAGCCTCATTTTAAGGGGAGCATAGTAGTCATGATTAACAAGATTAGTCCTTGGTATTTGAGTGCTTAATTACAACAAGTGATTAAGGCAGTGTGATATGGTTTGTATACATAAAAAAGACCCTTCATATATATTCTATTACAGTGTAGCATAATCATCTTCGAAGGTATAATTATCCTCAGAGTGAAACAGTGGAGATCAGAGTGAACAATTATAGCCAGATTAGGGAGGGAAGAACCATTCAGATCAGACCTGGAGTGTATCTGAGCAGTACTCACACTGAGAAAGGGACATATAAAGTATAAGTAGGCTGAGTACCTTTTCGACACTGGAAAATTCCCATATACAAACCTCAGTTAACATCTACAGATTTTAAATAACATCTGCAGTGTTTCTTTAGGTTCAACTGGAATCAACTGAACACTGTTAATTCTGCAAATTTCATGTTGGTTGCGTGAAAATTCCCAATAATACATAATAATCACTTGTTTTCTGTTTTCTTCCCTTTGTTTCTGTCTTTCCACCTTCTCCTTGTATCATTCACGATCTTGGCCCCTTCTCCCTCTCCACATTATCTACTCTGTTTTTTCAAATCTCTCGTTTCCTCTGTAGATGCTGGGAGCTAAGCGCAGGCAACATCAAATGGATATATCAAGTCCCTATCCTGACAGCCATTGGGGTAAGTGAGGAAAAATGTCACGCATGTAATAAACACTTCTTAAGAAGCTGAGTGAGAGACGGAGGTGGTCTTGCATAAGGCATAGGAAATTGCTTGCCTTTACCCAAATGTTATTTTTCTCCCCAACAACTGTGAGCCTGAAACCCCTGTGGCATGTGAAGCAGATTTTAAACACATGTATATATATATGCCTTTGGGTATTAATAAAAATTTCCCTATTGTAGGGAAAATTAGCTGTTTAGGTTGAATTGTTTAATTCTCCATCATTATATGTATGACAATTAGTTGTTTAAATTGAGCTACACGCTGTTACGATACAGGGAGGTGAGGCAGGAGCAGGTGCAGATCAGCGTCTTTATTTTTACACAGCAGACAAAACACAGGAAACGCGGTCTATACTGGACAAGATTAACGGGTTAAACATAGAACTGAAGTCAAGGCATGGAACGAGAACAGGACACGCAAACAAGACCGCTTAGCATGCGTCACGTATTCACCATTACACTCAGACGGTCCGGGGCCCCTGTGTGAGCTGTCTCACGATCTGAAAACAAAGGTGGCCTTCGCTGGGCTGTAGACAGGCGGAGCATCACCCCCAGTGGAATTGAAACTCGGGGTGAGCGGGACAGCTTCCTCAGCAGGACAGGACAGCAGGATAGCTTCCTCAGCAGGACAGTGCAGCGGGACAGCTTCCTCAGCAGGACAGGACTGCAGGATAGCTTCCTCAGCAGAACAGGGCAGTGGAACAGCTTCCTCAGCAGAACAGGGCAGTGGAACAGCTTCCTCAGCAGGACAGGACAGCAGGATAGCATCCTCAGCAGGACAGGGCAGTGGAACAGCTTCCTCAGCAGAACAGGGCAGTGGAACAGCTTCCTCATCAGGACAGGACAGCAGGATAGCTTCCTCAGCAGGACAGGGCAGCGGGACAGCTTCCTCAGCAGAACAGGGCAGTGGAACAGCTTCCTCAGCAGGACAGGACAGCGGAGCAGCTTTTTCGGTGGCAGAGACCTCCCCGCGGGTCTCTGGCTGGGGCTCTGAGGTTACCCTGTTGACCTCAGGCGGAGGCTCCGAGGTCGCCACGTTAACCTCAGGCTGGGACTCTGGGGCTGCGACCTCCTGCTGCTTGCATTGCGCAGTGTAGTCCCCCGGCAGCGGGAAGCCCCAGTAGTTCGGGTAGTTCTGCTGCCTGCATGGCGTGGTGTAATTCCCCTGCAGTGGGAAGCCCCAGGAGTTCGGGTAGCTCTGCTGCCTGCATAGCGCAGCGCCGTTCCCCGGCGGCGGGAAGCCCCAGTAATCCGTGTAGCTCGGCTGCCCGCGTAGCACGGCGTAGTTCTCCGGCAGCAGGAGAGGGGGAACTTGCGCAGGTGGCAATGTGGTGCATGGCCTGGTCTGCGGCCGGGGTGCTACTTGATCCAGAAAGCGGCCGGTCTCAGCCATGCGTTCAGATAGCAAGTTACTCGATTCCCAGAACGATCGGCTCCACTCCTCAAACTCGGCAATTAAGGCAGCGCTCATGCTGGTCTGCTGCTTCCGCGTGGTCGGCGCAGTATGCTGTTACGATACAGTGCTATCTGCCAGTGGGAGCGTAACACACGCGTTCTCCACCAATATATGTAGAGGAAATTAGCTGTTAGGGTTAAATTGTTGCATTCTCCACCATTATATTTAAGGAAAATTTAGATAGTTAAATTTAGTTACCTATATTCTCCACCAATACATGTAGGAAAGCCTTAGATCCCTAGGAATCTTAATTTGATTCAGGGAAATATTGCCAGAATCAAAGAACAGCAGCTAACCAATTTATTCATCCAGCGAAACTTCTGAAAGTTATTACTCTCTGTCATATATCAAGGAAACACCGGGCTTCAGTTCCCATCAGCCACTGCACTGCACTACATGTCACATGACCACCTGCACCTGATTCACGTTTGTTAATGAGCACACTTGTGTATAAATAGCCATTGTCTGTGCTGTTTCTCTGTCTTTCGTTGTCTTAGACTTCTGTGTTCCATGTTACCATGTTTCTTGATCTTGTTAGTTTTGTTTAGTTTTGCCACAGTATTATGCCTTATGATATTATAGTGATATTATAAGTTGTCTTAGCGTCTTTGTTTTGTTTGTTTAATAAATATTTTGAAAATCTGCGATTGCTTCCGAACTCCAACCTTGAAACGTGACACTCTCATGACCTTTCATAGTAATACCTTATAGTGATGACCAGGGCCGTAGCTAGGGAGTTCTTGGCCCCCTGAAAAATTATAGATGTGGGCCCCACTGCCCTCATATCGTATATGGCCCACATGTAGATGAGGCCCACATCTACATATTATTTTAAAAGTGTAATATCATATCACTTTGACAGTCTATTTACTTGTAACAGAAGATGGTAATGTTGTTGTAAACACTTTTATTTAAGATAAATTTTATATCAAAACAATGGCATTAAGCCGTTAATAACTTCTTATGAAACATTGTTTAAAGTGCTTAATCAATTATTTTAAACAAACTGATACAATAACATTATTTTATTAATCAAATTAATCAAATAAAACAAATAAAAAAAAAATTTAAAAGTACCTGCACTAAATAAATAATAAAAAGTTTTTCCAATCAGTCTGGTGTCTAACAGCTGAAGTAAACATTAATTAATGGAAAAGAATGCAGTCAAATAAAACCACTTAAATTACTCATTGTCTTCATTTTTTTTGAAGATACTATGCTACTGCATAATATATTATTTAAAAAAGCTAATAAATGTATCCATCCAAGAGAAGTGAGTTGTACTCGCGTTTTCTTGACAGTATTGTTATCTTAAAACATATCACATCAGCAGCCAGCAGGTCTCTAATCCTTGTTACACACATATCCATTTTTCCGCAAAACAAATTTATAATTCCTATTTATATAATTGCACAAAAAGACTGGGGCTTTGACCACGTAATCGTTCGGTCAGTGTGCAGCAGAATAGTACTGAGAAACTGTGAAAGTATCGGCAGGAGCCCGCAGGTGGCAGTTCTTAGGTGTCCCATTCCCACAAAAGTAAACCGGGCATCAAAATGATCAGGGCATGACATCCCATCACATTGATAACAGTGTACTAACCTGTCTTGTTAAATAAGGTCTTGATAGACTGGGATCCAGCAGTTCTCCTGGCCTCCCTCTCCTTCTCTTCATTACATTTCTGCTACCCAGAATCATGTTTTTTCCCATGGATATTTTCAATCACTCAGTCTCCAATTCTTCCACTTTACTTCAACTTTACTTCTAACCTCAGCTGTTCTCAGAGCAGCCTGAACTCTGATTGGTGATATGCACTAGCTGGCTTACAATTTTATTGGGTCCCTCTGCTGTTTGTCACTGACTGAGCTGAAATAATGAATAACCGTCTGAATAATTAATAACCATTTTTAGGGGGGTAAAGGAAATATTTGGTAAACTTCTTTCATGAAATTTGTAGTTTTCATTAAACTCTCAAGCTGAACACAAGCTGAAGCTGTTTTATTTATATATATATATATATAATGTGTGTGTGTATATGTATATATATATATATACATACATACATATATATATATATATATATATATATATATATATATGTGTGTGTGTGTATATGTATGTATGTATACATACACATATACACACACACACACACACACACACACACATACATACATACATATATATATATATATATATATATATATATATATATATATATATATATAGAGATGACGCAATATTTCTGAGCAGGGTAACAAAATCGGCAAGTTTAGGGACTCAGATTAGTGATGGGAAATTCAGACCATTTTACTGACTAAGATCTTTGAATCTCGTTCAGCAAAATGAACTAATCTTTTTTCGAGTCATTTCATTTTGCATGTTTGTTTTGCATGTTCTCCCCGTGCTGCGGGGGTACTCTGGTTTCCTCCCCAAGTCCATAGACATGCATAGTAGGCTGATTGGTGTGTCTAAAGTGTCCGTAGTGTATGAATGGGTGTGTGAGTGTGTATGTGATTGTGCCCTGTGATGGATTGGCACCCTGTCCAGGTTGTACCCCGCCTTGTGCCCGATGCTCCCTGGGATAGGCTCCAGGTTCCCCCGCGACCCTGAAGAAGGAGTAAGCGGTAGAAGATGGATGGATGGATGGATGTGGTATAAAACGTAATTTACATAGTTCAGTACACACACACACAGATTAGAATGACTCACTAGGGGTTATTGTTTTTCCTCTACGCCATTCTCTGCATTTTAGTTAAATGCAGAGAAAAGCTTCAGTTATGCTTTTAAAAGAGTTTGGGTTTTCAGGGGAAACCTTTGGAGTGGCCTTTACATCGTACTACATTCACATCGTACCATCATTTGATCAAACTTTGTGAAGACCAGGTTTATAATTATATACTGGATATAGAAAAACCTCTCATTTCCAGGTGTTTAGAGAAGGATGAATAAATGCCCCTATCATGCAGTCCTTGACATCATATAGACATTGATGAAGCAAGTTAGTGAGTGTGCAGCAACAACAATGACAGGTGGTGCATGTTTTTTTAATGGATGCTTTGTTTCTGTTTTGTACTCTATAGTTGTTCCTCTAAAATGGATGAGAGACTCATCTATGAGCTGCATGAAAAAGGGAGTTACATATATGACCCTTAAAAAGAAAGGAGGCAAATGCTCCTATATACAAAAGCACAGTAAAAATCTTTCATATGCACAAAGCCTTTCACATGTAATACTTCAGAACAACCCTGTATGTGTCATATTCAATTTAATGAAGCTTCCTAACCCTTAATACTTCATATTAAAAAATGTGTGTGTGTTAAATACATAATTATTAAGTATTACTGCATATATGAAAATCTGTTAGTGTATATGAAAGGGGCTATAATCATGTGGGAAAATTTTTTTGACAGACCTTTTCCCCATGTGCTGAAAGATTATAGTTAAGTGAAAGATAGTATGGTATTTTGTGAAGAAACCTGTTTGTGTTGAAGTGGGCTGATATACAGTAAATAGTGAAAATAGAGGGGGTTTTTTAAATGGGAGAATTCAGGAAAATACAGCCTTATTCTTTTTTCTGTGCTAAGAGTTAATCTTTATTAGCATTAACACACATGCATATTTCAACTAAAATATTACACAACTTTTGCACTCTTCCAACCAGGTCCTGTAACACATAATTTATGACCACTAAAATGGCAACAGTGCAACACTAAGATCAGGTATAATTTAATACTAATTAACACCTTAAATTTATATAGTGTAATTTCAGACAAATTAAGACTTTTCAGGTAACCAAGGACACTTTATAATTTAAAATTATATTATTTCAGTCCTATTATGTAGTCACATGAAATGGGTCACTATGAACAAAAACAGTTCTGAAATTAAAGATTACATTCCATAACTTTATATTTATTAATTAATTTAGCGCAATGTTTGTTTTTTTTGCTCACAAGTAAATAATTGATGCTATCTCAAATAAACTGATTTGCATATTTAATGTATCTGTTTGTGCAATGAAATCTGAATTCTGAATGCAGCAAGAAATGAAAATGTAGCAAACTCTGTTCTTTCCAAACACAGTGCCCTACACTAATATTGGTACCCTTGGTCAATATGAGCAGAGAAGGCTGTGAATTTTTTGCTTATATTTACCAAGGGTGCCAGTATTAGTCGAGGTGTCCTGTAGCTCTTCACTTCATACTGCGGCTTTATGTTCTCTTAATCTGAGTCAAGTCTATTACTGGGTTCCTCCGGTGCTTGGGCACAGGTGTAATGCTTGGTAGATATAAGCACAGGGCACAAGGAGCTTAGCTGATTTGCAGAATAATTTATATGTAAGACTCACAGCACTGATGATATGGATAAGAACACTGTATATTAAGAAAGTCTGAAGAAACTGAATTTTCATATTAAGTTTTGTTATTCAGTATTCATATTCATTGAGATATTTGCCATTGCATGTGTACTTTATATATGTTTTTATTTAATATCTAATATCATTGGATTGTCTGAGTGTATTTCTGGTATTTCTCATTGAGTGTGTCTGAAAGAGAAGGCATCTGTCTTGTTATGATGCCTTGTTATCTAATAACTCAGTTGTATTTTAAGGCAGCAGTTCAATAGCTGTGTTATAATACAACCTTCTATAATGGTACCAGTAAGGAAATGGTTTAAGGCAGGCTTAAAAGGTAACATATGTCACCACTTTCCTAGGTTACCAATATACACTAATGGTCACTAACCCCAAATCTCTATTTTATAGATTATAAATTATTGAGTAACTATATTGAAATGATAATCATATAATTATAGAGTTTTTTTGTCTGCAAAGTATTCCCTCTCTCAGTGGTGTTTTCTGCCAGAACTTCTTGTCACAATTGGTTTATGTGTTATTAATAAGTAAGTGAACTAGCATTTTACCCTGCCATACAGGACCTCGGACACACCATAATTTTCCAAAAGTGGCCTTGAGTAGTGCTGTGAAAATAATAAAATGTGCATCCTGTATGTGAATTTGTTTGGATAGTTTTAACAGTAGTCAATGTTTCAAAGCGGAGCCAATAGTGCACAAGAAAAACTTCCAGAAAAAGTATGAGGAAGAATCCTTGAGAGAAACCAGGCTCAAAAGAGGTATTAGCAGGGGCGATATTATTGTGCTTACATCTTGAACTCAAATGGATAAATGTTAAACTCGCAAAAAGACTCTTCATTTCTTTTCCAATAAAAGAAAGAAAAATCTCTTTATTTTTCTGCCTCTTTAAAAAAAAAAAAAGAGAGAGAGAGAGAAGTATGAATGAGAGAGAATTCAGGAAGTGTGTTACGCCTTGCGCCCGTTTCATCATGGGGGAGCGGGGCGGACACACTTTCTGTGTGAAGTGTCTAGGAGTGTAGCACGCCAGTGCAGCCCTCAAGACGTCTGACTGTGCGCATTGTGAACGCCTTACAATCAGGCAGCTCCGCTCGCGGCTCGCTCACTTCTCAGCCGAAGGGAGTTGAGTTTCAGAGCCTAGCGGATCTTAGATCCTGGGGATCTCCAGGCTTTTAATCTCCTCAAAGTTGGCCTTCTCAACATTATGAGAGATCAGGCCCACCATAACAGTGTCATCAGAAAACTTGACAATGGTGGTAGAGTTGGAAGTGGCTACACAGTCATACTGTAAATGTACAAAGAGTATATCAGAGGGCTCAGGACACTACCTGCACTGACACAGGGAAGTTGGTGGTGAATTTGGAGGAGATTATAGTTTTAAATGCTGAGCTGCAGTAAACAAACAGCATTTTAACATAACTTCCCTTCCTTGTGTCCGGGTGACTCAGGACTGTGCGTAGGACGTGTTTGATGGTGTCATCAGTTGAATGATTGAATAAATCAATTTAACAAATCAATTTAACAAATCCGTTTGTGTGAAAAGTGGTTATGTTGCTGAATTTTGCTGATAATTCCACTTAGAAATAAGCTAATCAATACTAATTTCTTCTGACTGAGCACTTTCTATGATGAAACATTTTTATGCCAATGGAAGTGGTCTCTTCCAGTATGATAATTCCCCCATCCACAAAGCATGAGGGTTTACTGAATCAATTATAGATGACAACAATGATCTAAAACTAAGGCCTTTACATTTACCAGATCTCAACCCAGTTGAACACCTATAGGAGATTTTGGAGTAAAATGTTAGACAGTGCCCTCTACCACCTTCATCAAAACACCAACATGAGAAAACCTTACACACCCATGTCTGTATATTGTCTCTCTGTTTATTTATATATTTCCTACATGTCCACTTCCCATTATCTTGTTGTAGTACATTTTAATGACTTCCTTGGCAGTGCTTTATTTACATTTTAATGACTTCCTTGCCAGTGCTTTATTTATGTATATATTTTTAAAAGTGGATTTGTATTCTATGCAACATTAAATCATCTTCTGCTGAAGAAAATACAGGGGGAAATTAGCCTCATCTATGTCTATAAATATGTATAAAAATCCATCTGAAATGGTTTTAACATATATGATTTTGAATGCATTTCAAATATAAATGTAGAAAATATAATACAAATTCCAAAGACACCAATACAGGTGTCTCATATTAGACCCCAAATAAATATCAACTCACTTGTTTTTGGATTCCACTTTTTTATTATTTATTTATTTTTGACAAAAAATATGCATTTCAGACGTCAGTTTTAATTCTGTTAGAAATCTGACTCACAGGCCCTCGAATGTGTACGGACATTCAGCAAGCAATTATCAGTTTTCAAATAATTCCTCAACCAGCAAAAAAAAAAAGCCATTAATCTAATTCCAAATGCTAAACAAAACATTTGTTATTCAAACAAAAATAGCCATCTGGTGGCAACCCGCAATGACAGGCTTTGATTCTCAAACTGTGATTATGTGTGTAAATTCGTTAGTAAGCTCAGCACCTGTCAGTCCTAATGAATTTGCTGCATTGTCTTTGAGCATGACCTGAACAGATATTTGGGTCTCTTACAAATTCTGTTTCTAGCCTGCCATATAAGTGACTTGTATTTTGTAACTTTACATTTACCAAACTAGTAGTTGATGGTTTGGGGTTTATCTATCTGTATAAGATATTCTGAAACTTTGACAGCTATATAAAGAGTTCAAGGTGTGTGTATGTGAGGGATGTGTGTGGGGGGGGGATGTTTGGATGCTCTAAAAATGTCTTGGATATAAGATGTGTTTTATTTCTTTGTAGTAAGGATATTTTAATTCCCATTATAATGAGAGAGAGGAGGGTTTACACTGAACTGACAAATACATATCTGATTTATACTTCTGTAAGCAATTTATCACCCCAGTGATTCTATTTTTTCCCATTCTCTCTTGCTCAGCTAAACTTTATCCTATTTGTGAATATCGTTCGGGTGCTGGCAACCAAGATCCGAGAGACCAACGCAGGCAGATATGACACGAGAAAACAGTACAGGTTTGTGCAACAGCTTTGGGATTTTACCTCCACCACTTCATAAGTACTGATGTAAATCATGGGGTATTGGTACTGAAATAGGTTATATTCAATGGAACACTGGCATTGGAATTCCTGAAGTGAACAGCCCCAGTGGTATTAAGGTGTTGTAAATAAGAAAAGAGCTTCAGGCAACTGTTAATGCTCTTGAGTCTTTTAATCCAAGAGAGAATGAGTGTTTGCTCCAGGAATAAATGTCTTTGGTTAAAATAAGTCAAGGGAGAAATAGACTCCCCAGTGCAGCTGCTTATAGACAACATCATTTTCTTCTGATCACAGTATCGGTATTCGATTTTGTTATCAGAACCCCTCTTCTCTTTGGTGCTGTGTGCTTGCTGATTTAAATCCAATAAATCTAAAAAAAAAAAAAAAAATAGGTTTAACTGCTCTTTGATCACAAATGGGGTGAAAAATCCCAGATCATGCACATAAAGTGATGATAATTACTACCTTTTGCTTTCTAGTGTGAAAAGGCCATTTGTCCATATAAGCATTCAGTCTGGGAGGAAGTAAACTGCGAAGGCACACAATTTTCTGTGGTTAATAACAGTAATCAGTTCAGTGCTTTGGACACTATCCCACTGCACTATGCAGTATATCACAGCTGCCAGTCTGGCCAGATGGCATTGTTCAGTCAAGGCCACATCACCCATGTTTACAAATTTATAAGAGAGGGTGCAGTCACATTGCATTGTTTAGCTGTGCACTTTTAAATTGCTCTCATCATTAAATGAACACCTCGTTTATTACTTTTCTTTGCTAGTTATATTCTCCAAACTTTCATCTTCTCCATTATTACTAAAGTTTTAGATTTTGTGTGTAAGTGGGATCATTATTGTACCTCATTGATTCTTCTGTAGGTGTTGGTGGATAGTTGGTGGATCATTTGAGGATTTTCATGCCCAATATTATCTCTAGTCAATCCCCATATGACGTTCTCCAATATGTTCCCTGAAATGTCACACTGAATTTATTATAATACTGTGAAGTTATGCTTTGAAATATCCTGATAATACAGAGCTTTGTGTAAAATATAATTACTTGGATTGGTGGGGTGGCACTGAAGTCAAGTTACTATCGGTGCAGAGTTTCTATGTGGAATTTGTCCAGGTACTCCAGTTTTATGACACCTCCCAAATCCATGCCAGTAGGTGGCTTAGCTACTATAAATTGACCCCCCTGGCTTCCCATCAAGGGTGTATCAGTGTTTAGCACTCAGTATTCCTCGGGATTGGTCCCAGATCCACTGCAGCTCTGACCAGGATAAAGTATTTACAGAAGATGAATGAACGAATGAACTTACTTTATCCCAATATTGCGATTATGTACTGTATAGTGTAGGCTATTTGAAACTGTAGGTTGTCCCTTCCTTTTCCTGTGTTATATTACATATAGAAAACTTAATCTCAGCCCACAGGCTCCTAATTTGTGCACAGTATGATGATCCATGTTACGCATTTATATTAACAAGATAATAAACAGTGTAATGACTCCCTTCTCCCACCTCAACCTTTGTGTCTGTAACCAGGAAGCTGGCTAAATCCACGCTGGTGTTGGTGTTCGTTTTTGGTGTACACTACATTGTGTTTGTGGGGATGCCACACACCTTCAAGGGACTCGGCTGGGAAGTGCGCATGTACTGCGAGCTCTTCTTCAACTCTTTCCAGGTATTTAATCATTGGTTAAGTGCTCGTATACCTCATGTAATCAGACTAGGTACAAACAGGTAGAACAAACCGGTAGAACAATGTAATGTTTTACTTGTAACTGTGGAAAACCATGTAAGATTGCAAAGCAAGTTTTCTTACTCAAACTCCATGTTGTTTTTAAGTTTGGTCTAAGAAAGACATTCGAAATACAGCATGTAAAGAAACTGTCAAAAGTCTTTTGAGAGGAGATAGAAATGTCTACTTATTAGCACAGATATAGATGGGAGAATATTCTCTTCTTCTACAGGCACACAGAATAACCACTTATACCAACATTTCCACTAGCAAAGTACAATGTGCTGGAAATTTCTCAGTTCACTCAGTGCTGTGTATGTGGTATTCTTGAAAGCTGCTGTTTCCACAGTAAGTGTGGACAATGATAGTACAGGAATTGTGCAATCTTTTGTAAAATCTTCAGTGACAGTTTTAAATCCAAGTCTTATACATTTAGTAAATTTATTCATGAGACCTCCAAATCATCTGCTGTTTTGACAAAGCCTGTGCTCCTGATTGCACAGACTTCACACTCTCCTGTCTGTGACTATGAAGTACAGCATGACAGCTGCTGTTTAGCCTGAAAATCCTATGTGTGGTTTGGGCATCTTGCACTTTCTGGCAGCTCATTTTTGTATCTCTCTATCTCCTCACACATTCAGCATATGCGTTTGCAGAAGGCAAGATTTGTGTTTTGACAGAAATATATATTACCCAACCTTACACTGGTTCAATTTCTTCAAATCGGTTTTTGAATGCAGAAGTTATTGGAATCCCCAACTCATACTGGCTTTCAGTGCAAGCATACATAAATTAAACACGCACACAGGCCACGTAAAGTCCTATACACAAACTTAGGTTAAACATCAGGTCTTTCACATTGATATTTTTTTCCTTCTTTGTACATGCCCCAGATTTCCATCATCCTGATATTTAAACAATTATATATGGTAAAGTTTTACATTACCATTCCCTTAGCTAACATTATTTATTTCACAAATTACCATTAATAAATACTATACATCAGCGTGAATACAGTGTCAGTAAAATTAACTAAGTAACAAAGAACATTAACACTTGAGGTCTGCACTGACTAATGTTTATTCATTAAAAATGATTAACAATGATTAACATGATTAAAAATCTACATAAATTTAATGGCAGCATGTTATAAAATGTTGACAACATACTAAACTCTGGAACACTGTTCTCCTGGTGTAATTATTGGAACTTACTATTCACCCTTAGGTATTTTTCTAATTAATTAAATAAGGTGCTTGTTTATATTAGTCGTTTTGGGCTTAAATATACTCATTGATTTTAAGAACATTGACTTCATGCAGGTGCTGCTTATTTGGCTTATTTGTGTTATTTTTTATTTTATTTTTAAATCAAGAAATATAATTGTTAGCTACTTTGTTAATGTTATTTATTATGCATTAATGCTGAAGTTCATGGTATATTCATGATCAGCTACTGTGTTAAAAATTTCCATTAAGGGAATGTTAATGTAAGATGTTACCAATATAATATCTAGTAATTCTGGCTAGTCCTCAAGAGAGTCATGGAAATTAAGCAGTGGAAACAGGCCAAGCCAAATATCCACTTTTTGTTTTATTTTTGTCTTTTTTTTCCCTGATGATAGAGGATCATGCTAATGTAATCCCCTGAGAATACTACTAGCCAATGCATACAATTTGGTCTCTGTACAGCCAGCTCTGTGGGTCTGACTCACAGTGTTGTTTTGGGTGTTTTTTTTTGCAGCTTTCAAATGCTAATTCTGGAAGAGCTGGCATGTGCCCTCAAAGCCCAAAACTATTTTGTTGAAATGCCATTTGTCATTTAATGAAATGATAGTTTAACATGCAAAAAAAACTTTATACCTTGTGAACTTTGCAATCCACCTGAAATCTGATCTCACAAATGATACAAGTGGCTACAACTGCCTACTTATTATCATTTCATCTAAACTCTGCAGATAACTGAGCGTTGATATCACTGGAGAAAGCAAAGCCTCCAATGTCAGTATATTGAGTTGGGAAAAAAAACTTTGATGTGTGGTTTTAAACATGAAGGGCTCGGTTTTCTTGTTGATGCAAACATAATTTTCTATTTAATACCTGGGTGTTGCTAGTTTGGTTGGGTGCAAAGCAGTGGGATTGGTTAAAAAATGTATGTTATCACCACCCGAGACCCCTTCTCGACACGAATTCAAGTGGAGCCTTATAAGTCTTGTCCCATTTCTTACAAGATTGTTTTGTGGTTTTTCAGTATTTACTGTATATCCCTCCACTTTTCCATCCAAATACTAACTAAATACAATAGACTGAATTGCTTTATCTTTAAATAAGGATAAACAACTTATTTGTGGCTACTAAAGAACAAGTTACAACAAATCCTAAAGCTGCTCAGATAGAAATGAATCCAAGTCCATTCTATGTCTATAATAACATTAATGTTTTAAATATCACAATTATTTAAATAGTATTCAGAAATATCAATGCTAGAATCCTAAAGCATTATCAGTCAATTTTGCACTTCATACAAAGTTAGATCAGCTGTCCAAAGTTTTTTGCCTCAATTTCTCAATTTCCCTCTCTCACATGATTTTATTTAGGTCCATTCTCAATAGATGATCTCAATATCATCAAGAGATCCCCATAATTGTACTGTATGTATCCATAAATAATGCCACTATAATATATATTATAAAGTTCTATCTGCCATTTAATCTTAACTCAACCTAAACTCCTAACAACACAACCTAACTCAACTTGAACCTCACAATATTAAGGTGATGTTTTATGGAAATGTACATTCTTTTTTCACTGTTAAAAATGGTCTGAAGTACACAGATGAAACAAACCACAGGGGCCCACAACTTGGTGATCAGATTACTGATGCCACCGTGTAGCTAATCGTTTACTCTAAACTGTGGCAGTGCGGATAACTGCACTATCCAACATCTAACATATTCAGGATATTTGGTTTTGAATCACTCCAGTGTAGCATTGACAGTATACTGAGGGTCTTTATTCTGTTTAAAATTGAACCTCCACTGCATTACACCTGCACCTGGACCACGTATATGTTTTACGATTTGGATTTGTCTGCCTGTCTCTCATATAATAAAGCTCTTATTTGTATTTGCAGATCTGTTACGACATGGAATGAGAGTAGGATGCAAGTGCAGATTTAACTGAAATAAAACAAAAGTGCTAACTCAAATGTTTAAACACATAAACTATGGAATCTAGGCAGAGAAACGAGACAACATAACAACAACAAAGAAAGACAAACAAGACAAGGAGTGCAGTGCAAACTGTGGCTATATACACATAGGTGCTCGTTAACATGACATGATTCAGGTGCAGACTGTGATGCAGTGAGGTGCAGTGGCTGCTGATGAACTGTAGTTCAGAGTTCCTTCTCTGATATACATGACAACTGGGTCGTGGGGAACCTGGAGCCTATCCTAAGGAGCATGGGGCACAAGGCGGGGAATAAAATATCATATATAGTTCATGTACTGTTTTGAAAACAAATATATAACGCTTCAAGAGTCGGTGGATTTCAATCCCATTAGACAAGGCAACTTATAAATACATACTTACTCTAGCATTTAGAATGAGAAAACATAATTGGCCACATGGACCAGTGCTTTAATACTAAGAGCACTTATTTTGTTTAGAGTAGATTCATCCTAAAAAGAACAGGATGTTTATCCCACTATTTATTATAAACTATATGTTTAAAAAAAAAATCACCCTGTGTATAATTAGGGCTTGAATCTCACTAGGAGATTCTCTGATTAGTAATAGCACATTTAAGACTAAAAATAAAATGCTCCTCCAAGTATGCTATGACTTTTTATAGATGTTTTGATGAAAAATATTATATACAAGAGCCTTATATAATGTAATAGGTAATAGAGTGCTTATGTATAGATTTTCAGTTGTTATCATATGTAGTGTTTGATATTTAAACACTGTGTTTTTTATTACTTAGTTTTTTTCTTTCCCGAAGAAGGAAAAGTGTGTATTCGTTTATCCCTACACCGTAACTGTGGCCAAAAACTGATTAATTAAAATTAATTTGTGACAGATTATGCTTTTTTGATTTGCAAACAGTTCTGTGTGTTTTCTGCTCAGCCATGACTTTCTGCTAATCATTGACAAACAGAGGCTTACATAGACCTACAACAAGCTAAATAAATCATTAAACTCACACCAAACACAATTGTTTATTTGTTTGCACACAAAAATTGTTTGCATAAAAAGTTAATAATTTTTGTAAGTTCTTGCTTTTATTGTGAGCATGTACACGTTTCTTTCCAATACTTTTAAGTACTTCTCTGACATGATTCTTAGCACACTGTACTATAATAAAAGCTGTATTATTGGTATTTGAGGCATTTACAAAAAATGTTACAAAATATGATTTGTATACAGACAGGTTGCAAGTATTATGACAAGTGCAATGTTTTAAATGATGTTCATACAGATAGGTGCCTAGGTTACACATTAACAATATGACTTGTTTTAACTGATTCTGCCTTATTGCAGCATGGCTCAAACCAGTGATCAGAGTATGAGTACTGTGAGTCATAACATTGTCCAAAAGCAAGTCAGTACTGATGATCGGTCATGATATCAGTGTTCATTTATAAGCCTAGATATGGATGTACACCGATCAGCCATGACATTAAAACCACTGACAAGTGAATTGAATGGTGGAATATATTAGGCAGCAAGTGAACAGTCAGTTCTTGATGCGTAGGAAGCAGCAAAATGGGCAAGCGAAAAAAATATGAGCAGCTTTGACAAGGGCTAAATTGTGATTGCTAGATGACTGGGTCAGAGCATTTCCAAAAGGACATGTCTTGTGGGGTGTTCCCGGTATGCAGTGGTTAGTACCTTTCAAAGGTCCAAGGAAGGACAACCAGTGAACTGCAGACAGGATCATGGGCACCCAAGGCTCACTGGTGTGCGTGCAGAGTGAAAGCTAGCCTGTCTGGTCCGATCCCAGAGAAGAGCTACTGTAGCACAAGTTTCTAAAAAAAAAAGTAATGCTGGCTATGATAGAAAGGTGTCAGAGCACACAATGTATTGCAGCTTGCTGCATATGGGGGTTATGTTGACCGATGCTGACCAGTTAGAGTGCCCATGCTGACCCCTGTCCACTGCCGAAAGAGCCTACAATGGGCACGTGAGCATCAGTACTGGACCATGGATCAATGGAAGAAGGTGGCCTGGTCTGATAAATCATGTTTTCTTTGACATAATGTGGAATGCTGGGTGTGTGAGTGTCACTTACCTGGGGAAGAGATGGTACCAGGATGCACTATAGTAAGGAGGCAAGCTGGCAAAGGCAGTGTGATGCTCTGGGAAACCTTGGGTACTGGCATTCATGTGGATGTTACTTTGATACGTACCACCTACCTAAACATTGTTGCAGATCAAGTACACCCCTTCTTGGCAGTGGTATTCCCTAATGGCAGTGGTCAAAAATGGTTCAGGAATCAGTTATTCTTTGTTATTATATGATGATACAAAGCATGTTTTCACAAAGAGAATTCTTGGAGAAGTAAAATTGTAGATGGAGTATCAATAGCTTCGTATTTATTTATGTTGGATATTTCTTCAATCATCTCCCAACTGGTTCCGCAGATATGAATAATAACATTTAGATTTTCCCACTTTATTGTTGTCCCTTGTGCCACAATCATTCGTGTTCAATATATCCCTGCGTGATGTAGGAAATTCATTCAAAGGTATATGCATTCATGCAAGGATGGCGAAGAGTCTACAGTGATGTATCTATTATAAATTTATTTGTTACAAATAACCAATTAAGAATGTGTCTGAAAACTTGGCTTTTTTTTCTTTTTCTTATCTAGGGTTTCTTTGTGTCCATAATCTACTGTTACTGCAATGGAGAGGTGAGTCTTTAAAAGCTCGTTTCTGCAGGTTGATGCTGTATCTTGAACAGAATTTGTTTAGTTTAAACCACTAATGATGACCTAGTCACTGTGATTAGTGTTAACCTGACATCCATCTCCTTCTCTCTCCCTCAGGTCCAGACAGAAATAAAAAAGACCTGGACACGCTGGAACCTGGCCTTCAACTGGAAGGGTCCAGTAGTGTGTGGCACTTACCGCTATGGCTCAGTGCCAACAGGCCTCAACAACAGCACCAGCAGCCAATCACACCTGGCCACAGGAGCATCTGGTACGCGCTCCACCATGCTCTTCTCCAGCCGGGTATACCGCAGCACTGGAGCCCCCTCCATCAGTGCCCACATGGCCCTGCCAGGCTATGTGCTTAACAATTCAGACGCTGACAGCCTACCACCATCCATTCCTGAGGAGTCAGAGGACAGTGCAAAGAAGGTGGATGACATTCTGTTGAAAGAGTCACTTCCTGCACTTCCCAGTAGTGGCCCTGAAGATGATGAGGAGACTTTGTAGATATCAATATCTGGACCTGTGACATAATATTGAAACATTTCACCACTCATTTAATGAGAGGACATTATACCACAAGCCATGTAACCTTAGCTTACTACTGCTACACATTTAAAATAAGCTGGATGACTGAAAACCTTCATAGACATATATATGATAAAGAGGATCAAGCTGCACAATCATCATGGTATTATTGAGATTGCTAAGCATGAGAAATAAGGGTGTACCAACTTACACTCTTTTAAACTGTGATCTATTACTTTTATCTTTTATAATCGACTACTATTCAACGCTTTCTGGCGAAAAGCAGAAGGTGCTTAGAACTCCAACCCTAAGTTCTCAGAGCTTTCCCAAGTTTCACAATCATTCTCCATGTCATTTAGTCGAGATCATCATCTGCACTTTCAAATAAATTATAAATTATTCATTTGTACTGGCAAAGCTGTTAAATTTTCCCCAAATTGTGAATTCTTTGCAGTGAGCATATCTACAGTATATATGGAAGAAATTTGACTAAAAGGCAATTATCTTTAACAATGTGTGTAAATATGTGAGTAGAAGACTCACCTGGAGCAATTTCACGTGTCAAATAAAAAAGGGCAGACAATTCACTTAATGTATACTTTAACTAACACTTTGCTTAAAGTGATGTTCATAAGACTACATGACATTTGCATTAGCCCTTCATATCAATGGACAAATCTACAAAAAATAATTCATAAAGGGTTTTTCAAACTCATGTCAGCTCTTATAAAGATTGCATTCATCAATTTTTTTAAATCAACTGACAGATTTTTGTTGACATAAGGTTCGGCACTGACACTTTCTGGGCTGATTTATGTTAGAAAGTCATGCCAACTGATTTTGTATCTCAGTGTACTACTGGTTTGTCAGACTCACATAATGATGGTAATGTGACATAGTATGCATCAAAACAAATCAAGCAAATGTTTACTGTATGGACAAATCTTTGACACTTGATCCAGGTGTTATGTCCACTCAACATCAAAATTGACAGAAGCATGTCTGTTGGAATAAACATATATACATATATATATATATATATATATATATATATATATATATATATATATATATATATATATATATATATATATAAGGTTATATATAAGCAGATGTTGTCTCCCTACAGATGTCAATTGGGGAGAACTGTCTGGCTCTGGAGGCTCTCTGTTGATTCTGTCCCTCCATTTGATGTTGTTCTTCAGTGAATCTGAGATCTGAGAGTAGGTTTCTTTGGTGTCCTAAGATTTGAACTCTTTCTGGCTAGTATAGCTCCAGAATGTTTCCTCCAATCAAACTTAAGGCAGGGTGTAACCCATATTCTTTACCCATGATGTTAATTAGTCCATTGTAAATTGCAGATGGGTAGTTTCACACTTTCCATGTTGTGTGGATAAAACTTAGTTTAGAAATATTATCATATACTTATAACAACATTCTACCCTAATGTCCTTACTCTTATCCTTCAGGAAATCACTCAATGAACACACACATGCCACACAAGACATTCATTAACTGTTGTTAAGTACACTACTAATAGTAAAACACAATAATCATACTAGTACTACTATACGAATACATGCTACATAAATGGAACAATTAGTGGTACTTAATGGTTATAAGCATAAAGAAAATAGAAGAAAACATGGCAGAAAATAGTTGAGTGCAGCTGTTTTAAAGCTGTATAAATTTTCACATTGCCTGTCACTGCCTCTGTAGGCTATATGGAGTACTCTGATTGTGGAATGTGTGAACACAGGGACTTTGGATTGACCCTTTCCTGAGGGAGCAAAAAGGTCTCATTTCAAGGTCCCCTTTCTTCCTGAAGTTATCAACTTTACTGGTGAGGATCCTTGGACTTATCTGTTGAGTAAGCATCTGGTCTGGCCCACTGGATTTGACAGTAGTTTCTGTGGTTGAGATGGTTCAGCCCTGGATCAGGGATGTCTCTAACACTTACCCTATTGTTGCAGGATAGCTGAGATAAGGCAGATGCAAACAGCTTTACTTTAGTGGCTCCTCAGTGTCTGTTGAGTGAGGATTAATTTCTTTACGATTCCTATGCCTAACTGAGTGGAGCCAGTTTAAAACATTTCCTCCAGAGCTATCTGTTGGGTTTTCTGGCTGAGAGGGTCCATGGATTTATGTGTCTATTTTTTTTTTTTGTGGGTCATATATCCTACTTGTGGTTAAGATCCTACAACAATCACAGCCAATCACCACAGTTTCAGGATTGCAGACTTGTGAGAATTTGCATGAGTTAGCTAAAAAGTTATAAAAGATAAGGAAGAGGCCAAGTGCAGCTTTTCCTGAAACATCATTTGTATGAAAAAAAAATCAACTACCGTCTTTTCAGATTATTTGTACTAGTCATGTACTCCAGACAATCACCTGTATAAAGTATCACACAAGGGCTAAGGACAGCTATGGGCTGAACTGACTAAATATTCATTCATTCATTCATCTTCAGTAAGCACTTTATGCGGGTCAGGTTTACAAGGGATCCAGCGCCTATCCCAGGAACCCTAGGTGTGAGATGGGAATACACCCTGGATTTAACTTCAGTCCATCGCAGGGCACCATGCATACACATACAGTACTCACACAAATTACCACCTAGAGTAATTTAGAGTAGCCATTCCACCTCCTGTTTTGGGATGGTGGGAGAACCTAGCGGAAGCACATGTTGAAACTGGAAGAACATGCACAGAAACTCTATTTCCTGAGTTCAGGGTGAAACCCTGGTGCTGTGAGATTGCAACACTACCCACTACTCACTGACTAAATCACAGTAAATATTTTGAATCAGAAAAGTCTTGTTCTTGGCATAATGTTTTTTTGTCTTTTTTTTGTACATGCAGAAGGTCTTGGTTACTCTGCATATATAATTGTTTTGATCTTTTGTGTAAAAGCATGTTCTAAATGCTGAGCATACTGCAAGCTATTTGATTACAGATTATTTCCTGTATCATTTTAAAATTAAATAACAAGTACATCTTAGTGGGCTTTCCCCTAATAAAGCAACAGTTTTCTTTCTTTTCTTTTTTTATCCAACTTTGAGAAGCATGTTTCCTGCAAACCCAGTATTCTCTTGTCTCTGTGTGTGTGTGTGTGTGGGTGTGTGTGTGTGTGTGTGTGTGTGTGTGTGTGTGTGGTGTGGATGAAATGCTGCAAGATGGTCTTTTTGCATCCTCCTAATGCATTTTCTTAATAAAAAAAAAAAATCCATTAATAAATCATTTAAGTCACACATTTGATTTCAGAAATAATGTATTTGGTTAATGCTTCTCCCAATGACAAAATGTGCATTAGTTATGTTTGAGTTATACTCAAATATGAAAATGGATCAGGCTGAATCTTGCTCCTGAGACACTGTGCCTGAAATTTAATAATGTACTCTACACTAAAAAACATGATGCTTTATGTAATTTCCTTATTAGTCAGTTCAGTATACAAATTTCTCTGTCTGCTGTCTTTTTTTAAGCAACAAGTTTTTAGCGGTTTGATGATACATCCTGAGACACTGCTGGAGCTGGTTAAAGCTTTTAAAATGAACGGCTAATCTCAAACAAGTGATTGTGTGACTGTGATTGTGATCGTGTGCTGATGGGCACCATCCCATCTTAATAGCAAACAGTGATACTATGAATGCAGACTTTAATACACTGAAAAAGACACACTATTAGCATCACATAAATATATATAAATAACATTGGTTTCGCTCTGCCCATGTTTTAATTTTTTTCTTACATTCTTTTGAATGTCCGTGGAATAAAATAAAATATTAGCTGCCACAAGTGTTCCATCTGCCATCATTTACACATTTAAATAACCATGTAATATGAAGCAATGTGATAACATTGAATTAAAAATTACCTTATGTGGCCACTCTATGCTCCGACAGGCAGAACACACTGGAGGTGGTGGTAGTGGAAAAAGTGCTCTTCTTATTCGTGCTCAGGTGAATGGGTGGAGGTGTAGAGGTGATGAGTGGAGTGGAGGTAGTGATCACGGTCTTCCAGGTGCGGGCTGCGGTGAACAGGACAGTGAGGAGAAGCCACTCCACTCATCAGCTGTCAGCCACGTGTGTTTCTGCCACCCCACCTTGCAGCCACATGCTCCTTTGCTGTCCAAACCAAACGGCTGGTTGTGCGAGGAGCGCGGTGTGTTGTGCGAAGAATGCAGTGTGGGTTGTGTGTGTGGGCTGCAGGCCTGCCATCATTGGGGTGACCTGGTCGATCCAATTCCACCAGGGAGCAGAAAGTAGAGGGCTGTTCTTCCCAAGCTTTGCGGGCCACATCCAGCAGTCCTTGAGGTTACTGTCCGAAGAGGAGCTCAAAGGGGGTGAACCCCGTAGATGCTTGGGATGTCTTTCAGATGGTGAAGAGGACATAGGGAAGGAGGAGATCCCAGTTTTGGCCCATCTTCATCTACCATTCATCGGAGCATCCAATTGAGGGTCTAATTGAACTGCTCCACCAAGCCGTCTGTCTCGGGGTGGTAGACAGAGGTCCAGAGGTGTTTCACCTGCCACAGCCAACACAGATCACCCATGAGCTTAGAGATGAAAGGCATACCTTGGTCTGTTAAGATGTCCTTGGGGATCACCACATAGCTAAACAGGAGCACCAGTTTTCTGGCTTTCCGCAGCAGGACTGCCTTGGGGTACTTGGTGGCATAGTCAAGGATGACCAGGATGTATTCATGACCTCAGGCAGACTTTGGGAGTGGCCCTAGCAGGGGACACCAATAATAGGGAGAGGGATGAGGGGCATGGGCGGTGGCTTTTGGGACTCCACACACAGGCACTGAGGGCACTGCTGGCAGAGGGCCCGGATGTCAGCATCCATGATGGGCCAGAGAAGCCTGTCATGCAGCTTTCCTAGGGTGTTGTGGACGCCGAGGTGACCGCTGAGTGGGTGGCTGTGCATCAAGGACTGGGTTTTGGGCTATGGCACGACCAGGAGATCACAGGGTTCTATTCTGAAATACAGGAGGCCGTTGGAAACCAGGAAATAGGTTGCAGGGAGACACTGTTCTGGATGCACCTGGCCTTCAGATGTTCATCCTCCTTCTGCTCACATCCAAGGTTCCCTTCCTGAGCAACTTAGTGAAACACAGAGGATACTGGGTTTGAGGGTGTGTGCGTCTTGAGGCTTGTCCCGCAGCATCCCCGTCGTCCTGGGCCATGTAGGCTGGCTGGACCAGGTCTTTGGTGTTGGGTGACTTCTTCTTTCCACACAGCAGTGGGCCCTAGCAGCTAGCAGTATGGGGACTGGGAGCTTGGGGATCATCCTAACGAGGAGCAGTCTCTTGCCAGTTCGGCAGCAGGGATGTCCTTGACATCTCTGTGGACACAGGAGACCAGGAAGACTCCGGTGGGGTTGGATTTATCATAAAACATGCCTCGGTTGTTATCACTATTTTTAGGACTACCAGACTGATAAAATATAAAACCTTTCTAACTAGGCTAGTTTGGTGTCGCTCACACTGACTGTGTGAACAAGCGTTTGGCAGAATTGAGAGCTGTCAGCCAGTAAGACACGTGCATTTCCATGTATTTTCCTGTAAACCCTGTCTGACTGGTCTCACCTCCGTTCAATGAAGATATAAAATTACAACACCACTGTCTTCTTTTACTGATGTTCAGTTAGTGACAACCCGCTCCAAGTGGATAATTGTTCGGGGCTAAAGAAAAAATCTTCGGGGCTACAACCCCAATACCCAGGCCAGGTTACACCCCTGGTAATTTACAACAGCTTCCAACATGGCTCAGCCAATCAGAACCAAGCTTGACCATAATAATCTGCTGTCTTTTCTAAGCATCACAATGGAAAAACTGTCAGTCACCATTGGTTAATTGGTTAACAAACAACAAAGCCCCTATTGAAATGCAGTGTTTCTAATTATTAAATGTATATTTCAAAAGTTTATATTTTTAACAAATATTAAATAATGTGGTCACAACATTTGACCTAAAGCCTATTAATTAATGTAGAGTATTAGACAACTAGGCTATCATTAATGCTCCCATGCAGAGTAATCCAACTTTTCTATCGTTTTTATTTTATTGCAAGGACAAAATAATACAAGATGCAATGATATAAATAATAATAATAATCTTTCTAAAGTTTAATAAAATAAAACACAGGATAATAGTACTACAGTATTTTATACAGTATACAGTGGAGGAAATAAGTATTGAACGCGTGATCATTATTTTCAATAAATATATTTCCAACAAGGCTATTCACATGAAACTTTCACCAGACTTTGGTATTAACTCAAGAAATCCATGATATAAAGAAAGCCAAATATTAAAGTCCATAAATAAAGAGGAATGACACAGGAAAAAAGTACTGAACACGCTAACTTAAATTTATTTAATACTTAGTGGAGAAGCCTTTGTTTGTAATGGCAGCTTCAAGCCGCTTCCTATATGAAGAAATTAATTGGCTGCAGTATTCAGGTGTGATTTTGCCCCATTCTTCTAAACATATTGTCTTTAAATCTTGTTCAATTGGATTCAAGTCAGGTGACTGACTGGGCCATACTAACACCGTGATTTTTTTTCTCTGAAACCGATTGAGAGTTTCCTTTGCTGTATGCTATGGATCGTTGTCCTGCTGGAAGGCCCACCCATTGGGGGTCAAGCCTGTTATTTGCGGTACGAGAGGTCCTGCAAGCCTCCACAGGGTTTTCCCCATTTGAGTTATTGTACGGGCCTTGCAGTGTCTTAGAGAAAATTGGAAGGAGGGAGCAAAAGTGAAATTCAATATGTTCTTGACCTGTTAGCAAAACTTGGGCACTTCAAAATTACAAGTGTGAAACGTTCCTCTACCTGGGGTTAAAAGCGGGGTTTAGAACGACAATAACCCAGGGTTAAGTGCAATGTGAAAAGCCCTATATAGTGAATTAATGCTAAAACAAATCTTTAATTGATTGTTGTAAAAATTATCTCTGAAGTGAACAAAGTAGATACCCTAACTGACTTGCCAAAATAAGTGTATGGAAACATGAAATGGAACAAGAAACAAGATTAAAGATTGAAGATTGAGATCCTTAGCCTAAGTGTATGTAAACTTTTGGCCTCAACTGTAGCTTCTCCTCAACCTTAATGCACACTTTCTATGAGTTCTGTTCATGCCTCTATGAGCCCTTTGACAGGCCAGGTTGCTGATTCAGCTGAACATAGAGTTATGAAATATGGAGTCAGACCTTACAAGTGCACTGTCTCAACGCAGCAGCTTGTTTTCCCCATTAGCATCAGCAGCAGTAGGTGCATCTAATATAGCCATTACAGTGATGTCAGTGCTCTACAACTATTTGTGTTTTCTTGTGTCTGCCTTACACCAAGTCGAGCCTGTAGACGAAAAAAAAATTGCAGTCTACATACTAGGTTTAGCAGTGTGATACACTATTCAAGCCATTTGTTTTTTTTTTTTTTATGCTGTAGCCACAAACTGTTCCTCAAGCAATTGCAAAACATTGGAGTTCAAGTTCAACAAGCTCTTCATGGCATCTCTTTTCATGGATGTTTTTCTTGATAAATAACCTGGAATTTCAGGGTTTCAATTATTGTACTTAGGGTCTTTGGAGAGACTTTAAAATGATGAATTCTCCTCCCTCTCTTGTTCATTCACAATAGAAAAAGATTGCAGGCTCAAATGTGATTTGATGCTGACCCTGTTCTCTTTGTGAAAGATTTATTTTTCATAGCCCATGGATGTCACGAGAGTACCTTATCTTTTCTTGTTTGGCAAAAAAAAGTCTTCTGCATGAGGTTCTTCATTGTGTTCTCTATTTGTCAATTTATGCAAATTTCAATCGATTTACCACCCTGTTTAATTAAGGCCATCCTTATGTGCTTGTGTTCTCACTCTTGTAGGTCCCATATCTTATTCTTTTTTATCCTGGAAACAGATCTCATGCAGTATTCTTTTGTATTGTAGACACCTTTTTTGTTTAGATCACAGCCAGTTTCCCCTGACAAGCCATACCAAATATTAATCTTTATAAAGTAAGTTTCATTAACATGTACTCCAATGTTCATTAGAATTCATTAGCTTGCATATAGCATTCTCAAATGGGGATAAGCATTTGCACGTCAATACAAGCAGACATCTGTTTCATCAGCATTTTGTAACCTGTTTCTGTTCCAAGTCTAAGCAGGAATATGCTGGTTCATTATTTAATGTCAAGAAACCATAATATAGATCAATTACTTGTAGTCCTAATGGTCTGTTTTTAAATGCTGCTCTAAAAGCTGCTCTGTAAGTATAAGAGGATGAAGAACTCATGAAAACAAACTTTGTCCACTGGGAGGTTTTGCATTTAACATTTTAGCACTTTATAGCCATAATATTTCATATTTTCAGGCTTGTGTCATTTTGAGTTTATGGTATCGATTGCACTAACTAGAGAGCTGTGGGTCTCACACACGGGTGTTCTCAAAAGTATGTGAAAAGTGTTTGAACTTTATATTGAAAATTGCTTTCTACTTAGAATAATAGTATGTGGTTTGGGACACTTTTGTTTCAGGGTGTGCTATATGTTGATTTTGCTGTTATGAGTTATTCAAAAGAATCTCCCATGTGATGTAGATATAGTCAGCGATTTTGAATCACTTGTAAATACTCAACAATGGGTTTTTGTCATTGCTGAACTGAAGAGAAGGATGTCTAACTACGGATTTCACATCTCATTGTTGATGAAACTCACCTAAAAACCACCACAACATAGAAAAAATATTTTTAAAAAGGCGTTATGTTTAAAAAATCTAAAAAGGTCCTGCAACCTTTAAGTGCCACACTTCCTCTTCAAGCAATGTGTTGTGTATTTGTATATGACATTAAAGTGAAGCCCAACTTTTTCCTGGAAGCAAACTCAGAGGTAGATTTTAATTAAAATGAACTAATAAAGTAATGTGCCCTAATATGTTAATGTTAATAATATAATTTTAATATATTAGTGGACACTAGAAAATACATAATTAAACAGCAGATATTTAGGAGGTTGAAAGGGTTTTTCATCTAGCAGTCCTGGCGATCCAAGATTCAGGTTTTCTCTGCACCTCTGTGTTGAGATGAAGCAGATGAGGCTCAAAATGGTGCAGGGCAATTTGTCTTTAGGACTGGGCTAGAGTTATTTAAAGATGAAGAAAGTCTTTTAAAGTCTTACTATTAACTAAATTAAACGTTTATTTTTACAAGATACCTAAATATTAATATTTTAAACGTATTTAATTATTAATCAATTGGGCTCTAATTAATAATTAACTTTTAATTAGTAACCTAAGTATTACTTGCATGTAAATTGTTTACTTATTATTATTAGTGCTCTTTTGATAATTGCTTGCTGACTTAATAAATAATGATCTGTTCCGATTCTTTTTAGTACCTTTCTGTACAAAAAAAGGCATTACACAGTATAAAAAATTATTTTATATATATATATATATATATATATATATATATATATATATATATATATAATGCCAACCCCCCACATTAATAAATAAATGAATAAACTTACTCTGGCTCTTACACCTCTACTCTGCGCACTTTGCTTCTCTAGAGCTCAATTATTTTAATTATAAATTTATTTATTAATTATAAATCTAAATCTTGCATAGTAGCACTACTTGTATTGTTCTCTGCTTGATATATCGCTTTGCTTGTATTTCCTCATTTGTAAGCCACTTTGGATAAAAGTGTCTGCAATGTGAATGAATGTAAATGTATTAAAAAAGTAAAAGAACTAGTTTAAAAAAAGATTAGACATGCATATACAGCTGTATATTGTACATTTCCTAATATTATATACAGTATTCTATTATTTATGTTACATACATATTCTCTATTCAGATCACAATGACATACAATATATTAATTGCAATCATACAAGGACAATAAAGGTATCCTATTCTACACTGCTTCAGAAAAAACACTAACAGGAAGAA
The DNA here is from genome assembly GCF_023375685.1 of Ictalurus furcatus. Taxonomy (NCBI): domain Eukaryota; kingdom Metazoa; phylum Chordata; class Actinopteri; order Siluriformes; family Ictaluridae; genus Ictalurus; species Ictalurus furcatus. The sequence continues at coordinate 12,324,258 of NC_071260.1, read as the reverse complement.
GAATGGGAAAAGTACATTTGGACTCTAAAAGATCACTAAAAAGTTCTGCCCTCCATTGATGGCAATCTGGTCTTAGGCTAGTATCTTAGGTCTTAGTAGACCAGTATTGATGGATCTGCGAGTCGAGGCTAAGCTACTGCCTATATTTGATTTTCTGTGTAACAGGTAACCAGTGTAACTGTTGTAGTAAAGTGTGCTGAACATTTGGTATGAGTAAAGACTGTAGCAGCAGAATTTTAAATATTTTGAAGCCGATTTTGTTTTTGTTTTTTAGCAGAGATTTCAAAGTTGAGGGAATTACAGTGATCAAAGCATGAGGTTATGAAAGCATGGACCAGGATTTCAGTAGCTTTCCAACTAAGCACGAGTCAAAGCCAGGAAATGTTGCAGCACAGATAATAAGAAAGTTGAGTGGCCTAATGTAAGGGTTCAAACGAAAGTGTGTTGGCAAATATTATAGCAAGATTGCGAAGATTTGTAAAAGGTTTAACAATTAAGTCCATATCAACTGAAAATTATGTTATTTTAGAGAGCAAAAAGTAAAAATTCTGTTTGGTCATGGTTTAATTTAAGAAAGATCATAAAATTCAGTTCATGTGGTTAATCAGGTGTGAGGAAGAGCTGTGATGAGATAAAGCTGAGTGGAAGCTAACAGTATTCTTGCAAATGGCCATGTTAAGAACTCATGCATGAGTAATCTTACTTTAGATATGTCAAACCATGATGAGACTGTAACAATACTGGAAAAAGACAAACTCTGTGGATTTATTAGAGACCTAATGAGACTCCAGCTGCATCAAGCACAATATTAAGACTCACTTCTCACTTCTCAGAGATGACTTGAGCTCTACTATTCTCAGAAAAGCAAATGTTAAACAGCCTTTTTCCTGAATGCTTCTTTACACAGTTGCACTGTATGTTTAAATGACAAACTGCTGGAAATAAATGTAGCATGAACTCACAGACTCACAGGTCTCACATACACACACACCCACACACACTGTACATACCCAAACCTTAGAATACAGAAGTGCTTTTCTGTACCACTTTCTGCAATGAGAAAACATAAATTATACACTTTATATATGGATTAGGGGACTGCCAGAATCTATTTATATTTTTGCAGCACAAAAGAAGTGCCCATTTATTCATCAACTAAGCCAAAGCTAATGCATTCCTATTGGACTGTTTGGTTATACTTGGTGGTGGTGGTTTTTGTTTTTCCTACTGAACCAAAGATAAGAACAAATCCCACAAATTATATAATGATAATGAATCACACACACACACACACCATGATTACCACTGCCACCACTTGCCTGAAATAAAAGCTGGATGAAATAATCCAGTTATTTTTAAAATAGTGCAAGATAGCAATCTGAGTCTCATACAACTAACAAGCTCGACACATCTTGCCTCTCTGTGCTAGTATGTCTTGCATGCATAAAGACGTCAACAGTCATTTCAGAAAAAATCAACAATACAAGAGAGACTGAACAAGAGTGACAGCTCGTTAAAAATTCACCGGGTTTGCCATTGCCATCATGCCTGTGTATCTGCACATCAAAATTGGGCCACAAGAACATGCATAGAAGAAAACTTCATGGTGTGTCAGGCTCTCGTGCTTGTTGGAGCAATGTGTGCCCAAACGCCTCCATGCAATTTTACCCTAATGAGTTGCACATTGGTCCTTCAGCTATCAACTCTTCCTGTTTTTCTTTTTCACCCGCGTTCACCTGGCATTCTCTTCCTCATTCCTCCTGCATCTCTCGAAGCTGAGTCAGAGAGCATAGGGGGCTGAAATGAACAAACATGCACTTGCAAATCATGAGGGCTGGATGTGAATATTAAGTGTCTTCAAACTGCTTCTTCAATGCTTCTCCAAACAGGACTTTCATGGAGCATAATAGGGTCACTGCCTGCAGTTTTTTTTACTAATTGTGCGGCACATATATTTGCTTGTCCATAAAATATAAACTTCTACTAACAGAGATATTCTTATTAAGTCATAAACTGACAGAAATAATGCACATAATCTTTCAAATGTCTGATGGCACTCGCTGTGCTTTATTGCCTCCTCCAAGACCAATCTGTGTTTAATTACATAAACCAGGAAAAATCCACTTAATTAACAGGGATTCTAGAGATCTTTTTGTCCTCAAGCACAAGCATAGAAGCTGAGCAACTTCTGCGTAAATATTGGCTACAGCTGCCTGGTATAAATTGGACTCAAATGAACAATGTTAGATTATTATGCTCATAACCAGAGTGTACAAAAGGATAAATTAGCTTAACAAGTCTAGTTTCTCAGTGTTTTCTTGTGATGCTGAATATCAGTATAAAGTCTGCACAAAATTCAAAAGAATCTCACTTTTTTGTTAAAAAAAATTATAACCATTTTAAGCTCATTTTGAAGCATACAGCAGAAACATATTGAAACATATTACGTTCACTTCATATGAGCTCTGAAATAACATAAAATTTCAAAGGGCATACAGAAGATATGCATCTAAATTACTGTTTTCCATCAAATTAAATGGATTTTGCTTTCTGAGTTCATGAATAAGTTGAAAGCCTGGAGCTAAAATCATGATTAACTAAAAGACAACAATGTTGAATGAGAATTCACTGCAATTAGAACATCCCAAGGCTGGACCAATACAAAATACATCAACAAATATTAGGGGTTAATTAAGGTTTTATTCTTTGTTCAATAAATGTAAATGGATTATTCAATATGAATTAGAATTTATTCTTAAACACTTGTATTGGTTAATAATTGGTGATCTGTTGTGTGAAAATGACTGATACTGTAAATGTATTATAAGTTGTGATAATGTGCAATATTATTTTAAAGTCCTTGATATCTAAATTGATGAGTAGGAATGAATCATTTACAGTAAATTCGCCTCTTATTAATATATAGTCCCCTCTGATACAATAAGGCCAATTCTTTTGTTTTTGCTATACACTGAAGATATTTGGGTTTGAGATCAAAAGATGAATATGAGATGATAAATCAGAATTTAAATTATTAAACAACTAAACAACTTGGAACACTGCACCTTTTGTTTGAACCCACCCATTTTTTTAATGATCAAAAATATTGGAACACGTTACTGGCAGATGTTCCTTGTTGCCCATGTGCGCCCTGTTAGATTGAAGGTTTAAACAATTAATAGCTATGGACATCTACTCTTGGTTTGAGCCCTGGGTTTTGCCTGTGAAGACTGCATTTGTTGTTGTTAAAAAGGATAAACCAACATGTAGTCCAAAGAGCTCTCTATGGGAGAAAAAGCATTTTGAAGCTTAGAAATGAGGGGAAATTAATGAGAGCCTTTGAACAAGCATTGGGCATAAAGAATAAAACAATTTGTAATGTCCTAAAACTAAAAAAAAAATAAACCACTGTTGTACGAACAACCAGACACAGAACAGGTTGGCCAAGGAAAACAACAGTAGTTGAAAACAGAAACATTGTGAGAGCTGTGAAGAAAAACCCAAAAACAACTTCCATAAGGTAGGGAAGAACAGTTTGGTGATGTCAGTGGGTCACCAGCTTGATGTAGTTATTTCAATCAAGGTATATGCAACCAAATATTTAGTGTTAATTACTTTAATTTACTTTAGAACTATCTGTTCCAATAAAATTGGGTGGTCTGCCAACAAAGGTGCCATATTCTAAGTTGTTTAATATACAGTACATATATATAAATATTTAAAAAATAAAATAAAAAATAAAAAAACCTTAATTCTCATATTCATCTTTTGATCCCAAACCCACATGTCTTCAATGTATAGTAAAAACAAAAGAATACAATACTTTTGGAAACCCAAGCACAACACTCAGCTGGCACGTTCATAATCTCCCAAGTTTTGATCACACACAGCTGTTTCCAAATACATTCAGTCCCTGTATAAACAGACCTTGAACAATCAATCAATGTGAAGTAACGCTCAGTGTGTCTTATCTAAACTTACCAAGCCTTTTGTTCTCTGATCGCTATCCTGGGTTTTTTTTTTTACTCTGTTTTGCTTCCTGGTTTTTGTATTCTGGTCTCTGCTACGTTGTACTGTCTGCCACTGCCACTTTTTACTTTGATCCTGTCTCACATTTTTTAACTGTCTGCCTTGGTTATTAAACTGCTTAAACTGCAATTGCATCTGTCTCAGCCTCTCCACTGTGACAGTTTCATGCAAGTACATCTATCTACAGTTAAATAATAAGTTATTAATCTAACAACCTTCATTAAATGGTAGTAAAGGACATGCAATAAAATACGAGCTAGTTTTCAACTGTCTTGCCAGTCTTTTAGGAGTCTGATCACATTTCATTTTAATTATCTAAGCATTTGATCTAAGCTTCTTCTAGAACTTTTACATGGCTTAAGAAATGGTGAAACAATAATATATAAAACATGATGAGGGGTGCTGTTGTAAGAAAATGATTAATGACAGCATGATGTGATGACACCTGAGTTACTATTACCAACCCAAATTCATTATTTTACTATAACAGCATGTCCTAAAGTGTTTTATTTCTCTAAAACCAAAGCAAATTTGCCAAAATTTACATTTTTATTAATTTTTATTAATGACTCATCATACTTTTTAAATCAGTTTTTAGTTACATTTAATGTTGTGGAACATCAATGAAACATGTTATCACCTTCAAAAAGACAAAAAAAAAAGCTTGTTACAGAGAAGCCAGAATGTATAAACTCCTCTTTCCTGAAGCATTTCCCATTGCTTCTACTAAGCATTGACACTGAAAAGCCCTTCCATAAATGTTAAATAATCATTTCCTAAGAGAAAACATTTTAGATGTGTTTATTATTCAGTTTAGATTAAGTCACTGTGAATGAGCTGTTATTAAAAATGATAACATACTAGAGCAAGTGTATTAATATAAATATGCAATTTGTCTCAGAGCCATGCTGTTATAGAAAATTAATCAGCACCTTCTGACAAATCAGGGGTCTCATTTGCCACATTTGTAAATTTGAAGAACCAGTACGTATAAGGAAACTGACATTTATCACACATGCCTACACACAGTTGTACACAATATGGATGATGATAAGCTCCACACATTATAAATTGCTCTGCTTGTGCACAGCCGTGTTCATTCACATAAAGAAACACCCAGAAATTAACATATATATGGTCAACAACTTCCCTTTAAAAAGTGTACTAGAATGGTCATTTGTTATGGACGAAATAGAGCATGTCAAAAGTTCTCAGAAGATTAACTTCACCAACAGTGGAGTACAGTACAGTACAGTAAAATCCATATGGTGACAAATATGGTTTATTTGTTACTTTTTATGAATGATTTGTCTAAGAAATACATAGGGTTTGTTTTTTTTTGTTTTTTTTCAATTTCATGGCTAATTCTGTTACACTTCATTACATTTATAAAACTTGTGATGGCATGACCATCCATAAATATCCATCCATCTTCGGTGTCTTTTTCCACTGCTGTATTTGCAAATGTACTGTATTGCATTTCCAGATTCAGGTTCCCACACACACATGATCAGAAGTGTGTGTAAATCTTAGTGTGCACAAGAAGAACTTTCTGTATGTAGAAACATTCTATGTAGAAACGTGTGTATGCATGGTTTATCATGGTTTGGTAAAATGAGACCCAAGAATCAAGAATTTAACAGCACTTTGGTATATGTGATGATGTTTGTTATTTGTTGCAAAGAAAATATTAGAGTAGGACAATACTGTTGATTGCTTGATATTCTTTCCTTGAACCCCAGCTCTGCTGTGACCAAGTCTCCAATCATTGCTACCAGCTGTACCTTGTGATTAGTCTGAATATACAGTATATTATTTTGTTTGTCTAGTTGGTTTGTGTAGTTTTGCAAGTGCCAAAGTTGTTAGAGCCTTGTTACCTTTGTATTGTGTTACAGTGTCTTAGCATTTAAATTTATTCCTTTCTATTGTTTCCTAGTTTCTCTTCAGTTCTGACCCCTGTCTGTTTTTTCCCCCAATGGTCTACGCTGACAATGTCTACGCCCTGACCCGGAAGCCTTAAAATAAGGCTTTATACTTACCTGAAACAAAGCAGAGTACAATACAAATGAGCTACAGATATTGCAGATATTGTGATTAACCTCTTAAACCTCAGGTTTATTATTCAATTATGCATCTTAAAGCATTAACCAGTTATGAATTATTGGGTAACTACAGTAAAACTAATATGAAGTGTGTATGTTTTAGTTTTGTTGTTGTTGTTGTTTTTTGTTTTTTGTTTTTTTTTACAAACACTAGGACCCATTTCTCAAAACTTAGGTCACTTTTTCAAAACTCTTCACACAGTTCTCCTAACCAACTTTCAGCTTGGCACAGCAGTTAATTTCACACAAAACGTACTAAAACTACCAAAACACTTCATACATGTCTTGAATCAACTCATTCTTCCACAACACAAGCAAAGGTTGTCACGCAACAAGCTCACTTTGTCACTCATAAAACAATGACCACAATGTTTTTTGGGGGGAAGGGGTTGTTACAAAATTTCTTTGCAAAACAAGAATGTAACGCTCTACTGTTTACAGAGTTTATTCACTGCAGTACATATTACAGGAATGAATCAGACATGATGCACTATAGTTTCATGCCATTGTTTTTGATGACCATTTCAACAACTGCAGTTTCCTGCACATCAGTGAAAATCCTGCCTCTCCCACCTGTGTGAGGTGACTGTTGGGTCCTAAGCAGAATTACAAAAACAGTTATACATGAGTGGGTTTGGAGGCTTTGCTCAGTGTACTTCTGAAATGTGCAGTTCTGGCACATGCCCTTGCAGCATGCACATCTTATCTGTTGTTTTGCTGGACAATTCTTACAATAGATGCCACTGTTGAGTGTTGCAGATTTGGCTGCACTCTCAGACTCGCCTCTCTCATTAATAGACCATGATTTATTACATGATCAATTATAGTAACCCTAAACTCATCTGAGACTACAGCTCTTGATGTTCCTCTCAGTCTTCTTTCACCACGCATACATACTCCTCTCACTCTCCCAGCCAGTCTTCTTCCTCTGTTAGCCACTTCATCTCTGGCTGGTTCTATGTTTACATTAGTGTAAAATTATTCCTAAGATGTCCCCTTTTGTATAGATGGTAAAGAATTTCAAAGACTAACACCACAGTAGTGTTCAGCTACAATGGAAATCAGTTGTAGTTGGTCTAATCATTACAGTTTTTTACTATCGCTATGACAATTTTTTCAATACTTTAACAATTTTCCTAAACACTTAACGCACCAACACACCTTCAACATACAATTGTCAAAACGGTTAATTTCATGCTCAAAATCGCACGTTGTAAAATAACTCCAACACTAATTTTCAAAATACAATAATACACTAACACAATACACTATGTCTACCAAAACACTGCAAACATGTCTCACAATCAAATAATTCTTCCAACACACTAACACATGTTCTCTTCCAACAGGAACATTTAGTCAATCATAGCACAATGTCATAAAAACACTAACATCAAATGGAATGACAGAAACTGCATTATTTTATATGTGTCAGGTCTGCCCTTATACAGTAGACAGTTACATATTAGAGACATACAGAGACATACAGTCACTATACAATAATACATGGTAAAATGACTGTATTTACACTTTGCAGTAGGAGGAGCCCTTATACAATGTCCTACCTGTTGGTTTCTCGAAATATCTGGACAACAGATGCCACTGTGTCCCGGCTGAGATTTGGCTGAACTTGTTCACCAGCCTCTCTGTATGATAGCCTGTGGTTTATGACGTGGCCTATGATAGTAGATAGAACCTGCATCAGTTATCCTAGCTCTGGCCCTTCTTTGAGTGCCACCAGACATTCAAACTCCTCTCCCTATACCTTGTCCTCGTCCAGGCATTCCTCACCCTTGCCCTTGTCCCACTCCTCTCCTTTGTCCTGGTACTTGTTTTACTCTCCCTCGTGCAGGCATTTTTCTTACTTTCTTCGTGTTGCTCTATATTGTTCCTTTTCCACACAAGATCAGCCCAAAGAGGTCTTCTTTTACTGTATACCATATGTGTCATATCACAGCAAACCAGCAACTCCATTTCCCAGGATGCACCGCCAACTACAAACATGGCCGAAGAGGACTACACTTCCCGCACACGCACACGTTTACCTTCTCCGGAGTTCTAATCACACACACCTGTTACCAATCTCACACACACTCACTCCACAGTATATAGAGTCTGTTTCAACACGATGACTTAGCGAAGTATTACGCTCAGTTGCCATAGTCTCTGTCGTGTACCAAGGCTTTATCCATAGCTTCATGTTTCATGGTTTTGATCTGGTTCTTGTCCTCGTTAATTGAGTCTTGTCTTAGTCTAGTTTATCCTGTGTGCCGATCGCCTGACCATTTGCCTGTTTTGACCATGCTATTGTTTCATGATTTGGATCTGTCTGCCTTTATCTCCTATAATAAAACTCTTATCTGCATTTGCAGCCGTCCTCTACCTCCTTACGTGACAGAATACTTTGCCTCACCATGGATGCAGCAGGAAGAAGGAGGAGGCATCATGCCAGGGAAACCAAGGAAACTGTGTCAGCATTGGATTCAATCCAGTTTCCTCAGTGGACTGCAATGGAGCTCCCAGATCCTTACGATGGATTTTTGGCTATCCTGAATATTTTCTTGTGGACTGCCAGTTTTATTTTGTAATCCTAACAGACCCCAATCTGGAGGAGAAGCAATGGGTCAAGTTCATGTGGTCCTGGTTCTTTGGACCAGCTCGCCAGTGGGTGCGGCTCCTAGTGGCCAAGGGAGCCAGGGAACTTGGGAATGTAACCTAGTTTGTGGGAATATTTGTGACAGCGTTCGGGAGTCCAGAATCTAAGGCCGGCCTGGAACATCTTTTGGGGGGGTAGGGTCAGCCTGGCAGATAAACCTGCCCTGCCATTCACCAACTATTATATGCAGGCAAAGAGGGTGGCCTCCACACCAGAGTGCCAACCTGAGACCCACGATGTGGTCTCACCTGCAGAGCTCCAGCCAGAGGTCAACATGGCGACCTCATCTCCAGAGCTCCAACCTGAGACCCACGAAGTGGTCTCACCTGCCAAGCTCCAGCCGGAGGTCAACGTGGTGACCTCATCACCAGAGATCCAATCTGAGACCCACGAGGTGGTCTCACCTGCCGAGCTCCAGCCGGAGGTCAACATGGCGATTTCATGTCCTGAGCTCCAAACTGAGAGCCACAAGGTAGTCTCAGCTCCAAAGCCTCAGTCCGAGGTCAACATGGCAAACTTCTCCCCAGAACCCCAGCACGACACCCATGAGATTGTCTCATCTCCAGAGCTCCAGCATAAAGTCAGTTTCCAGTCTGAGGTCGAAGAGACGGCCTCTCAAGCCATGTTCCTGTCCGAGGTCGAAGAGACAACCTCTCAAGCCAAGTTCCTGTCCAAGGTCGAAGAGACAGCCTCTCAAGCCTTGTTCCTGTCCGAGGTCGAAGAGACGGCCTCTCAAGCCAAGTTCCTGTCCAAGGTCGAAGAGATGGCCTCTGAAGCCAAGTTCCTGTCTGAGGTCAAATAGCCGGCCTCCCAAGCCACGTTCCTGTCCGAGGTCGAAGCGATGGCCTCCCAAGCCAAGTTCCTGTCCGAGGTCGAAGAGACAGCCTCAGCCAATTTTCTGTCCGAGGTCGGAGAGACGGCCTCTTAAGCCACATTGCTGTCCGAGGTCGAAGAGACAACCTCTCAAGACACGTTCCTCTCCGGAGTCGAAGAGACAACCTCCCAAGACATCTTCCTGTCCGAGGTCGAAGAGACGGCCTCTCAAGCCAAGTTCCTGTCCGAGGTCAAATAGACGGCCTCCCAAGCCAAGTTCCTGTCTGAGGTCGAAGCGATGGCCTCCCAAGCCAAGTTCCTGTCCGTGGTCGAAGAGACGGCCTCAGCCAGTTTTCTGTCCAAGGTCGAAGAGACGGCCTCTTAAGCCACGTTCTTGTCCGAGGTCGGAGAGACGTCCTCCCAAGACACGTTCCTGTCCGAGGTCGAAGAGACGGCCTCCCAAGACATGTTGCTGTCTGAGGTCAAAGAGACGGCCTCCCAAGACACGTTCCTGTCCGAGATCGAAGAGATTGCCTCCCAAGACATGTTCCTGTCCGAGGTCGAAGAGACAGTCTCCCAAGACACGTTCCTGTCCGAGGTCAAAGAAAAGGCCTCCCAAGACACGTTCCCGTCCGAGGTCGAAGAGACGGCCTCCCAAGACACGTTCCTGTCCGAGGTCGAAGAGATGGCCTCCCAAGACACATTCCTGTCCGAAGTCGAAGAGACGGCCTCCCAAGACACGTTCCTATCCAAGGTCGAAGAGACAGCTGCCCAAGACACGTTCCTGTCCGAGGTCGAAGAGACGACCTCTCAAGACACGTTCCTCTCCGAAGTCGAAGAGACAACCTTCCAAGACACCTTCCTGTCTGAGGTCGAAGAGACGGCCTCCCAAGACACGTTCCTGTCCGAGGCCGAAGAGACGGCCTCTCAAGCCAAGTTGCTGTCCGAGGTCGAAGAGATGGCCTCCCAAGCCTGGTTCCTGTCCCAGGCCGACGAGGCGGCCTCCAATGCCAAGTTCCAGTCTGAGATTGATGAGGTGTCTTTCCACGCCAAGGTCCAGTCTGAGATCGACAAGGCGACTTCCCACGTCAAGTTCCAGTCCACAGTCGCTGACATGGACAACCAAGTCCTGCTCACGCCCAAGTCTGCTGACACGGACAACCAAGTTCCGCTCATGCCCGAGTCTGCTGACATGGACAACCAAGTTCTGCTCATGCCGGAGTTTGCTGACATGGACAACCAAGTTCCGCTCACACTCGAGTCTGCTGACACGGACAACCAAGTTCTGCTCACGAGTTCAACGTGGCAAACTCATCTCCCCAGAGCCCCAGCACAAGACCCATGAGGTCGTCTCATCTCCAGAGCTCCAGCATAAAGTCAGGTTCCAGTCTGAGGTTGAAGAGACGACCTCTCAAGCCATGTTCCTGTATGAGGTTGAACAGACGGCCTCTCAAGCCACGTTCCTGTCCAAGGTCGAAGAGACGGCCTCTCAAACTGCTATCAAATACAAATAATTGTATCACATTGCTGTCTTATTCAGTTTTATGTTGGGTTTTGAACTAAAGTTTAACAGTTTTGAAAAGAGTATGCAAACAATTGGTCTGCAGGTTCATAGCGTTTTGCTGATGGTTGTGTTTAAGTGAGAAAATAATTCATGTCATTTGAAAGATGTAGTCATTGAATGCATTTTGTGCCAAAGCAATGGAAAGTGATCCACAGTTTAGCTCACATAGACTGCCGTGGTGCTCACTGTGTCAAGAGTTTTGAAAACGTGACTTAGGTATTGAGAAATGGGTCCTAGTGATTGTCAAAAAAAAAAACAATTAAAAAAAACAACAACAACAAAAAATCAACCCTGTAAGAGTGAGATATAGCGCCTGGAAGTTTATTGGGTATAAAATAAAAATAAAATATAGGGACAGATTTTTGGTTGATTTGCAATATTGTCGTCTATGGGTAGTATGGTGGCCTAGCGAGTAGCTGTCTCACAGCTCCAGGGTCAATCCTGAATTGCGCTCTAAATTTTGTGTGTGTGTGTGTGTGTGTGTGTGTGTGTGAATGGTGCAATAGACTGGCATCCCATCCAATGTGTATTCCTGCCGCTTGCCCAGAGATCCCGTGATTGTCTTTGGAGCCACCATAACAATAAGCAGGATAAACAGTGGAAGCTTTGCTATAGTCAAGAACTCAGAACCCAGTCTCAAAGAAGAAAAGGTCTTGAAATTAAGAAAAGGCTTGAACCTGGACACGTTCCTGTCCGAGATCGAAGAGATTGCCTCCCAAGACATGTTCCTGTCCGAGGTCGAAGAGATGGCCTCCCAAGACACGTTCCTGTCCGAGGTCGAAGAGACAGCTGCCCAAGACATGTTCCTCTCCGAAGTCGAAGAGACAACCTCCCAAGACACGTTCCTGTCTGAGGTCAAAGAGACGGCCTCCCAAGACACGTTCCTGTCCGAGGTCGAAGAGATGGCCTTTCAAGCCAAGTTCCTGTCCGAGGTCAAAGAGACGACCTTTCAAGCCAAGTTCCTGTCCGAGGTCGAAGAGACGACCTCTCAAGCCTCCTTCCTGTCCGAGGTCGAAGAGATGGCCTCTCAAGCCACGTTCCTGTCCTGACCTCATTTCCCGAGCTCCAACCTGAGAGCCACAAGGTAGTCTCAGCTCCAGAGCCTCAGTCAGAGGTTAACATGGCGACCTTCTCCCCAGAGCCCCAGCAGGAGACCCATGAGGTTGCCTCATCTCCAGAGCTCCAGTATAAAGTCAGGTTCCAGTCCGAGGTCAAAGAGATGGCCTCCCAAGACACGTTCTTGTCCGAGGTCGACTAGAGGGTCTCCCAAGCCAGGTTCCTGTCCCAGGTCGAGGAGGCGGCCTTCCACACCAAGTTCCAGTCTGAGATCAACGAGGCGATTTCCCACGCCAGTTCCAGTCCACGGTTGCTGACACAAACAACCAAGTTCTGCTCACGCCTGAGTCTGCTGACACAGACAACCAAGTTCCGCTCACGTCCAAGTCTGCTGACACGGACAACCAAGTTCTTCTCACGCCTGAGTCTGCTGACATGGACAACCAGGTTCTGCTCACGCCTGAAACCGACGTCACGACCAACCAAGTTCTGCTCATGCCCAAGTCTGCTGACATGGACAAGCAAGTTCTGCTCATGCCCGAGTCTCCTGACATGGACAACCAAGTTCTGCTCATGCCTGAGTCTGCTGACATGGACAACCAAGTTCTGCTCACGCCCAAGTCTACTGACATGGACAACCAAGTTCTGCTCACGAGGTCAACGTGGCAAACTCATCTCCCCAGGGCCCCAGCACAAGGCCCATGAGGTTGTCTCATCTCCAGAACTCCAGCATGAAGTCATGAAGTCCACAGTTTAGCCCACATAGACTGCTGTTCTGCTCACTGTGTCAAGAGTTTTGAAAACATGACTTAGGTATTGAGAAATAGGTCCTACCACATTTTTGGTTGATTTGCAATATTGACGTCTATGGGTAGTATGGTGGCCTAGCGAGTAGCTGCCTCACAGCTCCAGGGTCAATCCTGAATTGCGCTCTAAATTTTGTGTGTGTGTGTGTGTGTGTGTGTGTGTGTGTGTGTGTGTGTGTGTGTGTGTGTGAATGGGGCAATGGGGCAATGGACTGTCATCCCATCCAATGTGTATTCCTGCCTCTTGCCCAGAGATCCTGTGATTGTCTTTTGAGCCACCATAACTATAAGCTGGATAAACAGTGGAAGCTTTGCTATAGTCAAGAACTCAGAACCCAGTCTCAAAGAAGAAAAGGTCTTGAAATTTAGAAAAGGCTTGAACCTGGGGTAGGTTCTGCCAACCTGTATTTGAAAGGTTTTGCCGCTTCTGGTTACTGAAGAAGTGTAAGGTTTGCAAAATAGCAGATTAGGTCTGGTTAGGTCAGTGGAATGTACTGCGGTCTTGTTTTATTGTACAAGTCTTGGAGAAGAATGGTATAACTGCAGCCAACCAAATATGCACATGAGCTGTTAATCACTGCTGTCATCTAGTGGCCCAGAGAAGCAGTGCAGCTCAGCTTCTGTAAAAGAATGCCTAGACTGACCAAATTTATTTCTTTTTTTAACAAATTTGTATGTAATTCCTAAAATGTAGGAAAATGGCATTGAATTTGTTGAAATTGTACAAAGTCTAAGGAACAAACTACATTAGTGAAATTTATAAAACAATACCTGATGTTACTGTACTAAAAGGTTACTATAACTGTAACAGTTGGGTTATTTATGCATTTGTTGCTAAATCAACAGCATGTGCATTAACATCAGATAAAAACCTTGACTTTATTCAGTTTTAATGCTAAAATTACCCTAAATGTGTTTTGAAATAAAAAACTTTTATGATGAGTAATAATTAATCAGCAAACCCAGGTATGAACAATTCTAACCTACTTGCTCCTGCCCCCGTTCTTAGCAAGGTTCCTAACTACACTATATTTCTAATAACTTGTGGACACCTGTCCATCACACCCATGTGTTTGTTCAACATCCCAGTCCAGATTTAGTGCCCTTTGCTGTTAAAATAACCTCCATTCCACTGGGAAGGCTTTCCACTAGATTGTGGAGCGTGGCTGAGGGGATTTGTGTTCATTCAGCCAGAAGAGCATTAGTGAGATCAGGCACTGATGTTGGGTAAGGAGGTCTGGGGTGCAGTCAGTGTTCCAGTTCATCCCAAAGCTATTTAAAAACTACCGGTTGAGGTCAGGGCTCTGTTCATTACACTCGAGTTCGTCCACTCCAACCTTGGCAAACCATATCTTCATGGACCTTGCTTTGTGCACATGGGCACTGTCATGCTGGAACATGTTTGGGTCTCTTAGTTCGACAAAGACATCCTATACAATTGTGTGCCTCCAACTTTTTGGTAACAGTTTAAGGAAGGAACATATGAGTGTGATGTTTTTATTGACTGAAAATGTTTCTCATTAACTTAAAAACCTTTTGATCTGAAGGTGTATGATTAAATGTTTGAAATTGGTGTTGTAGACAAAAATATAATTGTGCCAACATATTCATTTCTTTCATTAGAAAACTAACATTTTATTTACAAAAAAATATTTTTTTAAAATGGATGAGCAAAATATTCCGAAAAACAGCCAATAAGTGTCCAGTATAGGTGGGAACTCCTTTAATACTGTTTAAAAGCATCTCAGGGAAATTCCTCAAGAAATTGGTTGAGAAAATGAAGAATACATTTCTGGAAATTCTAGGCAAAAGGGTGTCTACTTTGAAGATGCTAAAATACTAAATTATTTTGAGTTATTTTAGATTTTTTTTATCAAAACATAATTTCCATATTTCCTTTTGTGTTAATCCAGAGTTTTGATGACTTTATTATTATTATAAAATTGTGGGGGAAATAAAAATAAAGAATGAGTGTGTCTAAACTTTTGGCCGGTAGTGTGTGTGTGTGTGTGTGTGTGTGTGTGTGTAGTGGGAAGCCATTTAGGCTTCAACCACTTTTTCAGTTCAATAAATCAAGGGATGTTGCTGATCATTAAGAGTTTTTTTATTAGGAATAACAGGAAGTGAAATAAATAAAGAGGAATGGGAAAATAAAATTGACAAAATGAATACACCCTCAATACAGATGTACCAAAACATAATTGCTTAAATCACTGCGTACATATTTAACATGTAACAAACAATGCACAATAGCACCTTCTCTGAATTTCTTTTGGCAAGGTTGTATGTGTTTAATAGTATGTCAAAGTATAATTTTAATACTGCAGAGGTGATGAAAGACACATTTAGATAGGATCCCCAGAGTTTATTGGAAAATGTGAAGATGGAGAGAAACGATGTGCTTGTCAATCGTTTCCTACATGTAATAAATCCATGGAGGAATTACAACAGTTTATTGTCTCGCAAAACAGAGGAGGTCTTAGTTTATATTGCATTTGTTACGGAAATATGAACACAAACATGTAATACATGGCAATTTGTTTAAATAAAATGACTGTATGAAAGTGGGGAGCAATCAAATTTATTTGTACACCTAAAGATTCTCAGTTCTTTTAACAACACTACAAGTAATGTCACAATTTTAACCCTCACTTATTCACAACAATGAAAACATACAAGGTTTGTGTGCCCACAAATATGTAATTACATCATACATTAGTCATATGATCTTTATGTTCACTTCACTGTCCCATTATAAACATTAAATGTAAACACTGGCCATTCGTTATAATGTTAACGCATGGAGTCTTTGGGTCCCCTCAGGGATTGGTGCCTCACACCACGTATCAAAGACAATACACTCTTTAAAACAAGGTTAAATCTGGAACTCTTAAAGTCTTCTCATGTTTGTCCTTCTGGAAAAACTCATATAAAATTTCATTCATTATTGAAGCTCTGTTGAGTAAACAGAGTTTCAAGTATAACCCTCTTATGGACTCTTAACTATCAAAGAACCCCTAAAACCCCTTTAAACAAAAGAAGAAGAAGAAGAAGAAGAAGAGGAAGAAGAAGAAGAAGAAGAAGAAAAAGAAGCAGAAGAAGTGTAAGCACAAGGCTTATATTTCCTAAATACTGCTCCTGAAGCTCCTGCTGATACTGAGAAAGGTGAGCTTAAGGACAGGAAGTTTCCCTCTGAGATGATGTTATAACCCATCACTTAGACCTGGTATAATCTCAAATGTATGTTGCATGTCAACTTCCTGCTTTTAGCCATAAAGGTTTACAGAATATATAAGTCCAACAACATTGGGGGGAAAAAATAAATAATAATAAAAAACATTCAATAAATTTTCAATGTAATGTGATTTGATCCCATATGTTTTCATTTTCCATATTTAGACTCAACATCATCCTACAGTGCCGTTGATTTAACATGTGTTGAGCATAATTCTTCATATCTGTGTGCCTATTGGGTCCCTAATTCAGAGGAGTAGTGTGGCAGTATTACAGCAGCATCACTTCTGGTGGATGCTTTTATCGACTTGAGTAAAACAAAATCAAATCCAGTTGCTCTCTGGCCGTGGGATTTGAAATAACAACCTTCAGTGTCACTAGCACAGAATCTCAGTCGCTGACTGTGCACAAGTGATATATATCCTTCATGCACCGGACTTATTTGGACTAAAGTAAATTTAACTCATTAAAGTATGAGACAATTACTTAAATAAAAAATTCAAATAAAAGCAAACATTTCCTAACATGTTTAAGCTGGTCTGATAATAAAAGATGGAAAAAGAAAATATGCCCCCCACCACAGAGTTTACAGTAGGGGGCAACATTTGAAAGTTGTTAGTGCGGCTAAAAGCTGATGTGAAATAAAACAGAATAAGAAATGCATCCTTAATACAACAAGAGACAGCAAGGTTTAAAAATACAAAAAAAAGGAAATTAAAATAAAACTGAATGAGCAGCCTACATAAGTGCAACATAATTCATATATTTTTAGCCATTTACTACCAAAGCCTTCAGCAAAGGCAGAAATGCTATCACTTTAATACGTCGACCACATGAAATGATATTTGTGCGATACCAAATATCAAAGTGCAAAAAGGTCCATATCAGTCACACCTGTACATTTGTGCTTAACAGTAAAGGCCATGTTGAGGAGGTATCCCAAATTCTTCCAATCTTCGGTGCTAATGACTCGTTTTCTTTGGCCAAGCTACAACTGAATACTCCATCTCAGTACAGAAATGCAAAGCGATAAGGCAAAATACTGTCCACTCCCACTGAGCACTTGGAGGGCAGCCAACACCCTTTGCACTTGTAATAATCAAGTGAAGATAAGTACTGAACGTCTGCACGCCAACAGCCTCTCCTCCACTCGTCTCTGCACGTGTGCAAAACAGCTGCATCTTTGTTAACCTTTTCAGATGTCTTGTCAGCTTCTCCTTGGCCTGGCTGTTTTTCATTTCGTGCTCCCTGCCAGTCACAGCTCTGTGAGGCTGAGAAACCGTTCTGCATTGAGCGGCTGTAGCAGGCGGTCACAATATAGTGCAGCGGAGTTTGGGAGAAGTAGCAGCTCGGTCTCCTCGCCATTTCATCTTCTTCTTTTTCTTCAGATTCCTCTCTGGTACTTGTTGTCTAAGAGAAAACAGGAAGTCAAAAAGGAAAGGGAAATAAGAAGAGAAGGGTGGAGAGATAACAGGGGTGAGAGAGGGTGAGGAAATGATGGTGGTTGCAGCAGGATAAATTTCCCTTTCAGCTCTGCCAGACATTCCAGCACAGTGGTCAACTAGTCCTTTATACAGGAAAGGGGAAATTCCAACAATATGTCAGATTTTCTGCATAGTTATTACATAAAATGGTTACAAGCATGTTGCCTGATGTCTTAGAGACTATTTTATGACAACTTGTAATCATTTTTTCTACCAGTATTAACTGGTATCATTTGGTTACATCCTGTGTGCAGTGTGTCGGCCCAATCCTCAAATCAATGGGCTTTTTTGTTGGTACTATATCCCTGAGGATTTCACAATGATAAAGCTGTGATTATTGTGTTTTTATATAATATGATGATGTTGGATCACAATCAACTACTGTCAACTACCACTGATAGTTATTTGGTCATTAGAAACAAGCAGAAATAACCTGAAACTGAATCTGCAATTTTGCAACCTTAGGGCTGTATTCAGAGTTGAGTTAAGCATGGATAGTGCAGAGTTCATACTGAAACACATCGGTATTCAAATCTCAGACGTAACTGCAGACTTAATTACTATTCAGACGTTTGACGTTTGAGAGTTTTGCATACAGGGTGGCTTCAAAAACAGAGCCATGTGTCAGTTATGTCAGATTTAATTAGATTTTTCTCGCATGATATTGGCTCGATTGAGGAGCAGTATTAAATCCAGCACCACTGTCTGACATTTTGACGTAACCATAATATGTCATAATGAAATTTATGTTTTGGGCTGTGAATACATTAAAAAAAGCTATGAAATGCCAATGTAATGGAATGCCATTAAAGCCAATATTAAATACATAAATATGGCACTATTAATAGTATCTAATAGTATGGTCGCTTTAAAGTCCATGGAAATGTTTTGTTGTTGTTTTGTTTTTTGGTGTATTTTTTTTTCAGGGGATGACATTTTTTGCACGGATGACATGCACAGAGTCATTGCTTATCTTGATATTCAAAATTTTTGATAAAAATTTGGTAATTTTGAGCAACACTTACTTAAGTGAGCTGTAAGAGTAGCAGATGGAAGCTTGGTCAGCTTCTCATTCAAAATCATGGATATGTTTTCTTTATACAAGATATGTTCATTTTTAAATTGGGTCTTGCTTTTATATATTACATATGGAAGTGTAACAGATAGATGCTTGATCAGCTTTTCCTTCAAACAATTGTCTTGTTTTCTTTATAGAAGATTTTTTTCATAAAAAAAACCTTTTTTTAAAGTCTTGCTTTTTTGTATTATTTATATTTGGGGGGGGACACTACCTCATACTTTAGTCCACATTTTCTATCCCCTCATTTTTTCAGGCTTAAAGGCAAGTGCTTGGTGTTTAAAGACAGTGTTCTAGATACTACTGAAAACAACAACAACAACAACAACAAACATGCTTCTATTTAAGACACATCTGGCAACCTTGTAAACATGAACTACCTGCAAGTGATGAATAATCTGAATGGGGTGGTCAGAAAATCAAGCAGCTGCATGCCCAGACTATATTACTATACTTTTGCAGGATTCAGTGCAAATATAAAGTATAATGAGCTGTATTCATTAAGCCACACACTGCATCTGCAGCAGGAATATGATAATCACACTATTATTTACACGCATACATCGTGAACCATTTACCTACCTAATTACTCGGACCAGTTCATGAAAGGCTTTGTCCACGTTCATTGGAGGATCCTTAGCGCTCGTTTCGATGTAAGTGATCTGTTTTGTGAATGAAAGGTTAAAAAAAATCACTGCATGCAACTCTCATACATGATGACTCACTCCTTCTATAAATAAGACAGCCAAAAATAATGGGGCCATCTTCGATTGGCTCATCACGTGGGCAAACAGGGCCTTAATCACAGCCTGTTTTTAGGGGTGAGTCAACACAGGAGCCTGCAATTCACCACACACACTAAAATAAGCCTCTGGCGGTGCGTCTGCCAATCCCACTGGTCTTCAGCCTCGGGGAGAAAAGCTCTCCAGAAAGCTCTCTTCCTGTGCCGGTTTCATATTTGCAAACGAATTGAGACTGTACTTGGGCTTGCTCATCATTTTCTAATTAAAGACAGAAGCAGTAGAAGATGAGTTGGAGGCGTGTTATAAAGAATGCCAAAGCCTTTTAGAGATCCTGCAGTGAGATGTAACGTGGCTGCTTTGGATTTCGAGCCAAAACTTCTGATGAGATATATTCAATACATTTTCTTTTACAGTAAATCTCATTCATATTCCTGTGTCCAAATAAAGAGGTCAAAAGTCAAGCACACCTATAATTAGTGCTATCAAAGGAAAATCTTAATACTTACATTAATGTCCAGTTTAGTTATATTATTTAAAGCATAGGTTACATTAACAAATAATTAACTGCAGCATTAACACACGAGAGGTAGTGCAGTGGGTAGCAGTGTCACATGACCAGGTTAAAGCAGTTACTGAAAGTGAGTGAATGCATCAGAGCTTTCCTTCAAATTTTCCATGTTTATGTCTTATTAACTTCAAGACAAAGTATATATATGTATATATATATATATATATATATATATATATATATATATATATAGAGAGAGAGAGAGAGAGAGAGAGAGAGAGACAGCTATAGTAAACAGTCATTCACGCACTATGTATATATATATATATATATATATATATAGTGCGTGAATGACTGCTTCCTATAGCTGACTACATATATATATATATATATATATATATATATATATATATATATATATATATATATATATATAGTCAGCTATAGTAAACAGTAATTCACTCACTATATATATATATATATATATATAGTAAACAGTCATTCATGCACTATATATATATATATATATATATATATATATATATAAGCGATAACAGGAACTTCCACAGTTAAATGGTTAAACTATAAAACTAAAGGCAGAAAAAAATAAAAGATGGCATGCAAATGAATGCTCAAACCTACATTGTGTTTGGCAGCCATCTCACAGCCCTGTTCATTCGTCACCTTCCTCAAATGAACCAAGTCCACTTTATTAGCTACAAGGATCATGGGAAAGGACTCTCTGTAAGAAAGAAAACATGACAGAAGCTTTAATAACACACTGGTAACAACACCGAAATTAAAGCCACAAGCTGTGAGATGCTCTACTTTCAGGTGTAAAGGTCTCAGTGGGGAAGAGACGAGCAGCAAGCTCACCGATCCTTCACCCTGAGGATGAGCTGGTGAAATCGGTCAACGTGCTCAAAGCTGGCCTTGTCTGTGACAGAGAACACAATGAGGAAGCCGTCTCCAGTCCTCATATACTGCTCACGCATGGCACTGAACTCCTCCTGGCCTGCTGTGTCCAGTACTGTTGAAAAAAAAAAAAAAAACGCAGTGACACACTGGGTCATGGAATAGATATTATCATGCACAGGAATTATTACAATTCTACTGTGTTGTAGTGTACCATTCTACAATACAAAGTCAAAAGATATTAAATACAATTTTGGTTGAAATTGAGTTAGGACTGAAAATACACTTCTGTTTTTAGCTGTTTTATCTTGTGACACAACAACCAGGTTCAAACTTCCCCTATGATCTAACGATCTACTTATAACAGTTATAACACTTAGTAACATACAGGAAATCAGTGAGTGTAGGTAGCTACTAACTAGTACAGTTAGCTTGCATTGCTAATAGCTAACATGAAGCCTGGTACATAGAATTTCACTGTGATTTCTGGGACCAATCTTATGGTACATGTGGTAAAACAAAACAACAACTGTAATTTCCCCTCTCTCAAGTTTAGTTCTTACCTGTGATTAGCTCCTATGTAGTGCTTAATTCAGGGGGGGAAATGGAATAAAAACTTATAAATGTGTTTTCATCTTATTCTGTCACATACAACCTCTTATTAAATGCATACAGAGACATTACAAAGTAAAAAAAAAAAAACTAGGAAGAAAATAGCAGAGCTCACTGGTGTCTCTGGCAACTAGCCAGTACAGTTAGCCTGCACTGCTAATAACTAATGTGAAGCTTGGCACGTATCATGCAAATCAAACAACCAATTTTCAAACTAGTGTGTTGTTTAATTTGACTTTATTTGTTAGAAGAAAATATAAATAGATATATATAGATATTTGGTGGTGCCTCTGGTGAGTGTATGTAGCCAGTATGGTTAGCTTGCACTGCTAATACAAAGCCTCCACTTAAAATATTACAATTAATTTTAAGTATGTTTTAAAGACGAATAAATTGTACACTGTTGTAGATCGTGTGCTGTAGGCTACATTTTGACCACTACTTGTTATTGTCAGAGATAAAAAGGCTGGATAGGCACAGGTAGTGCTCGCTAGCAACAGCTGTCTTCTGGTAGTTCTGGGATTTAAAATGAATAATCTTCCCGTGATTAGCACTGAACATTAACCTTTTAAACTCCCAGTCCGAGGGGACACACTTAGTTCCTCTCATAACTACATACCTTTCTTATTAGCTTTTACTGTAGTGACTAAATAATTTAGTTTTGAATCTAAAACTTCAAACCCTACATAGAAGTCTTACAGTTCTATTTACAACCTTACAACAAATTGTTTCTCTTTCAGAAGGGCTCCAAGTTCAACCCTTAAATATACAAAAAAAACCTTCTGAAGAACCCTCGGAGAACGTAGAACTGAAGTGTGACTGCTGTCACTGCCACATGTCCTTTTAAATTAATAGTTTTAATGTATTTCTTGTATTTGAATTCATTAATACATTTTTACCATGTTATCTGTAGGTCAGTGAAGGCAGTACAGGTCAAGAGAAGAATTCAACCTGTTTATACAAACATGTACACTCACTGTCTGCTTTATTAAGAACACCTGTACACCTGCTCATTTATGCAGTTATCCAATCAGCCAACCATGTGGCAGTAGCAGCACAATGCATAAAATCATGTAGATACAGGTCAAGATCTTTTAATGTTAATGTTCACATCAAACATCAGAATGGGGAAAAAGTGATCTCTGATCTTGGATGCTGGTACCAGAAGGGCTGGTCTGAGTATTTCATAAACTGCTGTTCTCCTGGGATTCATGTTCTTTGCTGACAGGAGTGGAACCCAATGTGGTCTTCCGCTGCTGTAGCCCATCCACCTCAAGGTTTGATGTTTTGTGTATGCTGAGATGCTTTTCTGTTCAGCACAGTTGTAAAGAGTGATTATATGAGTTACTATTCCCTTCCTGGCAGCTCGAACCAATCTGGCCATTTTCCTCTGTTATCAACAAGGAGTTTCCACCCACAGAACTGTCACTCCAAAAACTGTCGCTTTTTGTTTTTCGCACCATTCTGTGTAAACTCTAGAGACTGTTGTGTGTGAAATCCCCAGGAGATCAGGTTTATGATATACTCAAACCAGCCCATCTGGTATCAACAACCATGCCATGGTTAAAATCACAGACATCACTGTGATTTCATGATGCATTATGCTGCTGCCACATGATTGCTGACTGGATAACTGCATAAATGAGCAGGTGTTCCTAATAAAGTGAACAGTGAGTGTATGTAGACATGTAGGACTAGTTGCTGTATGCAGATGATTTTCAATGATGAATAGCTATTGATTGTAGCTTGCCTCAACTTTTCTGATTTATTTTGAACTTTATTGATTGTAGGTCAAGATGTAAATGGGTAGCTACAACACCAGGCCTATACTGGATCTGTTGCACCAGTGTGTAGGCTCAGGTTGATTTAACAGAATGAAAAGGAAAAAAAGTAACAGCTGGCTGATTTTGACTGATTAATGCACTAGAAATAGCTGTCATTTTTTTTCAGATGAACTACAAATAGATGTGCACTGAAAAACAAAACTATTATCCAAATCAAGGATCATTACAAAGACTATAATTAATATTGAAGAGTTTCCAATCTTACCGTCCAGAATTGCCCACTGGCCATCGATCTCGGTGTGCTTCAGGTAGGAGTCCTCGATGGTTGGGTCGTAGTCAGGCACAAAGATTTTCTGGAAGAACTGGATGGTGAGAGCGCTCTTTCCCACACCACCATCACCCACCACCACCAGCTTATAGGTGGGGAGGTTGTCGCTAGGCACAGCGCTGGTCGCCATAGCAACAGCTAGACCTGTGAGACAGTGGGGGAGAATACATTGCTACTAGACTGCATCTTGGTGATGGAAGGATGTATGAGAATTTTCCTCAAATAAGACTTAAGTACACATTTGGGGTTTTGAAATCTGAAATCTGAAGAAGAGCTTAAACTATTGTGGTCCTGTAGTCCCACAGACTGTGGTTTGAGATTAATGTTGTCTCCTCACGGCAGGGTGCTTCAATGAATGTTCTTAAGCTTCTTGAGGACAGTTCTCATGTGAGCTTGTTGTGTTTTCACTCAGCATGGGTTTGCTTTTATGTATATGATATCAATATGAATCAAGCAAAAACAGTCTTGACTCATTTTAAATGAAAAAAGCCTAAGAGTGACTGATGCAAGCCATAAAAAAAACAGTGATTGCATTAATTATGGATACAACGTGAAAATGCTTTCTGTCTTCTGACTGGATATGTGCAGTTGGTGCAACCGAGCCAACACAGCTAAAGTATTACAGATGTGAAGATGGGATCTAGAGCAGCTGTGGAGTAGTAGTTCTTCAAGTCTGACTCCCTTGATGTCAATAATAGCTCAGATCTCTTCTGCTCTCTGTCATTACACTGGGATTTTCCATTGCTGGAATGAAGAAATCATACAAACTTCCCACTACATAGTTATGGTTTAGACAACTTTTTAATGACAGACAGAAAGGCTAAAATGTTTTTGTAGAGAAACAAACTGAGGGGTCCAAAACATTTCTGGATGCCTTCATGTCTTCCTGTTAACACTTTAATAAGCGTAAATTATAATAATAATAAAAAAAGTTTTTCTCTTGTTCCACTTTTTATAACAAGTATCTTTTTATAACAACTAGACTTCTTATATGAAATGCGGTATTTAAAATTCATCAACAACATTATTACTATGTAATCATCATTGAAATCCAGTTTATGATTATCTGGGGTTTACTTAAAAAAATTTAATCAGTCTTCAACCAACAAACCAGTTGTTGACACTTCTATTTTAAATACATATCCTCACCATGTCAAGACCAAATGAAACAAATGGTAAGTCTATACTTACAAATTCCACTGGTAAACACACATTAGAGCAGTCTGAATCCTGCAGGCTCAAACTTTCATGCGCAAAAACTTCCAGCATGTACACTACACCGTAATGACACACTCAACAAGCAATGGTGCCACTACTTGTTTACTTCCATGTGTAAATCTGTTCATTTCATTTTATTCTTACCTAAAAAAGGAGGCAAGTCTCTATGTTGAAGTGATCACTGACCCACTGACACACTCTTGACACCAGCTGTGCCGGGAGAACAGTCTCCACCCCGGAGTGTGAATGTGGAGGAAACGCCTGTCACCGGGCAATGGCCGGCCCTTCCCGCGCTGCACAATGTGAGGAAACACTGTGTTTCCTTCCTTCCTAATTCCACTTCACATTCAACTTACTTCGCGAGGGAATCGGAAAGAAGTCTCACTCTCACAGGCACCCAGGACAGGGACCTAAATATTACGTCACGATGAACTGAAACTCAGCGTTCTCGCTCTGAGCAAAATGTCTTGCAGAACTAAGAGACTTAAAGAGAATAAAAGTGAATCAAAATCTACTGAAGGCATTTGGCTTTTATTGGTAAAAACCTATGTGTAATTAAATGTGCAATTTTTGTTGTTGTCGTTTTTGCTGTAGTTAAAAAAAAGTTCTGAATTTCCAGTATTGCAATTATATGTGTGTCAGTCCAGGAAAAACCCAACGGATGTCGCTGTGGCTGAATTCTGAAGAAAAATGAGTTTGTCTGCCAATAATATACTTTGACATCTACACTTTAAGAAAAGATCAACATATTTTAGGCTACTTTCTATCCTTGCCTTGGCATCTGACTTCAGAGATCATGCTGGATAATGAGTCAGTTTGACAAAGGAAAACTTGGATCTGTATAGAATTAGGAATGATTTTCCACACACTCATTCCCAAATAAGACTGACACAGCATGCACAATTCACGTCTGAAAAGCAACAACATTGCTTGCTAATTGGAAGAAGTCAAAACTTTTCTTTCTCCATTTTCCCTCTAATTTGGACACCTGTCAACTCCCACCCACCAGCCACCTCTCCCCTACTTACCGGAAAGAGTGAAGGCTAAAGTGTGCGTTCACTGAGATATGTGAAGTCAGCCAATCGCATCTTTTCAAACTTCTGAATCACTGGGCAGAGTAACACATTCTGAGGAAAGTGCTATCTATCCTCTTCTGCATTCATGAGCTCACAGATGCTCGTGAGTGGATAGTATTGTTACGATTGACAGGAGATAGAGAGTATTCTATCCCTCCTACTCAAAGAGCACGGCTACTGTGCTCCCTTGGCTCCTTTGCTGCGGGGATGTTGGGATTCAAACTCATGATTTCCCAACTACAGGATGAACGTTTTTCTGTTGCCCCACTCAAAAGCCCATCAAGATAAAAAACATTTTTTGATTGATTTTTCAGCCAGCCTTATGTCCAATGTATGAGTTACAGTTTGAGATGCTTTATATTGAGATGCTTTATGAGATGAAATTATATCCATCAGTCTTGTATTGTGCTGTATTGTATTGATTTAATTCATCTACACAGTGTAGCTATGCAATACAAAAACTGATACATCTTTTTGCGTGTTGTTTAGCTGTTAACACATGACTAACTAAAATTTGCAACTGAATACATACTCCAACAAGAAGACATTAACAGTGGCATGAATAGTAAACGAGCTGCAAGTGACACTGTTGGGTCGCAATGCATGCATGTTGTGGCTATGTGTGTGTGTTGTCTGAATTTCAAGACAAAGTTCAGTGTTAAGCATAACTTTGAACACTCTCTCTAAAAGATAAGATAATCATAACTTTACTGGGCTGGTCTGACAAGTTTTCCAATCAATGTCCACTGACATATTTTGTCCCATGAATGTGCATGATGTTGACTGACACAACTCAAGTCATACACTGGAACCTAAGACACAAACGTAACAGTAGAAGCTAGCAGAGACTAGGCTCCGAGAGAATGTTAGTATGGGATCAAAATCAGGTATCAGCTAATGCCGGGGAGCTCTCATATCGTTAACATATCATAATCCAGTTGAAAAAAGACAACAGTGAAGCATTACAGACTGAAATGCATTGTTGGCCAAAATGACTTGCCTTTCATCTGGCACTTCTGGTAAACCTTTTAAATATACACCTTTAGTGATTGGATCTCTTGCATGGACTAGAATAATGATTAAAGGTATCTCCATGCTGAAACACATGAAATGTCTTTTTACTAACGTATTGTGATGTATTTAGTGGTTCTGGTGCTAATTCATTGGTTGAAGCTGTATTTTTCTTCATTCCCATGAGATGTTATTGGTCATATTCTGCTCTGATGTCATAGGAGGACATTGCTAGCGCAGTTAGAATAGCATGTAATAGAAGAAAAAAATTAAACAATCAAAAAACATAAAGGAAAACAGGCAAGTTTTGCTGTTAGATCCTAAAGCCAAAAGAGCTTCTGTTCTCACTCACCAATTTCCTGTGATGTTCAGTGCCGTATTAATGAGAAATCCAACGTAGAAGTAGTGTAGATGTCAGACTCCAAGCTTTAATATGCAATGCTATACGACACAGTTGAACTGAGTTGTGGCTAGTTAGCAATCTATGAGATGATAAGTGTGAAGAAATTGAGAGGTGGTAATACCATGAAAGTTGATGCTTTAGAACCTTATCTGATTGAGCAGTGTGTACAGATGAGGAGGTGAGATTAAAGCACTGCTGAATTGCTCTCGTTAAGTAGAGCAAATAACCAAATTAACCAAAGAAAAAATTTCACATAATTCAAGATAACATCCATCCATTTTCCATACCGCTTATCCTACACACCCGACACTCTGGACGGGGGGCCAACCCATCTTAGGGCACAATCGCACACACATTCACACACTACAGACAAGTTGGAAAGACCAATCAGCCTACAACACATGGCTTTGGACTGGGGAAGGAAAGCAGAGTACCCAAAGGAAACCCCGAAGCATGGGGTCAACATGCAAACTCTGCGGACACAGGGCAGAGGCAGGATTCCAAAATCCAGCCCCCAACCCCGGAAATGTGAGGCAAATGTGGTAGCCACTAAGCCACTGTGCCCCCTCACGATAACATATTGATTATAAATACTGATATGCATGTCATTCAGGGTGGATATTTTTTCTTTTAACAAATAATAGATTGTTATATAAATAAACAAATAAAGCATTCTTTGACCTTCATTCGGACGCTTTGGTTTTAGAGATTAGACTCCTACCTAATGTGTGTCACTGCACAGATCGATCATGGAACACGACAACAATACCTCTTTTGTACAACATGACCACATCTCAAACCTTTCTGCACATTTTAAGAACCGAATACTGTGTTGTATTTCCCCGAAGAATCAACATCTGTCCTCGTTGTCATGTGTGAGCATATTTTTTCCCCCTTTTTCTTGTGGTTTCACCCAAAACAGAGAAAAATTACACACTACTCCGGTGCTTTCTCAAAAGTTTCCATACAGTCTGGGTTGCCAGATTGTGGCTCTACAAATTGGGAGATTATTAATCCCATTGTTGGATGGTGTGCAAACATATAACAATGTGCTGACAGGTATTAGTTCATTTAGTTGGGATTTTGTTTAGTTTGCCGGGACATGATTAGACACAGATCATTTGATCTGGAAACCCTTGTGTGAATATGTATTATGGATACAGTCTCACAGGAGCAGCTGGTGTAAACCTAAAAACATTAAACAGTTTAAAAAAAAAAAAAAAAAAAAAAAAAAAAAAAAAAAAAAAAAGGAAGAAAGAAAAGAAAGAAAGAAAGAAAACTGTGACCTGGATTACATGAATGATATAAAACTTTATGTTAGAGAATGTGGCTGTGTGTTGCTATGCTGTTTAAGACACATTTTTAGTATGTGTGTATTTATTTATTTATTTATTTCAGATCTGACAGCTGCATGCCAACGAGTAGAGAGCCGGAAACAGACACTCCCTCAAGTTTCAAGCTGTTTTCTCTCTCTATATCACTCACACACACACACACACACACACACACACACACACACACATCTGTGTGTCCATCCCTAATAATCACCAAATCTACATGATCAGCTTTCTCTTAAGGGGACTTACCAGAGATCTCCCGGTTGCCTCGTTTACAAGGGCTGTGTCCCAATCCCTTCCCCACATGCCCTTAATCTCAGTGTAGAGGTTGTTTATTCAACAGGTTCTCCTTTAAGGTCGAGAGCACACAGAGCTGTGTCTGCGTCTTCTCCTTCTCCTTCTTCTTCTTCTTCCGCTCTCGTCAAATTACTCTGCAACAAATCTTCACATCGCAACCGCAGATGCTATAAATAGAAAAGACAGAATGGTCTCGTCGGTAGGACGCGCGAATTGTCGGCGAAATGACTGACCAGTTTCCGCACTGCTCTTTTCTACATCCTGCAAACACAAGCTACAATGTGTCTACAGTCTAAAAGATGTGTGTCTCAGCGTTGTTCACCAGATGTTGCAGCTTTCCCCGCTTGTGAAAGTGGACTGTTCCGTCACTGTGTGTGTGTGTGTGTGTGTGTGTGTGTGTGTGTGTGTTTTTATAACTTAATGGGGACCTAATGTCCACAAGGACATATGTGAGCATATATGTGATATACAGTCATGTGAAAAAATAAGTACAGCCCATGGAAATGGTTGGATTTTTGACATATTTGGACAAACATTTGATCCTCTTTGAAACAGTGCCTATTAATAAAGTTGATACACTCCATCAAACGACACATAAAATTGACATTTTGTAGTAATTTTCACAATTTAAATGAACAACAACAAAAAACAAATGTCACATGGAAAAAGTAAGTACACCCCTATATTTATTACACCTTCAAATCCATATCATTAGAATCAGGTGTTGTAGATTTGGTGCCAGTGATTAGAACCTGCTTAGGGAGTGCAGGTGGAACCTGTCTTATTTATACCCCTCTCATATCTAGTGTCTGGTGTTCCCTTTGTTATTGGGGTGTGTGGTGTCATCATGCCAAGATCTAAAGAGTTCTGTAAAGCCTTCAGAAAAAGGTTGTGGATGCCTATGAGTCTGGCAAAGGGATTTAAAAAGACCTCCAAGTGATCTGAAATACCTCATTCCACTGGAAGGGAAATAATCTACAAATGGCACAGATTTCAAACTACTGACAATTTGTCCAGGACTGGCCGTCCCAGTAAGTTCAGCCCAAGAGCAGACTGTCTGATGCAAAAAGAAGTCTCCAAGAACCCCAAAATTTCATCACAGGACCTGCTAGTAATTCTTAAACTGTTGGTGTCAAAGTGCATGCTGCTACAGTCAGAAAGAGATCGCACAAATTTGACCTGCATGGGGGGCGTGCCAGGAAAAAGCCTTTGCAAGACAACAGTTTGCCAATGAGCATATAGGCAAATACCAGGGCTTGTGGAATAAAATGCTCTGGACAGATGAATCAAAGGTAGAGTTGTTTGGCCACAGTAACAGCAGATATGTTTGGCGCAGACCAAAGACAGCTTTTCAGGTGAAGCACCTCATACCAACTGTGAAGCATGGTGGTGGAAATGTTATGGTTTGGAATAGCTTTTCTGCCTCAGGGAATGGACAGCTTGCAGTCAATGAATCAACTATGAACTCTGCATCCTATTAAAGAGTGCTTGAAGATAATGTGAGGCCATCTGTCCGAAAGTTGAAATTTAACTGAAAGTGGACCTTTCAACAGGATAATGATCCTAAGCACACGAGCAAATCCACCAAGGAACGGCTCAAAAAGAAGAAATGGAGGGTTATGGGATGGCCTAGTCAAAGCCCGGATTTGAATCCCATTGAAATGTTGTGGGGGATTTGAAACGGGCAGTACATGCAAAAAAAAAAAAAAAAAAAAAAAAAAAACCTCAAACATTTTGCAACTGAAAGAATATTTGGTATATATGGAAGAGTGGTCAAAAATTCCAGCAAGCCTGGTGGACAATTATGCAAAATGCCTACAAGAAGTTATTTATGCTAAAGGGGGCACTAGCTTCTGAGTACAAGGATGTACTTACTTTTTCCACAGAAAATTCTATTGATATTTCTGTTGAATAAATGATTGAAAAAAGCTCATTTTCCATGTGGTTTTGTTCAAGTATATCAACTTTATTAATAGGCACTGTTTCAAATATGATCAAATGTTTGCTTGTCCAAATACCCAAATACTTTTTTTTTTCCACGACTAATATATGCATCACACATTCCTGCAGATTTTTCAGGTGCACTTTAATGCTGTGAATCTTGAACGTTTACACACAGATTCAAATCGGGTGCTGTCTTGAAAGACCGAATACCAAATGAACTTGTACTGCACTAGTTAGGGTGTAAATGTCATTAACTCATACCCTAGTTAGTGCGCATATACAGGGAGCCATTTCCGATTCAACCAAGACCAGCTCAGTGTCCGCCTTCCTTTATTCTTCTGCTAACACACGTAAAACTGACGTAAACAGTGCGACGCTTTACGGCAGCTGTTTCTTTTTGCTGGAATGCTGCTCGCGTGAGTAGTTCTTGTGGACATGCAGCCCTGACGTCTAGTGCCTGTCAGTTAAAGCTCATATAAATCAGATTGAAAATTATTTTTAAAGGGCCGTAGATCATTTATATTTGATGTTGTATACTGTGAAATAGATTTTAGTTTGTTAGCACTGTAGCTAAATTAGAGCTCTTGAAAGACACTAACTTTGGCTAATTCTCAGCAAACAATCCCTAGTGAGTGTACTGGAAGTCATTTAGGACTGCAGACTTAGACATAGATCCAGTTTACACTTATTTCCAATTCTTTACTTGACTGCATTATGCTTGTGAAATACCAGATCTCGTTATATGTTTATGTAGTAATGAATCTTGTATTAATTTGACATTGTCCTTAACATTCAAATCAATTACACTTAACTGAACACGACGTTATATATCTGCAGAGATACAACACCCAAAGGAAGTGATGGCGTCTCGTTTTTTGAAGTTCTCAGTGCTGGTGCAGAAGTATCGGACACCTCTTCTCCTTGCTGGCTGTGGAGGCGTCTTCACAGCCAACATTTTCTACCACGTCTTTCCAGAAAGCACGTACCGAAAACTCTATCAGGCCTGGAGCAAAGGAGAGCCAACCACCTTATCAGAAAAGCTGGAGAATGTGTTCCAGCAGGTGCTGAAAGACTCAGCAGTCAGTTCTCCTGATAACTACACGGCTTTCGCTGCTTACGGTTTCCATCCGGTTGGTGCAGGGATTCCATGGCTTCCCTCCGGGGCACAGATCGGCATCCCGTCCAACTTCAACAGCACCCCGGACAACCTGTCGGGAATCACTAACCGCACAATTCTCATTAACGGTAAAGAAGTGGAGTGGGACAGTGAGACAGGCAGCACACTGAAAAATGCCTTGGTGTTGTCTGAAGATGCTCAGAAGTTTGCCATGGCACGCGAGGTGGCCCGGTTAGAGTGTGCTGGCCCGGTACTGCATGCTGCTGTGGCTCCAACCTGCTTGGCTGGAGCCTGGATTTACAGCATAGCTCTCAAGCAGATCTTTGGGCTCTTTGCTCGATCTGTTATCCTCAGAGCTGGGGTTAACACACTCGCTCTGGGTCTGGGAGTCTTGTCATACTTTTTAGCCTCTGACGCTGTAAACCAGTGGCTGGAATTCCGCTCGGACCGGCAGGCTGCAAGCCTGTCCCACAACTACGCAAAGGGTGGAGTTGAGTTCTATGAGAAGATTCTGGAGAGGAATAAGACGTTGCGTGTTCTGATGGGGCCTAGAGGAGAGGAGATGTACGCACCAAGTGGCAATCTGTTCCCTGCCAGCCTGATGAGTATGAAACATGCACCGTACACGGGGAGGCGAGACGGAATTCTGAGGCTACTGAAAGAGGAGAAAGCATAAAGGACGTTTGGTCTTTGAATAAATTGTGAATTTGAATAAATGACTACGATGCGTTCATAAGGACTTTCTGATATCCATTAACAAACACATTCATAAATGTTGATATTACATGGTAGGTGTGGTTGTGGGAAGAGTAGGATATTGTGCTCAAATATATCTACGCACACACTGATTGTGTCTCACCTAAAGCCTGACTAACACCATGTCCTGTTGGTTAACGCATGCATACATTAGTGTAATTTTTACACTTTTTAACATTGATGTGACTTGAATCAATTGAGATGTTGTGGCAGGAGCTTAAACAGGCAGTTCATGCTCGAAAACCCTGTAGTGTGGCTGAACTAAAGCAGTTCTGCAAAGAAGAGTGGGCCACAATTCCACCCCAAGTGCTGTGAAAGACTGATCTCCGGAGACTGATTGCTTATTGCTGCTAAAGGTGGCACAACCAGATTTTAAGTTTAAGGAGGAAATTAGTTTTTCATATGGCTGATAGGTGTTGGATAACTTCTTTTGCTTCAAATAAATAAATAAATACAAACTGTATGGTGTATTTACTCAAGTTGCCTTTGTTTTATGTTGTATTTCATTTGAAGATCTAAAACTATTTATCTCACTAATCTTTATTGATGATGTAACTCATGATGGTAGCAGCAGAATGAATTCAGAAGTTTACAGGAACATTTTGTCTACCAATTTACAGAGAAATGCATCCAAAGTAATTTAAGGAACTTAAATTAAGGAACTTCATCACGCAGCAAGACTATGATCCAAAACACACTGACAGCTTAACAAAGGACTTCATCGGGGGGGAGAAAGTGGAAGGTTTTAGACTGGCCAAGCCAATCACCAGATCTTAACCCAGTTGAGCAGCAAGACTGAAGGGAGAAACCCTGCAAAACCAACAACAACTGAAAGAAGCTGCAGTACAAGTCTGGAAAAGCATCAGAAAAGAAGAAACCAGCAGTTTGGTGATGTCAGTGAGTCACAGGCTTGATACAGTTATCGCAAGCAAGGCATATGCAACCAAATATTAAGTCTTTTTTTATGGTCATTTACTTTAAGGCTATCTGTTCCAATAATTTTGCTCACCTAAAATTTGGGTGGTCTGCAACCAAAGGTGACATGTTCTAAGTTTTTTAAATGCAGTTAGATGTAAATATTATGAAATCAAAGCTGAAATTCTGATCTATTGGCTCTCATACATCTTTTGATCTCAAAGCCAAATGTCTTCAGTGTATAGCAAAAACAACAGAATTGGCCTTGCAGTTCCAGTACTTTCGGAGGTGAATGTGAATAAATAAATGTACCTTCACAAACACAATTCAAGAATGCTCCATAACTAGATGTGTTTAAAAAAATTGCACCTTTTGAACCCACCCATTTTTCAAGTGATCAAAAATATTGGAGCATATGACTGACAGGTGTTAGTCACAATCAGAGGACATAACTACATAATATGCTGACTGTGGTAAGTCAAAGGCTACGTCCCAAACCACTCATTACAGTATTATATAGGTGCTGTAATCAATATTTATTGGCTTGGCTACATCTAAGTGCAAATACATTTGTGTTCCTCATAGCCTCCGGTTGATAAAAATGAGAATGTGCATACATTTTTACAATTTATTTACAAAATGTAATTTTGGTGTCCAGACCTGATTTGAAGCAGCTGAGTTATAACAGATATGTCAGAAAGGACAGGTGAAGATTTGGTGAGCAAACTTTTGTACTCGACCTTGTATTGTAGAGTGGAATCGCTCTGTGGCCGCTAGATGTCGCTGCTTCTCTACACAGACAGAAAGCATATTGTCTGATTAAAGTAAGGTGAATTCAGGGGTACTTCTCATTTCTTATTTGTGCATCCTCCTGTCCTTTCTTCACTTCCTTTCCTTGCATCTTAGCTCCACCCACTTAAGATGCGAGGGAAGGATGCGAGGATGAGATGTGAGGAAAGAAGAATCGAAACAAGTCAGATGGAATATCCTCGTTCTCTCAAATTTCCAAGTTTAATGATGACCGTGCTCAGCTGGATGACCTCACTGTGCTTCAGGGATCTGTTATGTTATTGAAGTTTGGCATTTTTAATAAAGCGAAATGTCTGTGAAATGTCTGGGTTATTCAACAACGAATTAATGAACAATACATAATTTATCGCAACTTTTGTGCAGCTTTGCATATCCAAACATGCAAGGATCAATTAATTAAAATACTCATTGTAAGCATATTATTATTTAATTATATTTCACAAAAAAATGCCATCAAATCATCAAACTTTTTGTTTGAGATTGTGGCAGACATAAAGGAGGAGGGGAATTTATTCATGTGTGAGGTTTTTCGACAAGAAACACTTCCGCATAGGATACACCTGTTTATCCTCGCTTCTATCTCATATGGAAGCTTCCTCACTCCTTGTTCCTTGCCTCCTCATGGTGCAATTAGAGAACTGATATGTCCTTCAAGATAGCTGACTTCGATCGATTTCTGGGTCACGGGCTGGAGGACGGAGGAACAAGGAAACAAGGAAACATCAATTTGAGTATTGAGAAGCACCCCCAGGTGTACTGGGACATCAAGTCAACTAGGACAGTTTAACTTTTCAGCTTTTATTTTCTGGCCTAATAAGTGAAAGTCAATATTTATGTTACTGAGCCCTCAGATAAGGGGTTGTGGACAGTCAAAAACAGGAAGTTGCCCACTAAAGGTTTGAGGAAAAATGACGTGCATTGGCTATAAGGTTATAAAATTGTCATGACTAATGTGTTACGGCTGTAATGCATATATACATATGCAGAAAGTTAGTTATTATATGTTTATAAGTAATCATTTTCAACATGTCACAAATCACCAAACATGTCGCACAGGTGCAGGGAGACAGCAAGAGAGCCAGAGACAAGCAGGCAAAAAAGTAGTAGATATTTTTTCCTTAGTATTTTGCATTCATATAATTTTAGTGATTAATGTTGATGTTTCTTTTTTAAATCCCATGTTACACTGTAACTGCAACAATAAATAAATAAATAAATAAATAAATACATAAAATAAAATGTTACTTACCCTTTGGTAGGTGGTTTTCTTCTGTGATTTATTATTATTTTTACTTTACTTTAGTACTCTTTAGAAATTTTGAAAAAATATTGTATTGTATAAATTTTGAAATAAATATTATTAATATATTTTTTTTTCTAAACCCTGTTTTTGTTATTGCTGTAAGAAATGAATTATAGAATGTTAATAAATAATACTAATAAGTAGTCAATTTTACTCTGTTTATACAATTTTAGAATATATTAATGATGAAACTGTTTTTGAAATGATATATACTCATGTTTTTAAATGTGTCATTGGGGATTAAAGTAAAGGCCATGAAAATGTGTCAAATTCTCAAATATGTTGTCCCAATTTATCAAACATGTCACTGCAAATAGTTTTGCAACCCTGTGATGGGTTGGCCTCCCATCCAGGGTGTCCCCTGCCTTGTGCCCTGAGTTCCCTGGGATAGGAGGGGTATCACCCAGGCTGTATGGAAAATGGATGGATGTTGATAATCAACACTTTGAGGATTTCAGCAATGTGTGTCATGTGTTGGGTATTTTGTTTTATTAATGGCAAAAAAGCTTACGCAGTTCAGAAACTTAAAAACTGTCCCAATATATCTGAATCCACCCTAGATCTTGTTTTGAAGCAACTTAAATAATGCAGACCGAATTACTAATTGCTCCCTGCT
The DNA here is from genome assembly GCF_023375685.1 of Ictalurus furcatus. Taxonomy (NCBI): domain Eukaryota; kingdom Metazoa; phylum Chordata; class Actinopteri; order Siluriformes; family Ictaluridae; genus Ictalurus; species Ictalurus furcatus. The sequence continues at coordinate 12,287,743 of NC_071260.1, read as the reverse complement.
GGACACATGAGTAGGGCGTAGACGCTTTTCTTTCATCTCTCATCAAGTGTATTTATATAGGGAGTGCTTTGTGATTCAGGCGATGTTTAAACCTCAACACTGTCCATTAACAATCTATTCATATACTCATTTTTCCCTTTTAAAAAAACCAACCCCCCCCCCCCCCCCCCAAAAAAAAAAAAACTGTTTTCCAAATCCACTGATGAGACTGTTGCCTGGGTGGCCTAGAAATCTAGAACCTTATGATAAAATTAGCTCAGTACTAGGCCTTACACATTAAATTTAATCTCTTGAACTATTTCTATTGTACAGTACGGGGTTTCAATATTGGCCCCTCTGTGTAATGTGAGCCCTGTGCCCTGGTGGCGCTCTGAGACTGAGCCGTGTTACATGGGTTGCCAGATCCTTATGACAATATTATTTTTATACCATAAGTCAATATATTGTAACTTTTTTTTTTAGAAGTAAAATCAAGCAATGTATATATACCTAAGCATTATTACATCTACATCATTCATTCATTAATTTATCATGAATGAATGATCCTGAGCCTATCATAGTAACCATGGGAGCAAGCCGGGAGGATTCACCCTGGACAAGATGGCAGGCCATCGGAGGTCAGCAAGCACACATATTCACACGTAGAGGTTAAATGTAATTAAATGTAACCAATCTGCATCAGTGTGTCTTGGAAGGTGAGAGGAAAAACTGGAGAATGTGGAGGAAATCCACATGAACATGAGAAAAAAATACCAAACTCGGCACAAAGTTCAGGATCGGGTTACGTATGTGGGACCCTGGAGGGAACAATACTACACACTGCCCCTTCATATTGTCATTAGCCACATTTCCACTGCAGGAACTTTCCCAAGGAACTAGGGACTTTTGGAGGTACTCGTGTGTTTCCACCGCAGGGACCAGAGTCTAAATTAAGTTCCGGGTAAAATATTTCCCCCTCAGAAAGTCCCAACTCGGGAGGTGGTATTTTTTCAAAGTTCAGGAACTTTACAGGTGGGACTTGGGTGCTGAACATGCTTATTGGTTGAGTGCACTTTTTTTTTTCAACCACCATTTATAAAAGTCTGTTGCAGTGCATACAGTAACAGTTGTTTATTGCGATTCAGATCAACACAATTGAGTTTCTTAAAAAATACGACCGATGGACCGACAACGAGGTTCAGGCCTTAATAAATATTTATGCCAAAGATGAAATACAGCGGGAACTGGAAACGGTGACCCACAATGAAAAAGTATACTTAAAAATATCAAGTGGGTTAAGCAAGCTGGGCGTTGTTCACACAGCAAACAGTACAGAGAGAAGCTCGTGTGTGTCCGCGTTCGTCTCAGTCATCTCAACAATAGCTGATAAAATCAGTTTGCTAACGTTAAGTCTAACATTACGAGCATTCTGAATGCGATTTACTACCACTACTCGTCTCTTTTCCAGCCTTTTGTCAGTTACCTCTTTAGCAAAGCAATACATCACAATCAACAGCAGCACAGTTTGAATCTCCTCCATGCTTGTTGTTGTTGTTGTAGCATCATCAGATTTCAGAAAATAGACTGTCCGTTTTTAAAACACAAACCTTTATCCAAAGATAAAAAAAAAAATTCATTTGAATCGAACCTGGGCCACAGCAGTGAGACCGTCAAATCCTAACCACTAAATCACAAGCTTAGAAGCAGCATACTCTTGTATCTTTGCCATGGGCTAAGATTGTGATTGTTCAAAGGTTTGCGCTCCAGTCAGAGCCTGCTACGTGGTTTTATGAGCCGAGAAAAACATTTTTACATCATTACATCATTAAAATCAGCTTACTTTGTATCAATAATCAGTTTTATTGTAGCATATTTTGAGGTTTCGTATCCTCGCCAAGGGCTTATCATACAGTCATACATCACCGGACTAATTTGCCTAATCTTCACGGTACTTTAGACAGCAATGGAAACAGACAGCAAAGGGCTGGAAGAACCAAATGGTCCCTTGAAAAAAGTTCCTGGGACAAATTGTTCCTGGTAATTTTGGTGGAAACGCAGCTATACAGTACACTCTATTGTATTCAATTTGGGTGAACCAATTTCTGTTTAGGTTTTTATTTACATTTTTTTTTTTTTTTACATTGCATTCATTTCTATTCAGTGTGTACTATCCAAGGCTGGATTGAAAGGGCAGATAACCTTTTTATTTTTATTTTTTTAAAACGTTTTTCTTTAGTAATATTTTGACATTTCATAGTGTAGGTTACTCACATTAGACTTGGTTCAAAATTTTGCCTACTTTTTTGGCCACTCCTGATATTCTAGAAACATTTTATTTATTTATGGAATGAGTCTCAAGTGTCTACTTTCCCCCCTACAGGACAGTCTCCAGGACAGATGATATGATTTTCTGCTTTGCAGTGTACAGTATGTATAAGATGACAAGCTGCAAATTTCTTTTGAAGGAAACCCCCGGAGCACTCGGAGAACGTGCAAACTCCCCTTATGGATTTGACTATGCTTAAAGATTTTGGATTTTAATAAAACGAGCTGATTTACAAAATATCAAAAATAATCTATGTAATGTACTGTAATGCATGACAAATGCACAACCTGTACAAAGGGTCAAAAAGTTATTCTCAGTGTTATGAGGGGAAACCGTGGAGCTGGCAACACTGCGCTTCAGTAGAACCTAACCTAGCTGTAGTGTGTGTGCGCGCGTGTATGTGCGCGCGCTCGCGCCACAGCGGCAGGCTGAGGAAAAGCCTCTGATCACATTCAATGCTCGTGAAGTGAGAAGCTCCGCTAGGACCGAGCGCACGCGCTTCTTTCTCCGTGATTACCGTGCCCGTCTCGGATGGTGCACTCGAGTCCATCAGCGGATGGTGTTGCGTGTTTATTTTCTTTTCCCCCGCGGTGCCGTGTGTGGATTATTCCCCATTTCCCGGAGCGGACACCGAGCAGTGGAGGCCCCGCGGTGTGAGTGAGAGCGAGAGAGTGTGTGTGTGTGTGTGTGAGAGAGAGTCCGTGAACCCGCGCTGCCTTCGGGCCAGAATAGCGATGAGGTTCCCTCCTCGGTCTGCGCCGCGGCTGATCTGACGCTGGCAGTCCCAGTTTCCTCGCCCACTGGGGGTTATTTTTCCGCGCGCGCGCGTGTTTCTCGTCTCCTAGAGACACTGCATTTCCTCAAAGCTGGACACCTCTGGAGCGGTGTATGACGGTAAGCGACCTGAACATGATAACAGCTAACACACACACACACATACACACACACACACACACACACACAGAGTTATTACACCCGAGCGAAATGCTGTTAGCCAGCTAGCATAACGGTTGTTGTTGTTGTTGTTTATTAGACGTGTTTTGTTTCTGAGCGCGTCAGCGGCATGGAGAACAGTCAGGTCGATATATCCCACAGCGCAGAAGTGAACTAGCAAAGCTAACTAGCTAAAGGAACCCTAGCTGTGGAGCTGCGCAGGTTAATAGTTTTTAGGTCACCGTGTCACAGACGCTCGCGTGTGTGTGTGTGTGTGTGTGTGTGTGACGCGTTGCATGAAAATCATGCGGCCAAAAAAAGTTATCAACTCGTGTCTGTGTATTTTGACTGAACGTGTGGATGTTTTCAGTAAACGTGTAGAATGTAACGCTCGTTTATTTCAGTATCGTCGCTTCGGTATTTATTTATTTATTTACTTACTTACTTACTTACTTACTTACTTACTACTGGACCGAGAATCCGCCATTCTTCTATAGGACTCTGACTGAGTTCACTTCTTACCTTCTGGTTCACCTCATCACCCAGCTGGAATCTTTTTTTGCGTGGATAGTGTGTGTGTAAGGGATGTCACGATACCAAAAATCTAGTAGTCGGTAGCGATACCACCAAAAGTACACGATACTCGATACCAAAGTCGATACCACGGTGTGGTTTAAAAATAAAATAAAAAATTCCTGGAGGACATCCTCCTCTGGCTCATACCGGCAAAGAGAGCGATATATTTTAGTTATCAATGTCTAATTAAACAGTGCTAAGTGCTAATAACAAGTGCTAAGGTGCGCGCACACACACATACCCCTTATACTCTGAATGCAAGCATTAGTTTAAATTCACTGATATGGTGGCAGGCCGAAAAGATTTATTAAAAGCATGAACATTTGAATAATTATTAGTGACATTAGGCTCCATGTTGCTGACAGGACACGGGCTGAATGGCGATGCATGGTGGCCCATTAGGAGGTAGTTTATAACATCGCAATGTGTTAGCGTTATTAAAAATTAACCGGCTATCGCAAACATTACATGGAACATAACGTTAGCTGGTTTCATGGCCATAATGCCAGCTGCCTCAAACAAATATAATATAGGACCGTCTTTCAGGTGCTTCGCCAAATTCCAGGTGTTTCCTCGCTTTGTCTGAAATGAACGATAGCATCGGCTGCACACCGGCAACCGATGCCACCTTTCCTCTCAACGAGTCGGGGCGGAGCTAAACTTGTGTACCATCTTCTGTAGTTTTTCCCGTGTGCTTGTAGACGTTCTTCTTCTTCACCACTTGTGGACTGACTAAAACACTTACACGTATTTGCTGCACCCTTCAGTTCCGGAAGAAATGCAACACGGTACCTTCGTAACCAACGGTACCAATGCTACTGCAGAAAAACAAGTACCGTCACATTTTAAGAATGTTGGTACCGACTTGGTACCAAAGTATCGGTTCTCATGACATCCCTAGTGTGTCTGTGTGTGTAGCTCCGCCCCGACTCGTTGAGAGGAAAGCTTACGTTAAGGTAACGTTATGCTCCATGTAATGTTTGCGATAGCCAGTTATTTGTTAACGACGCTAACGCATTGCGATGTTATAAACTACCTCCTAATGGGCCACCATGCATCGCCATTCAGCCCGTGTCCTGTCAGCAACATGTAGCCTAATGTCTCTAATAATTATTCAAATGTTCATGCTTTTAATAAATCTTTTTGGCCTGCCACCATATCAGTGAATTTAAACTAATGCTTGCATTCAGAGTATAAGGGGTGTGTGTGTGTGTGTGCGCGCATCTTAGCACTTGTTATTAGCACTTAGCACTGTTTTATTAGACATTGTCAGACAGACATTTTTTTATTTATTTGTTTATTTTTAAACCACACCGTGGTATCGACTTTGGTATCGAGTATCGTGTACTTTCGGTGGTATCGCTACCGACTACTAGATTTTTGGTATCGTGACATCCCTAGATCCAGCAAGAGTGTGTGTGTGATCCAGCTGGAGTGTAATGTGTGTGTGTGTGTGTGTGTGTATGATCCAGCAGGAGTGTAGTGTGTGTGTGATCCAGCAGGAGTGTAGTGTGTGTGTGTGTGTGTGTGTGTGTGTGATCCAGCAAGAGTGTAGTGTGTGTGTGTGTGTGTGTGTGTGATCCAGCAGGAGTGTAGTGTGTGTGTGTGTGTGTGTGTGTGTGTGTGTGTGATCCAGCAGGAGTGTAGAGTGTGTGTGTGTGTGTGTGTGTGTGTGTGTGATCCAGCAGGAGTGTAGTGTGTGTGTGTGTGTGTGTGTGTGTGTGTGTGTGTGTGTGATCCTGCAGGAGTGTAGTGTGTGTGTGTGTGTGTGTGTGTGTGAGATCCTGCAGGAGTGTAGTGTGTGTGAGTGTGTGTGTGTGTGTGTGTGTGTGTGTGTGTGATCCAGCAGGAGTATAGTGTAGTTTGTGCTCCAGTGGGAGAGTAATCCAGTGTTCTGGTATGAGTGTAGTGTACTGTGTGATCTAGAGTGTAGTGTGTCTTCCTCTAAACAGGTCTCTACAGGATTGTGTGTGTGTTGTAAATTTGAATTCCACCTACAGCCCATCATGCATGTGATTGGATTATCATCATTTTTGCTTGTTTGCTTTGGAATCAACAACAAAAAAAGGTTGGACATGGATTATATTTGCCTGATGCTTTGGTCTGAAATATTGTAGAATATATACAGCATAAATGGAGTTTTGGAAATGTGGATTTTATGGAACATTATGGACTTTAAAGGCACAGAAGGTACAGAACTGATGAGTATAGATGAGTAAAGAAAAGGTTAAAAAAAATTATTAATAGACTTAATTTAGTAAGTTTTTTTTTTTATCTGTCTTCGCTTCCCTTATTTTCTGCACTGAAGCTTGTTTTTCCAACTGTGCATGATTACAGCAGTCTTTTCCAATTATTACTTGTCACACAGTACAGGATGATCCTTGTCTGAATTATGTAAAAGACTGTGATAATGTTCTCCAAGTCATATTATGAAGATCCTAATATTATGAAGATATTATGTATAAAAAGAGTTTACGACTCTGCCAGAACTTTCACATCGGCTGTCTTCGATTGTAGTCTCATTAAATCATCCGCCAGTGAGCGTGTCACATGACGCATGGTAAGACCTCCCATCTCAACTCATAACCAAACACTTCTTTTCCGATGAGCTGTGTTGGGCTCCGATAACAGAATTGGGCCAAAAATAGAAAAATGTAAACTTGTCTTAAAACATCATCCATACGCATATGAAATTTCTTGTTGAGCAATGGTTTTCAAATTGGGCTCCAGGAATCCGAGGGGGTCCTTCATTTATTTTTTTCCTTTTAAATTGACCGGCGGTTTAAATTGATGTGGTCCCAGACTGCAAAAAGTTTGCAAGCTGCTTTTATTTATACAGTCTTTAAAAATTATGAGAAAAATCAACAAAATGAACATGAGACGTCTTATAAATCCTTGAGCAAAAGGTGAGAGCCCTCAGGGTAATGCTCAGTGGCCTAACAGCAGCTGTGTCACAGTCCTGGCATTTGAACTAAGAACTGAGGTAACGCTGCAGTATCCTGTTCTGATAAAACTAGCTAGCAGTGTTTTACATGCAAAGACTTATTTATTTATTTTTTTACAATCAGAATAAATTGTCTGATTGCATTTTTCAAATGAATTGTTTACACACACCAGAAGCTTTACATTTCTATCCTTGCAGTCGCTTCTAAATTTATGAGCACACACACACACACAGTGTCACTTTTGTCATAACAATTTTGAGTCCTGTCAATTTGTAACAGGAAGTTAAGGTTAATGCAGCATTAAAGCCAAGCATGCATTTGCCTTGTTTCTGTAATTTATCATGTGATCAATTTGATTCAAAGGTTTTAATGACACTATTAAATCTGTTCATTTAACAAGTTATTAAACGCATTATTAACTTCTGCAGTCTGGTGGAAATTTAATTTGCCTGAACAATTCATGGGAATATTTTGTTCCAGATTGGGTGTATGTATAAAGATATTTAGTGTTCTCATTGAGCTATCAGTTGAATTATTAATGGATTATTAGGCTAGGAACAAGTTTTATCCTTGTTCAGGAAGCATGAATTATGCACTGCTTTTTTGCTCAGCTGGTTAGTCTCGTGGATTTAAGATTTGAACAGAGCCGAGACTATGGTGCCATGTCACCCCATTTGAAGGGTTTAATTTAGTGCAACAGCATTTGGTAGCTGGTTTTGGGGTGTCAGCTGTTGGAAGAGGATCTCCTGCAGTTCCCTGGCACACGCTGGCACTCACCTCAGCGGGAAGCATTCAGAGCTGGCATTATATTGGTGTTGGGGTGGGGTCGAAGGCAGGTGCTTGAACATTTGTGAACTTGAACACCTGCCCACTTCAAGATTGGAGGCCTAAATGAGTGACCAAGCACACTTGAGATATCCTTGTGGCCAATCAGGGCTTCTTTTTCCTCATCAGAAGTTTGACGTCCGTGCTGCTATATATGCGTCAAGATACTGGGGTAATCAGTTTGACCTGAGTTATCCACCACAATAGCTGCTATAATGCACTGATTTGGATAACTGATCATTTGTGTAATTACTTAAACAGTAGCGAGGTATTTAGTCATAATGTCACCACAGTGTGCATGATATTGTGTATGATATTGTGCAATATTATGATATTGCACATAAAAAGAACGTTTTAATCATCATGGCTGCATTTATTTTCAGGCAGAAATGTTCCATAAATCATATCTCGAGTACCGTTTCAGACTTTTTCAATTGCGTGGTCTGCTAATGAAACTTAGAAACGATTGAGAGATCTATGAATAGCAGCCCATGACCAGGCGATTCAAACGTTTGAAACAGCCTATAGTGGTACATTTAAATAAAATTCGAAGGTATTACAAACGCAAAGGGAAGTGATACTTTGCTAGTATCATTAGTTAGGTGTACGTAACGATCTAAATATTTAGCCAGCGCATCATTTGATTGTCACTGACATATCGATTGTCTGCACGAACAGGCCCTTGAGCAGTGATTCCAGCACAGCTTCCATGCTTGCTTTATCCAAACAGAGTACTCTCGGGTGTTGCTCAAGAAGAGACATGTCCTGTACCCAGGTGCTGTTTTGACCGGTTCTATCGGCTTCTCTTTACTAAGGTGAACCTCCTGAGGTGTCCCAACAGGATGGATGATTGGTGTGTTTGCCATGTGTACAAAGGATTTACAACTCCGTAGTATCCGCTGTCGTGGCAATCCCGAACACAGAGGCAGAAACATGTCTTAAATCTCAAAGCTGTTCTTTATATCTTCGTTATCGTAAAGCCGCGCCGCTTAGTTGGGTCAACCGCAGCACATAATGGAGGATAGTTATCTGATGAAATTGTACCAGAGTGCTCTATTAAAGTCTCAATTTCTTTTGCAGCATAGGCGGTAATAGTAGAGCTGCTTTGAAACTCGTATAGTAAGTGGTTAACTTGTTTTACACTGGTTTTTATATTCTTACAGTTAGGGGGACACGTTGGTTCTAGAGGCGACTTTTATTTATTTATTTACTTATTTATTTTACAGTGAACAGCCAGTATTTTCCTTATATAACTATTAAGTGCACAGTGAAGGAAGAAAGGAGAAAGGTGAAGAATAAATGAAAAGAGCTGTAGGATGTCGGTCTCGGTTAATGCCGCATGGCATGAGGCACGGTTTCCGTAGATTCTGAAATGACAGGAAAATTTTGGTGTTGTTTTTCTGGTTGTGCTCATTTTAGTCTAGTGTTCACTGTTTATTACGCAATAACAAAATGTAGCTGACATTAAGCTTGTTTGAGAACTGCTAATCAGAACTAGGTTTCAAACACCAGACATTTAAATCGTAGTTTTTAAATACGGTCTCTTATTGGTTCATTGTTTGATTCATTGTCTTTTCACCAATACAAAATGACTGCACTAAAGCTATAGAATGGCTAATGCTCCAAAACATCTATTACTTAACTGTTTTATACTGGATTTAGAAACGATAAATTTTTTTATTTGACTGCTTTCTGAATAGAAAGGGTATTTTTACCTTCCTGCTCCACGTCATTCTTAACAAATGGATTTACATATGATGTTCCAATAAGCAGAGAAGGCCGTAGGATATTAAAAATCCTAACCAGAAGCATGTCTTTTTATTTTGAACATTTTCAGGGCGTTCTTCTACTTTGCAGTGTGATTTGTTGCTTGCAGAATCGTGCACTTCCTGCCCTCCCTCTATCTATGAAAGCCGATTATAGGTGCTAGTTAATATCGTACAACCCCTCCAGGATTTTGCGATCGCAGAAATGAACGCGAGATCAATCAAACGCCGGTGAAGCTTGCAATTTTTCAAATTTAACGCAGATTTCCCACGGATCTGGGCCAAGACGCGTCATGTGACGTTATCACAACGCACATTCAGCCAAAGCCTTCGTTGATTCATGTGTGTCGAACATGAGTATAGCTAAAAGGTCTCATTTACCAACAGATATCACTGTAAAAGATTGTGCAAAACAATTTCACCAATTCAGGTAGTTTTCCATAAAAAACCCAGCACAAATTGCATCATAAATAGAAAAAAAAAGCTGCAGCAAATTCAAGCGTTTTTGGCCGCAACAATCACAAAAAGCTCTCTGAAATCGTGTACGGACTGATCATATATTCCTGTAGCTGGGCGTGCAGGAGGTGAGGAATTCTGGACATGAATTCAGGCCTGTTGGGAAAATGTTTAGCATGTACTTTCTTGGAATCGCACAAAAATGGAAAAATAACATTACTAACCGGTTGAGCACTTAATAATGTTTTTATTAAGTAATTTTTGGATTATGTTCAGTCTTTTTGGTTTTCCTTTTTTTTTTTTTTCCCCCCATTTCATTCCCTGTAACATTTCTAATCCCTGGTTTCATATGCCCTGGCAGTGGTAGCTTGGTGATTAGTGACCAAAGGTGTGAGATTTTACATTCTAAAACCACTGTTAGGCTTTTAAACATGTTAGTTAAGGCCAGTGAATAACAAATCTACTGAATGGGCACTTTATATAGCGCGATGAACAATGGGAATTGTCACAAAGCAGCTTTACAGAAATCCGGATGTGGATTTATATTTAGATCCTTAACAAGCATGTGGCATGGAAAAACCCGACATGAACCGGAGGAACCAGACTCAAAAGGAAATGAATTATTGTCAAGATGACACCGGATAGTCGAATCGTGAACCATTACTCTCACACAATTTTTACTTTAAAGTCCAACAGTACGAAGCGTGTCGTAAGGATGCTCGTTGTGAGCAGGTTGAGAATAATGTTTTCACAATTCCTTATGACAATGAATCATTTTCCAAGTCTAACTATCGAGATTCTAAGTAACTGGAAACAGAACTTTTTTTTTTTGTACTCCACGTCGATCATAAACCATTGAAATGGTTTGAGAAATGTAAACGATATTGTACTTTTTAATCCAGAAAATCCGCAGCTCCTCCATTTACTTGTATTTGTTTACAGGGCAGTCTCGCCCGGATCAATATGGCGGACAAGTTGGCGTGAATGCATACGTGTGCAGGCGTGTAGTGTTTCTTTACAACGTGACATCGCCAACTACTGGCCTGGCATGCATAACACAGCGTTTTTAGTCGTTCTCACGGATCCGTGTGAACAGGGATCTTTTTGCCGACATTGTCGTCTGTTCACGAAACTTCTCCGGTTTTAGTACGTCGTTGTCGTGTAAACGTCCCCTAAGAGCGTGATGATTAGAGCAGCAGTTGTTGGGTATAAGGCTACAGTATACACGTGAGAGCTTATCTAAACTGATGTAAGGCTGAGTGTTTGGCATACGCTGTTTCAGAACACGCATATTTATCATCCGTGCTGATGAGTAACTCGTGAAATATTTTGAGAATGCCCTGGTCGGTGTTTCCTGCTCGATGCCTCATGTTAGAGGCAAATGCTGCGATAAACGGCTCAGTGCGAGCTTTACGTAGCTTTGTGTTTTGCTTGTATTTCCTCATTTGTAAGTCGCTTTGGATAAAAGCGTCTGCTAAATGAATGAATGTAAATGTAGTGAGCGTGGTTTCTGAGAGCGAACGAAGTCTATGAAGCACAGGTTTAGGTTGGTCCAGAGTTGGAGTTGATCCAGACACGCAAGTCAGCAAAAGGTCACTGGTTACTTCTGCGCTCAAACAGATGCGGTTTCTTTTTTTGTAACTGTCTGTGGAGTGTAACCCTAACCCTGCATTACTACTACTATGTGGAGGGTCAACACGCCGCGAAGAACGAAACAGAACAGAGAAACGAGATCGATGTAAACTCAATGACGCGGTCTCTGAGTTTACGTGTCTAATGCTAGCTGCAGGAGTGATTTCATTCATTTACATTGGGAATTTGTGTGTGTTGGTTTTCCCCATGGGGCTGGCACGTGACTTGAATAGAAAAGGCCGAAACGACCCCTTTAGAAGGAGCACTGGTGAGAAATTGTGAATTTCAGAGACATATCGTAACTCTACAAGAGAGCAGGGTGAGCTTTTTTTCGCTGTAATTGCAGGCCAAACACTTCCTGCTGCCTTCCTTGGCAAGATTGCAGCGCGTTTCAGACTGAGAACCAAAATAGCTCGCCTCCTTTATCCGCTCCCCTCCCGCCATCACCGTTTATTCAGTGTTAATGACAAAGACGCTGAGATGGTTAAAGTCTTACTGACTAAAGTTTTCATGTCTTGAAGGATAGAGGAAGCAGGGCGTGAAAATATTTGCACCCATGTGTCATCGTGCTTCCATGGCATGTCACCTCACATGTTTTGTAACTTGAGACATAAAGATATACACACGCGCACACACACACCCACGCACACACCCCCTCCAGCGCCCTGCATGAGTAAGAAGGTAGTATTGTATTCTCATCACCCTCTAATCTCAAAAGTTGCCAGAAATTATCAGGTGACATCATGCACTTTTTCATTCATTCATTTTCATCAGCCTCTTTATCCTGATTTAAGATTGCGGCGGATACGGAGCCTGTCCTGGGAACAGGAAGTGTGAGGCAGGACTACACCCCCAGACGCCATTAATTCCTCGTGTCCTTTTGCAAAGAATTTTTTAAAAACACTTATAAAGTAAAACCACGATAGTACATTAAAAAAAAAAAACAATGAATAGATTCACTTTCCCAGTTCTTATGAAAGTTACTGTAGCTGAAAATGTGGAGTTGAGATTATTCATAAAGTCAAATGGTGGTGTAAAGATACAGAGGGACGTAAGGATAAAAATCCTTTATTGGAGTCATGATGGATCAGGATACGTGCTCTCGCTGTATATCTGTAATAAATCCCAATGGTTTTGATCAGGGCTGAGCAATGTGATCATATGTCGTTGATATAGTAATAAATGATTTAATAATAAATGTTTCTGAGGTATCACGGGTATCGCAAACTGTTTTTCCTCTCTTTCAGTGGTGTAAACAAATCAGTGTTTTACGTGCAACCCTCCCGTTGTTTCTGTTAGCAAACCTACCGTGTATAGATTGCCATACGCAAGTGTGCGTTGCAGAAATGTCTTTAAGTAACGAGATCTGATATTTTTGTTTTGAGATACCATCTGAGAATGAAGGTGATGGCATGGAGCACGTTTTCTTCACAATGCTATGTAGTACTTTTATTTATAAAAAAATAAAAATAAGACACACAAGATAGATGTTAATATTTTCATATTTCCTCTATCTGTCCCTTCAGGGTTTTGCAGTGACCGAAATTCAAGTCATTGACGTAAAATCAAGCAGACCCACGCTTGCAATATTTCTAAATGAATGCAGATTTGGGCCAAGACGCGATCATCGCAACGCGCATTCAGCCAAAACCCTCTTCGATTCACGTGCGTCGAACATGAGTACAGCTAAAAAGTATCATTTACCAACAAACGTCAATGCGAAAGAGCGTGCCAAGCAATTTCGCACAATTGCAATTTCACCAATTCAAGTTGCATCACAAATTTTTAAATGCCGAGACGGAAGGAAGGAAAAATCGAGCATCTTTGGCCGCAACAATCACAAAAAAAAAACAACCTCCAAAATACTCCAGATGTTTGGGAAAGAGACAGTATAGTAGTAGGCTAGTGTAATATGCCCAAGTGGAGGCCAGTCTAGGTAAGTAGGTGTTTTTAATTGTATACAGAAAGTAATATTGGGCGTGCATCCTGTTATTATTTGATCGCAGTTGTTAAGAAGCTGAAAGCTCATGTTTATTGTGGTAGAGATTGTACAGATTATCCGGGTTGAGCTGAGTGGGGTGGACCAATGCTTTGAGTTACACTGATAAAATGGCAAAACTTTATATTCAATACCAATCTTAATAGGAAACCAGTGTAAATTTAATAAGACTGGAGTAATTGCTGTGACTTTCCTTTCTGGATTCTTCCTGCTACGAAAACCTTGGGGGGAAAAACAGCCAGTGTTTTTATTAAGTTATGAATGTATAGGCTATATCAAGTCAAGGCTTTATTGTCATTGCAACCATATACAGCTGGTACAGTTCACAGTGAAACTAACCAACGGTCCTCCAGGACCATGGTGCCACATAAAGCACCACAGAACTACATGAGACGACATGGAGCCAAATGAGGCTTAGACATTTCTAAATAAAGTGCATATGTAAACCACGTGCAAACAGCACAAGACAGTAACTACTAAAAACAGGACAATCGTCAGAGTAAGAGACAGTGTCGCGCCGACTAGTACACAGTTCTAGTCTGAAAGCGTCGGATATAACAGGCAGTGCTATATCAGTCTCTCAGTGTAATGGTGATTGGTCAGTTATGCTCTCAGACCCTGTTTACACTAGTGTGTTTTCGTTTTAAAACACATAACTTTTAAGGTTACGCCTACCGTCAACACTATGTCTGTGTTTCTGACCCTTGGAAACGGAGACTTTTGGAAACACAGAAGACCCCGTTTTAGATTGAAAACTCCGGGCTCGCGTTTCGGTGTAAACAGACCAAAACGAAAACTTTTTGAAAACGAAGGCGTGGCTTCCCACATTCGCTCTCTGATTGAGTCTTCTGGATAATTGCGTATCCTTCCCTGATTCGTCAAGCCCCTACCATATGACCATTACGCTACCTTGATCGTATACACGACAACAAGGAGACTGAACCGCAAGTTTTGTGGCTTTGTCGTCATTCTTAGCAGCCATTGTGCAGTTCACTTCTGTATTTTATAACACTGCAGCTGCCTACATGCGCAAGAGGCGAGCTATGATTAGAGCAAATCGGCAATAAATCTCATTTCAAGCGGCGTAAGCCCTACATGGAACGCCGGCACTCATGCTCATTGTTGTGCCTGCCGGTGACTAGCAACCAACTTCCTGTTTACACTTGTATGCGCATGCCCAGTGTGCATGAACGGTCATGTGACATGCGTTTTCGGTCGTGTAGTGTGGATAAGGATCGTTTCTGAAACACAGCGGAAACACCAGTGTGGACGAGGATCATTTTCATATTAAAACGCCGTTTACAACGAAAACACACACTAGTGTAAGCAGGGCCTAAATCGTACAAAAACTGGTTGCGTTGAACCTTGTTTTTAAGCCTGTGCACGATCATGGTGAAACAGCTGTGTTCACGTCCAGGAGTCCAGAGCAAGCAGTAGGACACCATTTTAGCTGTCGCTGATTCTGCAAACCAGACATTGTGAACATTATTCCTACTCAAAAAGAGCAGTTGTTATTACAGGAGCTAATTATGTGTGTTAAAGACTAGAGGTGGACATCAGGCCGGGGATCCTGCAGGGACATTTTTAACTCGCAGATATAAAGCTCACTTTAAATGATGAAAATTCATGGCTGTAATAAAATGTGTCAAGTCTATTGTTGTTTATGGTTTTATTTTTATGATACGAGAAATGCAGCATCAGCATGAATCCAGCAGATGTGCACATGACTATCGGCTCTGGTCAGTAGGCTATACCACAGAAAAAAGACGAGACACTAAGACATTTGGACTTTTCAATGGATGAGAAGAAATGGACATAAGTATGTGGACACCTGACCATAACACTTGTATGTGCTTGTTAAGCATCCTATTCCAGATTTATTCCTTATGTATTTGCTGTTGTAATAACCTCCTCTTTTCTGCGAAGGCTTTCCAATAGATTTTGGAGCATGGCTGTGGGGATTTGTGCTCATTCGGCCACAAGAGCATTAATTGGGTCAGGCAATTCATCTCGAAGATGTTCAGTGGGGTTGAGGTCAGGGCTCTGTGCAGTCCACTCGAGTTCTTCCACTCCAGTCTTAGCAAGCCATGTCTTCATGGAGCTCGCTTTGTGCACAGGAGCATTGGGATGCTGGAACAGGTTTGGGCCTCTTTAGTTCCAGTGATGGGAAATCTTAATGCTACAGCATACAAAGATGTTCTAGACAACTGCGTGCTTCCAACTTTGTGGCAACAGTTTGGTGAAGAACCACGTATGGGTGTGATGGTCAGGTGTCCATATACTTTTGGCCATACCATTTGTGTAAGCTGTAATAAATGTGGCAAAGTTTAGGTTAAGTTAACTACAAAAATCAGACAGGGCATCATTTGGGTTCTCGTGTATTTTATTGCTTTTCAAATAGAATGTGCGTAAATGAAAAACCCCACGTTTTCTCTCCCTCTGTATTTTCTTTTTGCTGGGGAGAGGCGGAGCTTAGCCTGTCTTTTATCTAGCCGTCAGTGCAGACCAGTGTTGCCAACTTAGCGACTTTTCAGACCCCTTTAGCGACTTTAAAAATAAATAAATAAAAAGCGCCTAGCGACTTTTTGGACAAACCTTAGCGACTTTCCAAATATCACCAGTACTGTCCTGCAAGCGCGAGGTCTTGCTTTCCCGCTACACTCTCACCTCTCTCTGCGTCTGCTCTGTTCAGTGAGAGGCTGAGAGCCGGAGATTTAACAATGTCATGGATAACGAGACGCACACTTCGTCCCGATTTACATCATTCATATGTGAATGTTTTTAGAATGTAAGACAAATGTAATGCAAAATGTTTTACATGTAAAATAGTCCACGTCATTACAGCCTAGTTCTCTTGTTCAAAGTAGTTATAGTGTTCAGATATATTTTAGATTATTCATGTTCCATACCTGTCCGTTATATAGTTTTATAAAAGTCATAATAGTTATTTTTTAAAAGTCATAAAAGTTATGAAAAGTAATTTAAAAAAGTACAAAAACACAAAAGCAAAACATTTTTTTCTGTCTATCTATCAAAAACAGATTATAGATTAGGTTATATATAGATAGATTTTATATAGAATAGATCTTCATTATACCTGGTCTCCTACAATATGGGGGGGCGTGCCACATGATAGGGGAGGCTTGTGGGGGCTTTAGTTACAAAAGGTTTAGGTTTATCTGGATGAGTGCAAATCATTGAGACCTTTAACATGGCACTAACTTTGCTTTAATCCTTGGCCTTAATTTCAGGCTATCCACTTTCATAACTCTTCTTTGGCTGCAGTTCTAACTTGGACAAGCTCTACAGCGACCCATGGACCATTCAGGATCCCAGCGGGAAAACAAACACCATGTCACAATGAGCTTTTCGGAAACAAGATACAGTCAGTGGAAAAGTTCACGGAATCCCGTCTATAAATGTTAGTAAAGGTTTTGTTAGTGGTGAGTGAATGAGCTAGACCTGTCGGGCTACGGGAAAAGGTCTGTGATTTGTGTGAAAGTAGGCGGTCATATTTATTCATAAAATGCGTCAGATTCTTTAACAAAGGCTAGAAGTCTGGCTAATGACAATAGGACAACTCGAATACACACTAATACAACAGCTATTCTACATAATTCTGCTGTGATTTAAACGTAACCTTTTTGGAAATACCAGTTGTGTAAAATGCTTGGCTATTTAGCGTGGTCTCATCACACCCATATAACCAAGTTGGCCCCCTGTCGAATGAAAAGCTGACCCCATGCCAAACTCAACCGCAGACCCTGGTCCAGAGTAACTGAGAGCATGAAGTCCTTCTGCGCTTCTGTTATAGTTCAGACCGGGTTGGATCATGGGATTGGGTCGTCTTGGCTGTCACAATGGTTTCATGGCTTGCAGATGAGTTTGCTGTGGCTCTCTAAATAAAACAGGTAAGGTCATTAAGAGATTAGCATAACGTTTGATGATTACTCTTCGGGACCGTGAGATTCCAGGTTCAGCTCGGGTGAGAGCTCACGTCGACAACCTTGACACCCTGAAAAGGCTGTGCATTGAGTTTGGAGAAGCTGACCGACAATGTTAAGATTAGCCGTAGGTGATATGACCATAATATTACATCAGGCTTTGAAGTCGTTGGTGCAATACATGACGTGTGGCTAGCACTAAGCCACCGTTCACCCGGGATTTGGGGTTCGAATCCTGTCTCCGCCCTGTGTGCGCAGAGTTTGCATGTTCTCCCTGTGTTTCTCCCGGGTACTCCGGTTTTCTCCCCCAGTCCAAAGACATAGGCTGTAGGCTGATTGGCATTTCCAAATTGTCCGTAGTGTGTGAATGTGTGTGCGATTGTGCTCTAAGATGGGTTGGCACCCCGTCCAGGATGTCCCCTGCCTTGTGCTCCAAGTCCCCTGGGATAGGCTCCAAGCTCCCTGTGACCCTGAGTAGGAAAATGGATGGATGATGTGTGTCAATGTAAAGGTTTGCTTACAAGCTGCCATCAGAACAGGAGTGTTACATGGAAGAAAAACCTGAATTTAATAATACTTTTATTTGCAAGAATCAATTTATTTTAACACTAAAAAGGACGATAAGAATATCTTGTTGTGTATCTTGTACAGAAGTGTGTATTGTGACATCACTACATCCTAGCCAGCACTAGTCAAGACCACTGCGTTCTCTTTTTAAAGTAAATTGTGGTGTTGAAAGTGCTTCCTGCACAAATTCTTCACTATCAAAAAGATTTTCTTCATGTTTCATCTGTTTTTGAAGCGGCCATTTGGAGGGAAGGAAAAATTCACTTTCTTCAGCAGTTCCATCACCAAATGTAGCCAAAAACGTCAAGCTCTGTCAGAGACTGGGTAAAGGTGTTTGTGCTGCAGAGATCTGGTTACGAGCTCCTGTGGATATGTAAAGTGTGTGTGTGTGTGTGTGTGTGTGTGTGTGTGTGTGTGTGTGTCACCTGAGTGGGAGAAACGGCCGACCTGCCTGAAAACACACACTGTTTATGTGCACCCAGCTCAGGCTGTTTAAGGAGAGGAAAAGTTTGCGTTTATCCTCCTGAAATAAAATTTGCTCAAAACACAAAATGAGCGGCGGATAGCAGAGTTACGTGCTGGTCTAGGATTTCTGCTTCCCATGATGCACCTGGGCTCCTCTTGGCCTGTTCAAATCCTCATCAGCCTTCAAGACTCGCAACATTTCTTTATAACGTTTGTTATTATTATTTGGAGTCATCTTCTGCATACTTCTTGTTAGTTACAAGTTCTTTTACCTGTTGACTTAAAATTATTTCTGTAGCAATGGGTTAAAATAGGTTAAATGTAGCCCATGGCTGTCCCAAGAGCAATTTTTCACCTTAATCATCTTAAATACAAAATCCTTCCTATTTTGTTATGTCACATTGTGTTCTGTAGGGAATAAAACACTTGGGGCATTCTTTTATAGGAGAAGAGTCGACGCTGGGTTGGTGGGATGTGACCTGGAATCAAGCGAAGTTGCTTTTACCATCTCAAAGTGGATTATTTTCCCATAACAGTACATCCCGAAGTGTTTTATTCCTCTTATACCACAACGACTCGCCAACAATAGCCATTTTTAATTTATCCTACAATGGCACACCATACATTTGAATCGTCTATAGTTACATCTAATGTTGTGGAATGTAGCAGCTTGTAATTCCCCAACTGTTTTCGGTAAAAACCACTCAACTTGCAATTTCAACGCATCAACTTGAGGTAACCTTCTGAACCAGAGTGACGTCAAATTAACACGTGAATAGTGTAAAATCCACCTTTCATAACTTTGAGATCAGTTTATAGCAGTACTGGCTTTAGGTCAGTTAATATACAGACAGGGTACTTGGTTAAGTCTATAACATTGACCATACTAATCAGTTCTTTGAGAAGGTAATCATCAACATTAGAGTTATCACTAATGGCTAGCTTGTTGCTAATGCTACTTGGTATTGCTCGCAATCGTTGCTGAACTGCAATTTCAGTCCAAAATGTTGCAGTAATGTTAGAAGTTCACTAGATTGGAACGGTACCAAAAGCCACCCAGGCCTGTAAGTGTAAAAAGTGCAGTTAAGTAGTTTTTAATGAGCTTTAAAAAGACACGCTTTCGTGGACGCATCCATGTTCATCTTCTTCAACTTGGCACGTTAAACATACCGAGTTGGGAAATGACGTTATTACGACCGGCACGTTACCACTTACAATGCAGCATGAACACAGCATTAGTTCCTGTTATTTCTTATGTTATAGCAGATGTAATCATCACCAGGCTCTTCTTTTTTAAGTTAATAAGAAAAAACAAAAACAAAACACAGCTTGCACTGACACTTGTCTTCCATAAATGTTCAATAAATGTCTCCTTACAAAAAACAAAACAAAAACGTCCATATAGCAACGATTATACGTTGTTCTTTGCTAAATAACATGTTTGTAAAACCATTTATTATTAGGCGCAGATTATGTATAAGTTCCTGGTGTATAATTTCCTGGGAGTGAGTTCAATCCAATCGGACTGATGCAATCTAATTAGGGTATTTAACAAAAAAAAGCAAAAAACTTTAATACATTAGAAAAAAGCAGGAATTTATTAATTAATTGGCACACCATTTTAAAAATGGCGGTGTTCAAATTACCGTAAGGTATAATCAAATGATCAGGGCAAAGACAAAAATCTGCATTTTAAATATTATAATTGAATATGTATAACGTACATAGTACTGTTTAGAACTGGCTTGTTTTCTTTAAATGATTTGGATATTTTCGTTCACATGAGAATTCCAGTGCCGTTACCCATATCATCGCCTTAGTATTTCAGATATTTAACCTCTTTCATCAAGACTATTCCCACAGGAGAGGAGCATCTTGCTTTGGCACGCGTTTATTTTCAGACAGCGTTCTTGTTGTGAGGATTGGCCACAAGAATGATCAGCTATCCTCCGTCCTCCATCACTTGCACAAGATGGAGGGATGTCATCTAAGCCACATGTGTGGAGGCTCAAGGCTCAGCATTACATCTTCTCCATGGTTCCTACTGATCTGGGAGATGGAGGTGAAATCATGAAGAGCGCTGTTTAATACTCCCAGGCTGAAGCTCCTGTTACGTGATGCTGTACTCAAACCTCTTTTTACGGCCTTATTCTCTGAGGAATCGTCATCTCGCTAATGAAGCGCGAGGAACGAGTCTACAGGCTATCGATCACGCTGTTGGTTTCTCGTTTATGCACAGAGGAGTCTGTGTGGTGAGCTGCTCCAACAATTGTTGGAGTAATAGCTTATGGAAAAAAATAAATAAATCACTGTACAGCCCGGGGTCATTGTTTTTAACTAGTCAAGGTATCATCACCTTACATATTTGATTAAGATCTGTTTTTCTAGTCTTTAGTGGTTTCTTAAAACACAGTTAGGTCGTGTTCACACTTGCATATTCTTCCCCCCAAAGACTTGGGGCTGTTTGAGTCCTGAGTTCAGTATAATTAGTGAAAAACCCAGGAGTAGTCCAGAGATTGGATCACTGGTTCTCTTGAAAAAATGGTGGTCTGAGAAAGCTACAAATATGGCCAAATGTATGTGGATACACACGTGAGCCCTCCCCATATCCGGTAATGAATAATAGTGTTCCCATTGTGAATAGCTCTAGTAAATAGCTAACTCAAATTTTCATACTTAACTAGCTCCAGCTAGCTACACTATATGGGCAAAAGTTTGTTCACACCTGACCATCACGCCCATATGTGTTTCTTCCCCAAACTGTTCTCACAATGTTGGAAGCACCCAATCGCACAGAATGTCTTTGTATGCTATAGCATTACAATTTCCCTTCGCTAGAACTAAGGAGTTGGAGCTGTTCCAGTATGACGATGCCCCTGTGCACAAAGCGAGCTCCATGAAGACATGCACCAGACCTCCTCAGCCAACATCAGTGTCTGACCTCACTAATGCTCTTGTGAATGAATGAGCACAAATCCCCACAGCCATGCTCCAACATCTAGTGGAAAGCCTTCCCAGAAGATTGGACGTTATTATAACAGCAAAAGGGGGAAGTGGAATGTTTAGCAAGCTCACATGGGTGTGACTGTCAGGTGTCCACAAATTTTTGGAGTATCTGCGGTCAGGGCCACATGCCAAGTAATGTGATTGGTACAGTTTGTCACATTACTTCCTGTTTCTACTTTTGAGATGTTGAGGAAAGAGTATGCTATAGGCAGAAAAAAGTTTTGGCCAAAATTTTGCCCAAACCTGATTTTTGTTTGGCTGTTTGCCAGAATTCAGCCACCATGACATCGGGCAGCTTTTCTCAAACCACCACATAAAACCTAATGTTATTCAAAATGGTTTATTTGTTGAAATTAGCAATCTGTTCGGTTTTTCTGAGAGCAGTTTCTAGGTCAAAATGCTTTTTGTTTCATTTTGGTCAGAGCAATATAAAATACCACAGCATGTTTCCCAAGAGGATGTTATGTATCATTTGCACGTCGTCTTTCACTACCTTTATCCTTGAGGGTCTACGAAAGAATGATATAAATCGCATGGCAATAAAGCAGCTTTTTAGTTTTGGGAAATGAGAGAAAAGTGAAAGTAGTACATTTTATATGCATTCTTCATAGATTGAATCACTAACATAGCTGAAGTGATGCGATTTACTAAAGGCTACTACAATATAATATGCAAATCACTCCATTAACACAAGTTTGTTATGGTTATGGTTTTCCCACAGTGCTCATCACAGTCTGAATTTGTTTTTATTACTGTCCCTGAACTGCCACACAGAGTATATTACTAGCCTGTATTTGTTGTGTGTGGATCAGTGGCAATGTTGCTGCCTCCAGGTCAGTGCTGAGCTCATGTTACTGCCTGTCTGGAGGTTTGCATGTTCTCCTTGTGTCCGCATGGGTTTGCTCCCACCTTTCAAAAACAGATGAGACAAAGACTGATGTCTCTAAATTTCCCCTGGGTGCCCCCAATTTGTGAATGTGTATGTGCATGGTATTCTGCAATGAACATAAGATGTATTCCCATTTCACGCCCAGTGTTCCCAGGATCTGCTGTGACCCTGACCAGAATAAATCGCTTACTGAAGATGAATAAAAGAATGAACGTATTTCTAAACACTTTTCACGTTCCACTTGGATCCATTGCAACCATAAAATGATGCAGAAGTGAGAGTGTTCTTTTTGCAAAACCAGTGCAGCTTTCGCTGGCTTTCAGCAGTTTATATTAAACACTGCAGCTTGACTTCGTGGCCACCAGAAATGGATTAATCATCTTCATATGGCCTTTGACAGATTTCTTCACTGCAACACTTGCTAAAAAATCAAAAGGCACTGTTAATTAGTTATTGAGCTGTTCAATATATTCGTTGTGAAACTACCTGAAGATCCAAGTTAGGAAACCGCACGTTTGGCACCACGAATCAACCCCATGTTCAGATTTTAAGAATCACAGACTGTAGTGAATTTCACTGTGCGCCAGTCTTTACAATGGTTTTGTAAGAGAGGCCTCTGGTCTCCTCTATTGTCACAGCTACATGTATGATAATTCATTACCATGTACTACTGAGAAATTAAATACAGTCTTTGGTGGGGCAAAAGAAAGTATACCCTCGTTCAATTCTGTTATTTATTTATTATAAATTTATTAGGAGCTAAATAACAATTGGGTGGTCTTCATGAACTTCATGAACTTGAACAAACAAATAAATAACCTCATGTGACAACAAAAACAACAGCAGATTTCAATATGTAACCATTTTTCCCCAAAAAAGTAAACCAGAATTTAGAAACCAGGTGGGAAAAAAATAAGTACACCCTTCCTACTGGCACAGTCATTGAGAGTAATTAGCAGGTGTTCCTAATGGAATGCCCAAGATTTGTTAATCATCAAGAAATGTGACTACCTCTATAAAAGCTCTTCAATAACTTTCGACAGTTTGCTGTTCTGGAGCACTCAGGTGTGTGTCTACACTATAGCAAGACGAAAGGACGGGTCATAAGGCCATCTCCAAACAATTTGTAATTCACCATTCTACAGCGAGAAGGATTGATTACAAATGGAGCACCTTCAAGACAGTTGCCAATCTTCCCTGGAGTGGGCATTCCAGCAAATTTAGTCCAAGGACAGACCATTTAATGTTCAGAGGTATAAAGAAAAACCCATGCACTACATCATATGAATTAGAGGCCTCTGTAAGTACTTTAAATGTTGATGTTCATGATAGCACAGTGAAAAAAAAAAAGACCAGAACATGTATGGCTTTCATGTAAGGGTTACTAAGGGAAAGCCCTGTCTCTCCAAAAACAAACATTATTAGATAAAACTTAGGTTTGTTTGCAAAATTGCGTCTGAACAAACCACAAAGGTTCTGGAACAACATCGTTTGTACTGATGAGAACAAGGTAGAGATGTTTGGTCATCATGCACAGCGCTATGTATGGTGAAAACCAGACGCTCTGTATCACCACAAACACCCCATACCAACTGTCTAGCATGGTGGTGGAGGGGTGATGATTTTGACTTGTTTTGCAGTCACAGGACCTAGGAAACAAGCAGTCATTGAACACCACTTTATACCAGAATATTCTATAAAATAAGAAAAAAATGAAGGTGCTGGAATGGTCAGGTCAAGGTCCAGATCCCAACCCCATTGAGATGCTGTGGCAGGATCTTAACACAGCTGTGCATAAATGAACGCCCTCAAACATCAATGAACTGAAGCAATGTTGTCGAGAAGAGTGGGCCAAAATCTCTCCTCAATGATTTGAGAGATTGATAAATACCTACAGAAAAGAAGTTGTTTCTTAAAGCGTTTCTTCTACGTGATACTGAATTACAGAGTGTACTTATTTTTTTGGAATATTGGTTTGCTTTTTGGGGGAAAAATGACTACATATTGAAATCGGTTATTTGTTTGTTTAAAGAAGTTGGTGAGGACCACACAATTGTTATTTAGGCCCTGATAAATAAAAGCATAGAATTGAAGGAGGGTATACTTTCTTTTTCCCCATGACTGCACATGTGTACATACATGCTTTCATACATAAAAACATAACAGCATGGTGCATTTTTAATACTCTTTTTACAGCGGAATAACACTATTGGGATTCAGAACAGCATGAAGCCGTAAGTAGGTCAGGGGAGCATGGGCCTCATTCTGTAGCCGAACCCACAGTCTGCCATCGCTGATTGTAAAGCATTCCACAACACGCTGACATGCCAGTACGCTTTAGCAGCAGGGCCGAGCACATTGTGTTTCAAGAATGGAGCCAAAGGGCAAAAAGTGTCCTTTTCCATTATGACGGAACCAAAACAACGACCTGGTGAGGCTGCAGGCCACGTGAAGTCACATACAGTTCCTATGTGTGACTCTGCATGAACATGACAATTTGTCTGGCACCCCATTCTCTGTGAGCCTTGGTTAGTGTCATCTTCAGCCGTATTACCACAATACAGTGTGGTATGACTGCATGACTTTTTTTTTTTGCCCCCCAACTGCCTCAATGCACCATACGGTAGATTAGAAGCGTGACGGATTTTGCAAGACGAGACGGCCTGAGCTCCACAGGAAGAGGAGGCCGGAGATGTGAGAGATTTGTAAACGGATGTATTAATACAGCTATTGTATTGTTACGGTATTGTTCTGCAGATCGTCATAACTGTAAATGTCATTGTGCGTCCTGAAACACATTAGTGTAATCGACTCACCTCTTCCAGGTTCTGAATCAAATTTAGCATGAAACTAACTTTTCAGATTGATCCCTGGTTTGTATTTATAGGCACACTGGATTTCATCAGGATTCTGTAAATCTTGGAAAATGTAGTCTCAGCTCGGAGTGTCTGACGATTTGTTTGTTGTTTTTTTCTTGTACACTTTTCTGGCTGCAAGACTGATTTAAAATATTGAAAGTTGTGATCTGATTGGCTATCCACACTTCCTTCCTTGTAGATGTACTCCGTGCTACTCTGCTGGTTTCCGATGGGTTGAAAAAAACAAAACAAACACTGACAGAATGAGCTTTCAGAGCAAGGTATAGTCATTGAAAAAAAAAAAAAAAAGTTTATAGGCAGCACTTCACAGCTCCAGGGTTCAATCCTGAGCTTGGGTTATTGTTTGCGTTTCTTTGCACGTTCTCTCCGCCTCTGATCCGCCCACCTCTAGAAAACATTCCCACTAAATTTCCGCTAGATGTGAATGCGCGCGTGTGTGTTCATGGTGCAACTGTGATGGACTGATATCCAGGCTGTATTTCCACCTCACGTCATGTGTTCCTGGGATGCGCTCTGGACGAATGACAGACGATGAATGATACGAGTGGAAAAACCTTCACGGGATTACGAAGAATTTTCTGTGAAATCGTGACGAGCAGGATTTCCTTGCAAGTTTGTACAGGTTATGGGAAAAGGACAGTCGAATTGCCTGTTTGTGTAAAACATTAGTGCTTTAGTGAAAGTCTGACTTGTGAGTGAAAGGGTTTGTGTAATCCATGATTAGCTGATTGTGCTGGATTTATTTGGCTTTGTTAGACACACATGCAGTATGTTTACATGGACAACAATAATCTAATTATTGACCTTATTCTGAATAAGACAGTATCCTGATTAAGGTGTTTACATGAGTCGCTTTTAGAATATTCCTTTCATGTTCCCGTTTCACGTTATAGAAGATAGATCGATTAACAGCACACGTCATTATGTCCCCACGCCACGCCGTCCGACGTTCCCTCCAGAATTTCACGTATCGACATACAGTTCGTCTTCGTTATGGTACCGTATACAGTTTTGGGTATTTCATTTTTAATTTTACGAAAGCTTCAAGTGCAGTTAATTATTTGTCATGCTATACGTGCTAATAGACGACTGCTTGAAGCCGTGGGCTGCGTCCCAAACCGCGTACTTACCTACTGTATAGTAGCTGAGATACATGTATTTAACCTACTATATAGTAAGTAAGTACGTGGTTTTGGACGAAGCCGTGCTCTCTTGTTTGCCGTCAAACGGTTGAGCACTGCCGTGTCTGTACGTGTCCTGTCGCAAAATGCGGTGAAAACTCCCACACGACGTTAATAGTGTGATTAAGGTGTGTACATGTCTGTAACGCACATCGATAATGCGACTAAAACAAGAATTCTCCACACGTCTTAATTCGATTTGTGTTTACTTCGAGTATGACTTTCGCTGGATTAAAGTCATCAATAATCACTGTTTTCATGCTAGTTTCTTAATCAGAGTGTCGTCTTAATCGGGTTAATATCAGATTATTGTCGTCCATGTAAATGTACTAACTGTTTACTGAATCATTAGGTATTCCCAGCAAGACTAAACATCTTCTAATCGAATGATTTTTACTTTTCTTTTCGTTTCAACCTGCTACAACCCTAGTAGCTTTGTTTGTTGATGCACCTTATGTCACGTGCTGCGTTTTCGAGTCAACACTCAGGTGTTACCTTGTGCTCATGTTTAAACTGTAGACACTTGGCCTTTTGTGCCTGGTGTGTGGGCATGCCGGCGGGAGATGATGACCCTTATCTCTTATCGCTGTGTACTGTTTTACTTTAGATGTCTGACTCTGTCGGTCTTGTTTTGTCTACAGTTTGACGCAGCGGAATAACTGAGTGTATCCATCCATCCATCCATCCATCCATCCATCATGCTTATGAACCATGTTTTGATGTTCTATATAAGGAGATGTTATTAAAAGGCTTCTGGAGGGTGTGAAATGGACTTCTAATTAATATAGTGTACGTGTTCTGAGCAGTGTGTGTGTGTGTTTTTGTGATACAGACTCTGGCTGGAGCGTAATGAGCTCACGCTTCCGGTTGCCTGCTGGCAGATCCTACAATGTCCGGGCGTCGGAGCTGGCACGTGACAGGCAGCACACCGAAGTGCTCTGCAACGTCGTTCTGTTGGACAACACCGTCCAGCCTTTTAAGGTTAACGTAAGTAACATTTTCTCTCTTCCCAGTAAGTGTTCGTGTAGACAGCGCGTCAGTATAAAAACATAAGGTGCCTTCTCTTAGCTTTTCCAGTTACCAAGACAACACCCACAATCCCTTGTTTTCTGATTTGAGGCCAGTCGTGGCCGAGTTGTTCTCGGAATCCTGTTTTGTTCCTAACATTCCTGCTGAATGAGAAGTTTCCCTTGGGGTTCCTCTGAATCAAGTACGTACTTGCGCTCACGCGTCGTGCAGCAGTGGTCTCTAATCTACAGCACTAAATCGCAGTGCAGTCACTGGACACGCCGGTTGCAACATCTCTGTGTTTATTCTCATGACCAAGCAGCAGCAGCGTGACGACTGTGTGGCCAAATATAAGGTTTCTTTTCCTCCAAGACGTTATCTAAGGGGTTATAGAACGACAGCAATCCTTAGGAGTCGCCCGTGAAAGAATTTCCATATTTATTCGTCTCTGATCTTTGTCACCCGTCACACCCTCATGATTCCAGAAATGAGTAAATATTGAGAAATGCCTGCATTTGCTTTGACAGCAGCAATGTTGTGATGAATGCACAAGTTGCTTTTTATCTTTAAATTTTGTGTGTGTGTGTGTGTGTGTGTGTGTGGCGGAGTAGGTCTGGATATGCGTAGACAGACCGGCCCATCCTCCGTTTATACAGCAGCATTTTTTTTTATGTTATAGTTGAATGATTTTTTTATATTTAAAAAAAACATTAACTTACCAGTTTTGTGTTCTTTATTTTTAAAAAAATATTCTTTAATTAATGACAACGATATAAAACGTCTGGTTTTCACAAAATGTTCTCGATGGCATTTACAGTCCCTGACCTAGTGAACTAGCATGAGGACGTGTTATTGATAGAGACCAGTGGCTCTGGATAAGGGCGTATGCTACACGCTGTAAACATAATAAAAATAAGTAACTCGGACAGTGTAATCCATATGTAAAAGTGCAGCAGTCTGTGCAAATGATATGATCCGAAGTCTTTCAAGTCGTGGTTTACATTAGTGTGTGTTCTTATGTGCAAATTTGCGCACAGTAAGGAGCATGAGTAGGATACAAACTGTTTTCTGAATTTATCCACTTATATCCAGTTTGATAAATAAGGCCCATTGCTTTTTTTAAGGAAGCACAGTTAAACTCTTTGTGACAAAAATCACTTGCATTGTAATGAAGTATAAATGTAATCAGTATGTAAATGTAGTCCGTAGAGGATTTCAGTATAGGAGGTTTTTGTGCAACTCGAATTGGCGAAATTTCAATCGTACAAAATTGTCTCGCACGCTCTTTCGCAGGGATGTTTGTCGGTAAATGAGACCTTTTAGCCGTACTCATGCTCGACGCACGAGAATCGAAGAGGACTTTGGCCGAACGCGTGTCGCGATGACGTCTGCAGCTCAAATCAGCAGTACCTTTGAAAAATTGCAAGCTCCTCGGAATAACACAGTTCATTTCTGCGGTCGTGAAATCCTGGAGCGGCTGTAAAATCAATCCTCACAAATGAAAACAAAAAACAGTCCTGTAATCCTGCATCACCATTTGTTTTTGGTAGCTAAACGTGCCTTCTCAACTTTGTAGCTTTGCTTTAACGGCCAAAACCGAAGCCGTACTATTTAACTAGCATCGAATACCCGGTTCTCGACAAATAGCACTTACTATATAAAAGAACAAAGCCTCTTCTTCTGTGCGTGTTTTTCTCACGCACTCACACTTTCTCTTCGGTTTGATCCCAGAGCAAGTGATTCAGGTGCTCAGATTTGCAGTCATTTTGTTGCCAAACCTCTCCAGGTTGTAGACATCTCATCATCAGGTCCTCGAAGAGCGGAAGGAAAAGACGCACACACAAAGACTAATCGTTTAGACAAGGCGAGGAGAGGAAAATCGAACAGGAAGACGGTTATCGGTGTTGCAGAAGCTGCCGTTCTAGGCAGTGTTGAGGTTAACAGAGAGGCCGCTGTAAATATTTCTAATGTGTTTACCTCTAGTGGTGTGTGTTATGACTGGAATGATGAAAGGAAGCAGAAAATCCAAGCATACCTATAAACACAAGAAATAAGTGAGATGTTTTTGTAAGTAGCTCAGAGTACACAGGTGTCCTCAGGGTAGTGAGAGAATTTTGTCCTCGTTCACTCAGTAGTCATGTCCTCTGTAACAAATAATACCGAATGAAGTGTGACACTAAGATAGATTTAATTTTGTTTACAGGATTTTACAGGACTGTTTCTGCCCAGGAGAAATTTCCAAGCACAAATTTGATAAACATTTAATGAATTAAATTCATTAATCCAACTTGGTCTGACAAGCAGCCAAAAAAACCAGGAGTTGGTCTATCTGGTGGATTTGCCAGCTGGTACTTTGTACGACGTGATTGAATTAATTCGTAAGCGTTTCTTTTTATTTGCCTTGCTGTTGTTTATTTCCTTAAAACAACTCATCTATGATGGTGCTGTAGCAGCGGTTACTCGTAGAGTCTTTGTATTTGTTCAGCGTGGCAGCTGGTCCATCTGACCAAGCTGGACTTTTCAGTAGGAAGTGTTAATCCGTTAACGTTCCCTGAAATCCCGAGTTGCAGTCTGATGTCTGGCCAGAATCTCTCAGCAACCCATGGGATGGGGATTAGGCAGCGAGTTTGTTGACTGTGTTGTCTAGTTAAAGCGTCTTCATTTTTTGCAGACTCAATCTCAGAATCCATTGCATGTTCGAACCCTGCCTAGCAATCTTGGTTGTTGCAGAAGCAAAGATAAATGTATGATGTGTGTGATATGATGTGTAACCTGAAATAGATGTGCAACTGCTGGTACCACAGTATGCGCTCTTTCACCTGTGGTGTGTGACAAATTCTCATCAGCTCTGCTCGATGTAATTCATTTCAATCTTTTGCTTCTGTGTGAAATGTGGGAATTAGTTAAAAAAAATAAAATAAAAATAAATCAAAGGTTCTCGTTTCTTTGTGAAAAGGACTTGAATGGTTACCTGAGTGGGTTAGTGAAGATACAGGCCAAGAAGAATTCTGACAATATTAAAACATAAACAAAAAGCACATTGCTGCCCGTCTGCAGTTTGCTAAAGATCACGTGGACACGCCAGAATGCTAATGGAAATTTTTGTGGATGGATGAGACCAAAACAGAACCTTTTCTGTTTAAATGAGAAGCATTATGTTTGGAGAAAGGAAAACACTGAATTCCAGCATAAGAACTTTATCCCATTTGTGAAACATGGTGGTGGTAGTATCATGGTTTGGGTCTGTTTTGCTGCATCTGGGCCAGGACTACATGCCATCATTGATGGAACAATGAATTCTGAAATATACCAACAAATTCTAATGGAAAATGTTAGGACATCTGTTCATGAACTGAATCTCAAGAGAAAGTGGGTCATGCAGCAGGACAATGACTCTAAACATACAAGTCATTCTACCAAAGAATCGGTAAAGAAGAATACAGTTAATGTCCCGACCTTAATCCAATAGAAATGTTGTGGAAGGACCTGAAGCAAGCAGTTCATATGAGGAAACCCACCAACGTCCCAGAGTTGAAGCTGTTCTGTACTGAGGAACGGGCTAAAATTCCTCCAAGACGATGTGCAGGACTGATCAACAGTTACTGCAAACGTTTACTAGCAGTTATTGCTGCACAAGGGGGTCACACCAGATACTGAAGCAAAGGTTCACATACTTTTTCCACTCACAGATATGAAATATTGGATCATTTTCCTCAATGAAGAAATGACCAAGTGTAATATTTTTGTCTCATTTGTTTAATTGGGTTCTCTTTGTCTACTTTTAGGACTTCTGATAATGTTTTAGATCATATTAATGCAGAAATATAGAAAATTCTAAAGGGTTCACAAATTTTCAAGCACACGTGTGTGTATACATGTATATCTCAGCCAAATCTTCTATCAGTGGTCCACCTGCTGGTGAAGTCAAATAGCCCTGGTTTAAGTCTTCTGCTGTGTGGAGTGTCTTTCCTTCTCAACGCCGTTCGACTCCTCCCACAGGCCTCAAGATGATTTCTGGACAAGCTGCCTCCTGTCTTCGCACATATCTGTCATTCCGGTGGACAGGCCTGCACACCTGTTCCCTCACAGCACACGACACCCATCTATCTCTCTCCATTCTCTCTGCACACACTATCCGACACCATCGCACCACACGAGTCACAGTCCTGCAGCTGCTTAATGTGCTTCACTCTCAGCTTTTAGCCTCAGGCTCAGGGGGAGTGCTGTTTGTGGTCTGATTGTGTTACATTTAACACACACACACACACACACACACTCTCTGACATAATTTATCTTCTGTCTCTTCTGTTTAGTTGGCGATGAGGTAATAGCAATAGCATAGTGCAGCTGAAGTCTCCAATCTGATTGGTCAGAAGGTGCTGATTAGTTTTCAATAACAGCATGGCTATGAGACAGTTCACAGGGTCAGGCTATATCAGTCCGGTGAGGAGTTTTTTGTGATTGGTGCCGCCAGAAATGCTTGATTTTTCTGCAGCTTTTTTCAAAATTTGTGATGCAGAGTTTTTTTTTCTACTTTATTTTTGGTGGAAAACTACTTGAATTGGCGGAATTGCAACTGCACGAATTAGTCTTTCACAGAGGGCTTCGGCCTTCACTCCCACTCGGACAGCACGGCCAGTTTTGCTCCCTTGATTATTGTGGCATCGCCTGGATTCGAGCTCTCGATCTTCAGGCCATAGGGCGTTGCCTATTTGTTTGATTCCTCACTTAATCGCGAAGCAGATTATCTTCTCCTGCATGAGGTTTTTATGTGTCTGACTTCCTTTTTAGCGAGTACGCCTCTTTAAGCCACATCCACAACATTCTCCTGCCGTGTGTGTGTGTGTGTGTGTGTGTGTGTGTGTGTGTGTGTGTGTGTCTGTCTGTTTCTGTGTGTGTCAGACTTATTTCTGTGCCCTGTTTTTCCTTCTCCTCGACTCCTGTAAATAAAACATGATTTAAGTCTCGCTGTGCCTGAGGAGTGTGTGCTTCTGTTGAACGCTTGTTAGCGTGCCAGAAAAACAGCACAGCAGTACAGTAAGGCCTGCTTTTAGAGAGGCAGCCATCACACATTCTTTAGGAGCTCCACAGTGCAATTCCTGCCACCTCAAGCACAGCTATGACTGAAAACACACACACACACACACACACACTCAGAATTCTGCAGTAAGCCTGTACTTCTAGTTCACTGGTGTTGAAGTGTGTCTTCTCAGGACAGCTGTGGCCAAGGAAGGAAATGCTGATGCTAAGCATGGTCAAATTTCTGTTGACCCCCCCCCCCCCCCCCAAAAGCCTGAAAAAGAAAGATAATGCAGTGACTAATTCCTGATGAAATGTGTTCCTTCCGTTTTAGATGCTCGAAAATTCTCCTTGTATCTGGTGTTAATTTGGTCATTTTCAGCAGAAACACAAGACCCTGATAAAGGAACACAGATAAGATTCATATATTTTCAAACTGCTTTAGATATTTATTTTAGCCATTAGCCTTAATGCATCACTCACAATATAGTAATTGCAGTTACAGTGGTGCTTGAAAGTTTGTGAACCCTTAAAATTTTCTATATGTCTGAATAATTATGACCCAGAACATCGTAAGATTTTCACACAAGTCCTAAAAGTAGACAAACAGACCCCCAATGAAACAAATCAGACAAAATTATTATCCTTGGTCATTTATTTGTTTTGGGAAATGATCAAATATTACATAGCTGTGAATGGCAATAGTATGTGAGCCTCTAGAATTAGCAGTAAATTTGAAGGTGAGATTGGAGTCAGGTGATTTCAATCACTGGGATAACAATCAGGTGTGAGCGAGCACCCGATTTTATTTAAAATGTCTGATCTTCACAACACAGTGTTGATGCTCATCAGGCTGGAAAAGGTTACAAAACCGTTTCCAAAGAGTTTGGACTCCACCAATCCACAGTCAGAGAAGTTGTGTACAAATGGAGGAAATTCTACAGGAAAATGTCAGGATATCTGTTCATGAACTGAATCTCAACATGGCTTTCCTTTTGTTGTACTATCAAACACTGAGGCGCAGCACCATGTTCTGTACGATGCACGGGGCAGCATGTAAACGACGAAGACACTCCCATCTCGGCAACTTCTACAGAAATCTCTTATCCCGTGCGAATTGGCGATAAATATCACGGGCAAATCTCAGGTTTATATTATTGTGCTCATTCATTAATACGTTATATATATATATATATATATATAGAATGTTTCTGCAGTAACAACCCCTTCACATGGTGGATGCTCCATGTAATGTAAGACTAATACTACAGGGACTAATTTCTTATTTTCCAAAAAAAAAAAAAAAAAGCTTTCCGCTTTGAGATGTCTATTTCTGCTTTGCGCTTGACTGTGCACGAGGCCGTTTTTACTCCTGCGCGGGCGGTAATTGAAGATCACGAAGCAAAGGGAAAGAGCACAGCCGATGTGACCGCTATTTAATAACACCATTCTTTCATTTGAGTGATTTTCCTCCAGAAGGAAGAGAGCACTGCTTGATCTTTTGTTTTCTGTGGTCATGCTTTTATGCATCTCGGTTAAGTTCACCTCGATTAATCTTTTTTTTTTCCCCCCTGCCATTTGGTCTAATCGCCTCTGGCTTGTTATAATCTGAGCAAGCGGACTGTGGGTTTCAAGTTAAATCAGTCGGTTTTTGTGTCTTATTTATGGGTTTATGTGCGTGTTTAGTGATGTATTTCTTTTAAAGACTAACTGTTAAGAAGAATAACTGTGTCACAGCTGTAACCAGTCCTTCCAGGATTTAGCGATTTTTGCAGTCGCAGGAATTAACACGAAATCAAACAAACTCGGCAATATTCCGAGGAGCATTCAGCCACAGCCCTCTCCGAATCACGTGCATCGAACATGAGTACAGCTAAAGCGTCTTATTTACTAACAAACATCACTGCGAAAGAGCGTGCCAAACAATTTTGCCAATTCAAGTAGGTTTCCGCAAAAAAAAAACAACTTTAAGTTGCATCACAATTTTTTTTTAAAAACTGCAGCAAAATCAAGCATTTTTGGCTGCAACGATCACAAAAAAACTCTGCGAAATCCTGTACAGACTGAATAGCATAGGTGAGAACAGGAAACACCTTGTCTCTTGGAGATTCCCCAACATTAACTCTAACTATAAACCGGCAAAATGTGTGATGTCGTTCATGAATAATTTAAACATTACAATTGCTGCCAAATCACTGTATTATAAGCAGAATAAAACACTCCAGACTGTTTTGTTATGCAATAATAATGTACTTCAAGGGGTAGCGGCACTCTGCTTGCACGTTGTGCCGTATCAGACCCCAACAGCACGGTTTGTCGTGTGCTATTCCTTACAGATTTATGAGCACAGCCCCAAACACAGTGCTGTATAGTGCAAATAAACATCAGAAGCAGTACTGCCTCTACCTCCAGCAGCTTCAGTAGTGTAATCCACACAAAACCTGGCACCATTTGAGTGTGTATTTGATTATAAAAATCTAAGCTTGTGAATTTTCCTAAAGGACATTATAAACTATAGTGCCCTCCACTAATATTGGCACCCTTGGTAAATATGAGCAAAGAAGGCTGTGAGAAATTGTCTTTATTATTTAACCTTTTGATGTTTTGTTAAAAAAATTCACCAAAATACTCTGCTCTCATGGATATAAAACAACTGTAAACACAACACAGGTTAATAAAAAAAGTACCTTTGTTAAATGTAGGTGTGCAACAATTATTGGCACCCCTATGAATTCATATGAGAAAATATATTTGAAGTATATTCCCACTGATATTTATTATTATTATTATTATTATTTATTTTTTTTAGTATGCCTGGGTGACTAGGAACAGGAAATTTTTCATCCGTGACTTCCTGTTTTGCAGGGTTATAAATATGAAGTAACACACAGGCCAAATTCCCTTAGTCATTCATAACAATGGGTAAGACCGAGGAATATAGCTATGCGGCAAAAGGTTGTTGAGCTTGAGAAGTGGCTATGAGAAAATAGCACAAGCAGTGAAAATGCCCTTTTCCACCATCAGGGCAATAATTAAGAAAAAATAATATATATATATTAGTCTGAACGCACTGTGAATAGGATGGTTCGAGTGGCCAAAAAATCTCCAAGGATCACAGCTGGAGAATTGCAGAAGTTAGGTTAGTCTTTGGGTCATAAAGTCTCCAAAACTACAATCCGAAGTCACCTACATCACTACAAGTTGTTTGGAAGGGTTTCAAGAAAAAAGTCTCTACTCTCATCCAGAAACTAACTTGAGCTTCTTCAGTTTGCCAGACACTACTGGAACTTCAAATGGGATCGGGTTCTATGGTCAGATGAAACCAAAATAGAGCTTTTTGGCAATAAACACCAGAGGTAGTTTTGGTGCACACAGAGAGGCAAAGTACCTCATGCCAACAGTTAAATATGGTGGTGGCTCTTTAATGCTTTGGGACTGTTTTTCTACCAGAGGACCTGGACATTTTGTTAGGATAAATGGCATAATGGACTCTATCAAATATCAACAGATATTAAATGAAAACCTGACTACGTCTGCCAGAAAGCTTAAAATGGGTCGTGGTTAGATCTTCCAGCAGGACAATGATCCAAAACATACATCAAAATCAACACAAAGTCAAGGTCCTGCCACGGCCATCCCAGTCCCCTGACTTGAACCCCATAGAAAACCAGTGGGGTGAACTGAAGAGGAGAGTCCACCAGCGTGGACCTTGAAATGTGAAGGATCTGGAGAGATTCTGTATGGAGGAATGGTCTCAGATCCCTTTCCATCTATTCTCCAACCTCATCAGGCATTATAGGAGAAGACTCGGAGCTGTTATCTTGGCAAAGAGAGGTAGCACATAATATTGACTAAAAGGATATTTTGTTTGTCATTGTTTATCCATGAGAGCAATTTTTGTGATTTTTTTTTTTAAACAAAAGATCAAAAGGTTAAACAATAAAGACAATTTTTCACAGCCTTCTTTGCTCATATTTACCAAGGGTGCCAATATTAGTGGAGGGCACTGTATACTACAAATCAGAACCTTCAGCCAGTCTCTGTGCAGTTAGTGTTGCACAGAGTAAAGAGTTGTATTGTAATGATGGCAATAAACACCAGTAATTTGCGGTTTATTCACTGCCTCATGGTCACATTTTTAATTACACCTGGCCCTAACTCGGACTCTAATGAAATGTTAGAAACGGATGCTGATCTGATGGCTTGAATTCAAAACTACACCAAAACCTTTTGTTTTTAATAACCTTTTATTTGTACTAATGAAGGATGATGTCTTTTATGGACATTAGTCTACTTGACGACAATGAAGCACGGTCTTGCTGCTTGAGTTACAGCACATTCCGGAGTTGTGGCATGAATTGTAAAGAAGGTCGCATACAAATGTGACATCCAGTGTGAATTCTGCGTAATTCTTGACTTGGTTTTCAGATGTCATGTTTTTTCTGAAGATAACCAGGCTTGTGGCAGTCTTGACTGCGTCCTCGCGCTGCATGTGTTAAAGCTCTGAAGGCGTTCAGCATCGCTTCTGATCCCTCGAGACGAGTCTGTCATACATGTCATGTTATGATTCCATCTGTTGACTGTCTGTCTGTTCCTCCTGGGACCAAGGTGCCGTACATGAGACACCAGCCTTAACTTGTATCTGAGTGCTGTAACAGATCTGACAGCTGATATAAAAAATAATAAAATAAAAATCTGTCTAATTAACTAACACAGCACTAACACTGAGACTCGAGCTTGACTAAGAGATAGAGGAACTATTACAGGCTAGCCTAAATCATGAGGCTTCATAATCATAAACTTTGTCAGCTGCATGTATTTCAGAGTTTCGATTATAAAAAAAAAATGTTTACTGGATCAGTCTGTACGGGACAAGGCACATGGTGGGAAAAGGAATAGAAAAATAAATCAACTCTTGGCACTCTGTGTATATAGTTCACGTCACGTTTGCCACGGAATAGACCAGATCCTTGTAATAGTTGTAGTTCCTCTTTAAAGTCAGTTTACGCACATGTCTGTGCCACATCTTCTCACGACTCCTGACTTCGTAAATTGCAACAGTACACACTTTAACCAAGTGAACTAAATAGTACACAGATATAGTGTAGCAATGTGTTACATTGACTTTTACAAAACTTTTTTAACCGTCTGCCGACCTGCACTTTGTTCAAGACGATATTCCACAGCCATCCGTGACCCAAGAGATCTCTGGGAGGAAGGGATGCTTGTGATTGGCTAGTGCCTCTGTGATTGACAGGGAAGAGAGAGAGGGAGAGAGGGAGGGAGATAGGGGAGGCTGGTGAGGCAATGATTGTTCATCAAAGTTATAATGTAGGTGAGAACAGAAACTAACTTCCACAACATTAAATCTAACGAAGTGTGCAATGTTTTGTACCTTAATAAATGAAACATTGTAATCATTGGCACATCGCTGTATGTAAGTGGAACAACAGACTTCAGACCGCCGTGCTGTTATATGAAATTATTGCACTACGCTTGCACGTTGTGCCTCCAACCGTACTCATGGCCACCTGACCAGCTGATCATTGCCTTAAATAGCTCTTGATCAACTAAAGTATGTGTTAGATTTTGATCGGAGATTAAACCTGCAGGAAGGTAGAGCTCAAGGAGGAGGGTTGGTGACCTAATAGTGTTACGTATACATGAAATATTATGAAATAAGTGACACGCTGGCTGACTCCAAAATGATTCTCACATTTTTTTGTGTAATTATGTGAACCACAGATTTCATCTCTGTGGTTTTTAATATTGCACAACAGATCACATTCCTCAGTGAAAATAGATTCTCATTGTTTTTAGTCAGATTGTGACATGTCTTTTACTGTGTGTGTGTGTGTGTGTGTGTGTGTGTGTGTGTTGATCCTGCAGAAGCACGATCAAGGACAGGTCCTGCTGGACGCAGTTTTTAAGCACCTGGAGCTGACCGAGAGAGATTATTTCGGGCTGTACCTGGCCGACGAGTCCTCCGACAGTCCGGTGAGTTCAGAGGTCAAACTCAAGCTTAAGCTAAGAAGCCCCACCCCCGACTTTTCACAGTGGGATCAGTTTAAGCTGGTATAGTAACCCAGCCTACATTTCAGAATGTAAGTCGCTATAATTTTAAAGGAAGATTTATTCATATAGCCATGCCTCAGTGAGTGTGCTGTTTTCCACATAATAAGCACAATGCTGAGAACGTGCTACTTAAACACAAAACCAGGAGCTCACCGTGTAAGAAGGCAGACGATCGATTTGATGTTAAATAGCTGCCTGCTCAAGATATACTGTAGTGCCGCACCTCAAACTCATCCAGCGCGATAGATCATGGAGCGACATCATGTTGGACCGATGCCTCGTTATTGAGTGTCCCGTCCCCCCCCTGTTGTCTTTTACAGAGGTGGCTGGATCCAAACAAACCCATCAGGAAGCAATTAAAAAGTAAGTATATTGAAATATGGCACTTAATCACGCAGCTGTTCGGTGTGAGGTGTGTAGTCATGCACTTGTCGACACGTTCACGCCGTTTCCTCTTTGTCCAGGGGGATCTCCTCATCATCTGAACTTCCGGGTGAAGTTTTTTGTGAGTGACCCCAGCAAACTTCAGGAAGAGTACACACGGTATGTGTAATTCGCCTTCCACGGGATTTTGCCTGGGTTTTCAGTGGGCTTAGGTGCTGTCTGGGTTCCTGGTGGTGGTATTTGGGGGGGGATTTTAGGTTATTTTAAGTTTACATTGTTTTCCACCATTATCCTTATCCATTATCCTTAGTCAAAAGTCTGTTCATTTCACCAAATAACATGTTTGAGATTTAATGAAAGTATATGTGGATTCCCTTAACTTGTACACATAGGAAGAATAAACATGCTGAAATACATATGTAATTATGTCAAAATGCAACCAGACGATATAAAGGAGACAGATGGAGAATTTCTTGATTTATTTCAACATTTAGACCGTGTTTTCAAAAAGCAAAAATGCCTTGAGCTTCTTTTGGGGTGCTCTCAACTGAATTTTGGCGAGATATATATATATACTTCTTTAGTTGTAAAATAGGCTCCATTATGTCTATCTGTTCTTTATCTGTTGTCGCTATTGGTAACATTCACATGAATTACTCCAGAGCAAAAAAAGTTTATACTACATTAATTCTTTGTTGAGGCTTACCTTATCGACGGCCTTAGCTACCACCCCGAGCAGGCGGTACAGAGGAATTTCCAGTCAGCTGTTCGATTACCTTGGAGATGAGCATCTGTCACACACCAATCACCAAAACGTTCGACCAAACACCGAGTGTTAATGGGCAGCTCGTTCCTGCTGCCAGCTTACCTCACTGTTTGAGATCAAGCCACCTCTCTGGGTTTTAACATTCATTCTGACATGTTGCCTAAATGCCTTTTTCGGCCGGTGCTCCGTGAGACCACTTGGGTGCATTGCTTAAGGCTTTCTGTATTAGGGAAAACCTTGCATTCGTTATCTTTCACAGCACCCAACCCGAGGGCTGGGCGATATATCAATATAATACTGATATCGTGATATTTATGTTTTTAATAATGACTAATTAAATAGTACTGAATGGATGCCGTGGATTTGATGTAATTATTATTTTTTTAAATAATCTTTGTCTTTGTAGGCGTTAAAGAATTTTCTTGTTTGTTTGTTTTGTTGTTGTTTATTTTACTTCTGTTCTGCGGACAGTTTGTTAGCTAAATTATCTATTTAGCGCATCGTGTATCATTGAAATGTCCTCAAGTATCGTGATATGTTTTTGTCATATCGCCCAGCCCTACCCAAGCCACAATCAAGATTGTATTTAATTGTAATTTGTGCAAATTAGAAGCCTGCCTAATACCCCCCAACCTGACCCCCCCCCCCCCCCCAAACGGCACCGCTCCCTTTAAAGTAGCCATTGCATGGACTGCGTTTGAATATTGACATGCTGTTGTTATGTGTAGTTATTATAATAACATTGCCTGAACGGTATTAAAATCCCACCGGAGCTTAAACATAGTCTTTCAGGCAAACCGAGGGAGCAAAATGAGCGAGTTTTCGTCATAAATCGAATGTGTGTTTCTCAATGTGACTGTGGATTTTCTCTCTCTCTCTCTCTCTGTCTCCCTCATGCTTGCTCGCTGTGTGTCTGTCTCTCTCACTCTTCACTCCAAAGGTACCAGTATTTTTTGCAGATCAAGCAGGACATACTTAGTGGGAGGTGAGCAGCCACTACATCTTCCATATACAAAACATAAATGAACGGAAAAAAAAAAGTTAAATGAAAAGTAGTTAGGTGAATTAACAGAGTGTGTATTGTGTGCTTTAGACTGCCCTGTCCGCACAACACTGCCGCACTACTGGCGTCCTACGCTGTTCAGTGTGAGTATACACAGATTTCAGACTGAAAGCTGTTTAAATCCGTAATCCGCTCACTATCAAGTGCATGTGGACGACTGTAGACTAAAGAACACGGACAAATTCAGACTTCCAGCGTGCAGTATATTTAGTATATACTTGTGTTTGTGTAGAGATGGGAGGAAATGATTCACAATATGACTTCACGCTTTGCCATCTGGTTTTACAAATGCCACCTTTTTCGTGCTGTAATGCTCCAAGCAAGACACTTTCAGTGAAGCGAGACAGAAATCATCCATAACGGGTTAGCTTAGCTAAGCTGCTTGGATCCTCGATTCACCTGAACTGCAGCTCATCTGTGATTGGACACATCTGTTTGAATTACTCAAAAGAACAGGAAAAGGCGCTGGGTGATATAAGTAAGGGATAACACGCGAAGGCCGTGCTGTTGTACGGAAATAACGCACGCCAGTAGGGGGAGATGTGGCGCAATGCGCAAGCGAATTTTCATATAACAGCATGGTCCGGAGTCTTTTATTCCACTATACCACAGCATTGTGTCAATGATGGCAGTGTTTCATTTCTTAATGTAAATTAATAGTTTATTCTTCAATTTTATGTTACGGAATTTCCAAGAGACCAGTTCCTGTTCTCACTTATGTTGTAGCCATGAAACATTCTTTCCCTCACCAGTCTCTCTCTTTCCCTCTCTCTCTGTGTCTCTCCTCTCTCTCTCTGTGTCTTTCCTCTATCTGTCTCTGTCTCTCTCTCTGTGTCTTTCCTCTCTCTCTCTCTCTCTGTGTCTCTCCTCTCTCTCTGTGTCTTTCCTCTATCTGTCTCTCTCTCTCGCTCTCTCTTAGTGTCTTTCCTCTACCTGTCTCTCTCGCTCTGTGTCTTTCCTCTCTCTCTCTCTCTCTCTCTCTGTGTCTCTCCTCTCTCTGTGTCTTTCCTCTATCTGTCTCTCTCTCTCTGTGTCTCTCCTCTCTCTGTGTCTCTCCTCTCTGTCTCTTCTCTCTCTCTGTCTCTCCTCTCTCTCTCTCTCTGTCTCTCTTTCTGTCTCTGTCCTCTCTCTCTGTTCTTCTTTCTCTCTCTCTCTCTCTGTCTCTCTTTCTGTCTCTGTCTCTGTCCTCTCTCTCTGTCCTTCTCTCTCTCTCTCTCTCTCTCTGTCCTTCTCTCTCTTTGTCTGTCTCTCTCTGTCCTTCTCTCTCTGTCTCTTTCTCTTTTGTCTCTCTCTCTCTCTGTCTCTCTCTCTCTCTCTCAAAAGAAAAATGCAGCTTGTCATTTTACCAAGAAACCGGAAAGAGTAAACACTCTCTCTCCTGAATACTCTCCTGTGCCGATAAACATTGCAAAGCACTATGTCTGTTAGAGAGCACTTAAACTGAGACTCCTTTCAAAATGAACCTTTTTTTAATTTAATCGTGAAGCCATTCAAGTCCCAGTAAATGAGCTGTTGCTATAGAAACAATAACCTATCAGAATGAGTGCATTAATATTAACCTGTTGTTCGTGTTCCAGCCAGAAGTACTGTCCGAGCCGTGCTGTTATGCAAAAATAATGCAAACCAATCAGATTCGAGACTTCAACCTGACGCTGTGATATAATACAGTAGAGCATATTATTGTTGTAGCTGTTGGTTCATGGTGATTGTTGAACTTTGAATTGTTGCCGATGAAGTCGTCGTGGTTGCGCACGAGAATAGCATTTAACGTGGGTTTGGCATCGTACACACGATCCACCGGAAAAGCAAAAAAGGAAATTCTGAAACCAGGCCACTGTTCGAAAACCTACCAAGTTCTTACGTGTCCCTTGTGAAAAGTGCAGCAGATCCGGGCCAGCGCAGCACATTCCAGCGGTGCAGAGCCTCGACGCTTAACAAGCTGGAGCTTGTAAAACTTCGAGATGTACTCTCACAGTACGGCTCCTGAAACACCACATTAACCAGACCAGGCCGATTCAGCCGAGCGTGTGTGTGTAAGGGGGGGAGGGTGGGGGGTTCTGTGTTGGTCCCCTCATCACCAGATTGACCTCAATAATCATGACTCGGACAGATGCTCAGGACTCTTGAAGGGTTGAATGTGTGGTTACGGCGGTACGTAGGACCGAGGGGATGTGAACCAGCACGCCAGCTTTCCGTATCCCCTGAACGGATAGCATTCTGATTCATCGCTGGAACACTTGCATTGCTCACTAACTCCTGTAGCTGTGTTGAATGAATCTTAATCGATCCTCGGGGGTGAGTGCTTAAGCACTTTTCTGGACAGCTAAGTACAAGGCAATTTCCTCTGCTGTCTAATCTCAGAACCCAGCCACTTGTAAAATATACCGGATTTATTATACATTAAAGCTCTCCCTCACTGCACCGGGTTTCTGTCGTATTGATGCAGATACAAACGCACGTTCAAATGCACCGTCTTTGAGATTATGATTTAAGATGTGTAGCAAGCACTAGCACTGATTTTTATTTTTTTATGTTATCAAATGACGTACAAGGTAGAACTGTAGGTCACAGTGTGAATACGCGCTTTCCGAAACAACGCACTAAAACATACATAAAGCGATCTTGTGTTATTGTAGTGTACTCCTTGTTCTGTTGTTATTTCAGGGGAGCAGGTTTTCACAGCTAGGGCAGTTTTCACCTAGTTTTGTTGATACGTGTTCAAGTTAACATAAAATGTGTGAATATTTGGTTTCATTTTTCTTAGTGATGCACCGATACGAAATTTCTCAGACGATACCGATAACCGAT
This sequence comes from Ictalurus furcatus, assembly GCF_023375685.1. NCBI lineage: Eukaryota > Metazoa > Chordata > Actinopteri > Siluriformes > Ictaluridae > Ictalurus > Ictalurus furcatus. The sequence continues at coordinate 12,244,252 of NC_071260.1, read as the reverse complement.
TATTCAGAGTGATATTGGCCGATACCGATAACCGATTATTCAGAGTGATATCGGCCGATACCGATAACCGATTATTCAGAGTGATATCGGCCGATACCGATAACAGATCATTCAGAGTGATATCGGCCGATACCGATAACAGATCATTCAGAGTGATATCGGCCGATACCGATAACAGATCATTCAGAGTGATATCGGCCGATACCGATAACCGATCATTCAGAGTGATATCGGCCGATACCGATAACCGATCATTCAGAGTGATATCGGCCGATACCGATAACAGATTATTCAGAGTGATATCGGCTGATACTGATACAGATAGTTCTGCCTTTCATGCCTTCTTTTAAATTAATAATAATTAATTCCGCAATTTTGAAAGAAATTCTCTCCATTTCACTGGGCTTTTAAAACTAAATTCTGAAGATTAAAGTAAGATTTCTTAACTTATTGAATGTTATTAATTCATATTAACATTGACTGAATTCTAAAAACCTCCTGTTAGTCTCACATTCACTCACCACAAACAAAAGCATTTCTACTTCATCACTGACATCAAACTGGTAATATATAATATCAACTTTTACAGTGAGGGAAAAAAGTATTTGATCCCCTGCTGATTTTGTACGTTTGCCCACTGACAAAGAAATGATCAGTCTATAATTTTAATGGTAGTTGTATTTGAACACTGAGAGACAGAATAACAACAAAAAAATCCAGAAAAACGCATGTCAAAAATTTTATAAATTAATTTGCATTTTAATGAGGGAAAAAAGTATTTGACCCCCTCTCAATCAGAGAGATTTCTGGCTCCCAGGTGTCTTTTATACAGGTAACGAGCTGAGATTAGGAGCACACTGTTAAAGGGAGTGCTCCTAATATCAGTTTGTTACCTGTATAAAAGACACCTGTCCACAGAAGCAATCAATCAATCAGATTCCAAACTCTCCACCATGGCCAAGACCAAAGAGCTCTCCAAGGATGTCAGGGACAAGACTGTAGACCTACACAAGTCTGGAATGGGCTACAAGACCATTGCCAAGCAGCTTGGTGAGAAGGGGACAACAGTTGGTGCGATTATTCGCAAATGGAAGAAGCACAAAAGAACTGTCAATCTCCCTCGGCCTGGGGCTCCATGCAAGATCTCACCTCGTGGAGTTGCAGTGATCATGAGAACAGTGAGGAATCAGCCCAGAACTACACGGGAGGATCTTGTCAATGATCTCAAGGCAGCTGGGACCATAGTCACCAAGAAAACAATTGGTAACACACTACGCCGTGAAGGACTGAAATCCTGCAGCGCGCGCAAGGTCCGCTGCTCAAGAAAGCACATATACATGCCCGTCTGAAGTTTGCCAATGAACATCTGAATGATTCGGAGGACAACTGGGTGAAAGTGTTGTGGTCAGATGAGACCAAAATGGAGCTCTTTGGCATCAACTCAACTCGCCGTGTTTGGAGGAGGAGGAATGCTGCCTATGACCCCTGGAACACCATCCCCACTGTCAAACATGGAGGTGGAAACATTATGCTTTGGGGTTTTTTTTCTGCTAAGGGGACAGGACAACTTCACCGCATCAAAGGGACGATGGACGGGGCCATGTACCGTCAAATCTTGGGTGAAAACCTCCTTCCCTCAGCCAGGGCATTGAAAATGGGTCGTGGATGGGTATTCCAGCAGGACAATGACCCAAAACACACAGCCAAGGCAACAAAGGAGTGGCTCAAGAAGAAGCACATTAAGGTCCTGGAGTGGCCTAGCCAGTCTCCAGACCTTAATCCCATAGAAAATCTGTGGAGGGAGCTGAAGGTTCAAGTTGCCAAACGTCAGCCTCGAAACCTTAATGATTTGGAGAAGATCTGCAAAGAGGAGTGGGACAAAATCCCTCCTGAGATGTGTGCAAACCTGGTGGCCAACTACAAGAAACGTCTGACCTCTGTGATTGCCAACAAGGGTTTTTAAACCAAGTACTAAGTCATGTTTTGCAGAGGGGTCAAATACTTATTTCCCTCATTAAAATGCAAATCAATTTATAACATTTTTGACGTGCGTTTTTCTGGATTTTTTTGTTGTTATTCTGTCTCTCACTGTTCAAATAAATCTACCATTAAAATTATAGACTGATCATTTCTTTGTCAGTGGGCAAACGTACAAAATCAGCAGGGGATCAAATACTTTTTTCCCTCACTGTATATATTAACATTAACTGGATATGAAATATACTACTCTACAAATATATTTTTCTGTGCAATATATATACTTTTTTGTTTAACTCATCTTCATTTAAATCTTTCAGCAGTGTACTGGCGCTTTAATTCAGCGCGAGCAGTGCATCAAAAAAAAATTAGACTCGACGCCAAAACTCCCGCTTCACTGCTGCTCATTTTCGGTGTAAAATTTTACCAGTGCAGAGATTACGCACTGCAGTTTTATCACCATTCCACACAACAGACGTCTTCTTTACACACAGCACGTGTTTTCCCGCCCTCTTTTGATTGACAGGATATAATCGGCCCTGATCATCGGATGTTTTTAAACTATCGGTGCATCTCTAGTTTTTCTGCATCTTCTCGTCAACTAAAATGGCGTTGACGAAGATTCAGTGCCAAATCAGTCAGAGTAAAATTGACTGAAATGAATAAATATGACATGATGAAATACTGACTCAATCAGAAGACAAAAACAATTTCTTGACATTCCAGTTACAATGTTTGAATATTCTTAGGCATTAAAAGTTCATTGTGCTGTTGAAAGGGTGTCCTTGCTGTTATGTTATCATTATATCAGTGGCATCAAAAGTTTTCAGTCAAGTGGTTTTTATTCCCGTTCCTTTCATCAGAATGAAATGTCATTTCTCCAGGATCGTGGTGCAGCACAGAACAGCATGCAAGATTTACATAAAGTGCTTCACAGCAGTGTGAGACGAGCTCAGGACAGTAAATGTACAGAACGGAACAATAGGTACACAGGAGTGTAGAAGCGTAGAAGCAATACTGGCAGCAAAAATGAGTTCCCAAGGTTAGGGCCGGTTTTTGTAGATAGAACATTATTTAAAGGAAATAATAAAGATCGTTCAAAGCAACTTGTGGTGATTTGAAGATTTGATTTGTGTCGTGTGCTGTTGTGGTTTAGCTGAGCTAGGGGACTACAGGGAGGCGGAGAACCCACCCAGCTACCTTTCTGAGTTCTGCTTTATCTCCAACCAGCCGCAGGGCTTTGAGAAAGAAGTGGCCAAGCATCACCAGCAGCACAGGTTAGTGACATTCTCTCAATCTGTTGCCTCTTGTGTGTGTGTGTGTGTGTGTGTGTGTGTAAGAGTCTATGTTGATTTATAAAAACCGTAGCATGGTGTTAAATCCTGGTGTCCGTTTCCTGCCCTGGTTCTGCTCTCTGCTGATCCAGTGCCATGGGTCAGGACAGTGAGCCTGTTGTGTTGCGCCGCACGTTCATTCATAGATCACACGCTTCCGAAAGACTCACGAGCTCTCGCTAACTCGCTCGGTTTTCACGCGTTCTCCCCCCCCCTGTCTCCTCCAGCGGACTAAGCCCGGCCGAGTCCGAGTTCAATTACCTAAACACCGCTCGCACGCTGGAGCTCTACGGAGTGGAGCTGCACTATGCAAGGGTAAGATCCAAGACATTCACACATATCTACAGTACTGCACACAAGTCTTAGGCACATGCAAAGAAATGCTGTAGAGTACAGATGCCTTCAAAAATAATGAAATGAAATGCTTCTCCATTAAAAAAAAAAAAAAAACTACAGAGAGCAGTAAACAGTAATAAATGAAACAAAGGCAGTATTTGGTGTGATGACCCTTTTGTTTTAAAGAAAAAAACAAAGAAAATAATAGTAGACTCCGATACAATTTGTGCAGTTTTATAAGGAAATAAGCTTTAAAAGTTTTATTGAGCATCTTGCAGAACCAGACACGGTTCTTCTGGAGACTTTGACTGTCGCACTCGATTCTTATTTTTGCAGCAAAACCCAGCAGCCTTCATTTTGGGTTTTTTTTTGTCTGAAAAGTGTCGCTTACCACTTAATACGCTGCTTTCTTTACTGACATGCACACATTTTTCTGTAACATTTCATTTTGTGCAGGAAAACTAATGTTTGGAAATCTAAACTGTTTTTGCACTGACTGGATAATGTAGAAGTCATAAAATAACAATCTGTAACAACAGTTTGTGCTTAATAAATAAATAAATAAATAAATAAATAGGGTGCCTAAGACTTTTGCACAGTACTGTGTGTACTATATATATCCACCATAATCCATACATGATGTCGTTTTGTGATGTTTCCTTTCATGTATTTCTAGTCATTTAATCCATTTTCAATCCATTCTAAGCAAAGCAGTAGATCATGTGTGGCCTTACTCGCATACCAATGAGCTGTTCTGGAGTCTTTGATATTAAAACAAGGAGCAAAAAGCATTTTCTTGAAGATGTCCGTCTTTAAAAGCCGTCTGGAGGAGTTGCGTATGTCTTATTATTGTATTGTACTTGTGTGAAGACCGTCCATCAAAAGCTTTCCAGATAAATCCCGATCTCAATATCTATTTCCCCCTCTCAGCTGGGAAGTCCATGGAGGCGTGGAGGTCTTTTTATCAGGCGATTATGTAATAAATGGAGTGTTGCGTTCTGCAGACTCGTGGCAGGTTGTGCTTCACAGATTTCTGAGGAACCTGAGGGTTTGTGTGAGCAAGAAAGACTGTAATCGGAAGAAATAGAGGGCAGGTTTATTTGTTTATTTATTTGGTGCTGCAGAAATAGTAGAGGTGTGAGTGTGTAAGTCCAGTGAACTCCAGTCAGAGTCAACTTTAGCTGGAAAAATGGTCTCAGTGCTTACTCACTGCAATTATCCATGTGACTTTCTCAGTCTGGAGGCATTTATAGACACTTGTGAGGAAACCGTAATGTTTATTATAGATCATTCTGTTCACGGCTGATTTAGGTCAAGGATCAGTGTGACGATACGGCCGAAAAGAGCATGTTGAGCATGGTGGAGTAAAAAAAAAAATCCACCCCGGAGGAATCTTTTATAATTAATATATGATCTTCAGTGGCATTAAGGATTTATTTTGTGATGAAATTCTGAATATTCTTTTAACAGGTTAACATGTCTCTCTCTGACTGCGTTCGAAGTCGCGTGCTGTGATTGTACCTACTGCGTTCGATTCAGTACCTACTGCTCGGCTGTTGATACAGTACGTACTGATCGGTATGTGTGTGTAGCAGGAATACAATCTGGATGTATTACATCCATCGTGTTGGCATTGTCATATGACCTACAACTTGAGAAGAACCGACACGCTGCCTTCTGCCATTTTTGATTCGGACAGCTATTCCGCGCTAGTCCCGTTGCCTTATGGGAAAGCGCAATGTCCATTAGTTCCCTTCTGCAGAATGTTTCCTTTATTAAGCACTAGTGACAATGCCATCCTGTGACGTCAGAGCAACTGACACCCGCTGATTTCTCAGGGGAATAACGAAAAAATGCAGCACCGACCAACAAATTAGCACCAGAATCTCTGAGCAGGTCACAAATATATAAAAAAAAACCCAAGAAAACCCTATTTACTCGGTTTCTGGGTGGCGCTTTCCTTTACCATATTACTTAATATGAGCTACGTCTGCGAAGTGGCTTCATAAGCACATCGAGTTGGGCTAATAAAATGTGTTTTATTGGAAAACATCCACGTAACACACACTTACTCTCATCATACAGTCAGTACAGACATTTACACATTAAGCTGTGTCAGTAAATATCACGATAAAATATGCCCGAGTAGGACGAACGCTTTTTTCCGCCCAAAAAGGCAGTTTTATGTCAGCGTGCTCAATAGAACACAGTACAGATTCGAGCGCTTATTTGCTTATTGCTCGGTTGTACCATATCCGTACTGCAGAGGGTATTTTGATATCTTGATAATGATTGGAAACGATACACTAGGCAGCCCCGTTGTGTAAATCTGGATTGTTGTTACACAATTCCAGACAATATCAGGGGTTATATTAGGGAGTAATCAGCTTCTAAAACATGTACAGATCAGTCTTCCAGGTAAAACCGTATCAGAAACACGGGACTGTCTGATCACGGTGTTATCGTGTGAGGGAGCTGCCTTATGTTTCGATTGAAATGCCTGGTCATTAGGGATCATCTGTGTCTCTGTGTTCTTTCACGATTCACGATTGCAGGATCAAAGCAACACGGACATTTTCATCGGGGTCATGTCGTCTGGAATAGGCATTTTCAAGAGCAGGGTACGAATCAACTACTTTCCGTGGTAAGTGCTTCCTGTGTTTCAGTGGCTTAACACTTACGAGTTGTAGTTTAAAGGTTGAAGTTTTTTTTGTTTTTGTGTGGTTTTTTTTGGGTTTTTTTTCTTTCTGGCATCTGTGTGTTTAGTAAATGTTTCTCAGCCTGTTTGTCGATTTTGCACAGAACGAAGCATATTGCCGCCGGCCTCGAGGCACTCCTGTTTCAATATTTACCGTTCGGAATTCAGACGCGCAAACAGGCGTCCGGAGATTATAAACCTCTCCGGCTGCTCGAGCGTTTAACTGTCTGCTGCCCTTTGAATCTCTCCCGTTCGATCGAGGCTGCACGTTCCACGCTCTTCCCGGCTCTCAGAAAACTCCAGCCTCCCCGCTCGCTGTTTTGAGCTTCTGAGCTCGGGCGAAATTGCGCACGTTGAAAGAGTGACAATCAAATCCTCGCCACATGCCTGCTAACTCCTTTTTTTAAATGATTTTTTTTGGTGACACACACTCTTAATTCTTCAGAGGCCGCTTTGATATAAGGGACTCCTCCACGAATTTCAAATAGACACGTGCAGACTGTTTCTAGATAGACAAAATTTATCTCAAGGAAGAAAAAATAAAAACACATCACAGGCATGCTAATCTCCAAGAAATTCACTCGTGGTTATTGATTTGTTCAGTCACAGTCATCTCGTTACATCTGATTGACGTTACCAAACATACAGCTCTCAGCGTTATTGTGCTTTCGTGAAGCTTCAAGATCTTGGCCTTGTGCATGTTTATTGCACCAGAGCAGGAACTTCAGCTTGACATGCCTGAGTTACTGTGTGTGTGTGTGTGTGTGTGTGTGTGTGTGTGTGTGTGTGTGTGTGTGTGTGTGTGTGTGAGAGAGAGAGAGAGAGAGAGAGAGAGAGAGAGAGCGAGAGTTTGTAAATGCATGCGTGGGCACCTCCGCTTTAGAGCGTGTGTTTGTCCCACTACACGTGTGCGTGTCCTCATAACGCGGCGTATATTTAGCCTCGCTATGAGTCAGGCTTTAATAGGAGTGCTTTCAGAAAGGGGAGGGGAAGTTAAATGGGTCAGGAGGCATCAGGAAATTTTGAGCAACTTTGATCATGTGATTGCTGCTGTTGCTATTGTAGTATTGTGACAGTTTTTTTTCTGTTTTAATTGTTTTTTCCCCCCTTTCTTTTTTTTTTTATTTCTTTTCTTTTTTTTTTATTTCCAGGCTGAAAATTGTGAAAATCTCATTTAAATGCAAACAGTTTTTCATCCAGCTGCGAAAGGAAGCGGTAAGTTATAAAGCGGTCTCACTGGTTTCTCAGGCCAAGACGCAAAATGTGTACAAGTCTTCATATTTAGGATAGTGTTCACAATACCAACAGCAATCATGTCTCAAAGCGATATTCTGGCCGCATTGCAGTCATCCCAGATCTGCTTGTATCTAAAATAAGAGGCTATTAGATGAATCATTTTTTTCTTGACATTTAATTTGACCCAGTGCGCTGATGGAAAACATCATCATTTCAGCAGGAATTTGATCACACAGCAGATCTGTGTATTCCGTTGTCTTTCAGCCTGATACCAGCGTTGGTTAACAGCCTAGCAATTACAGTTATTGGCTGTAATCATCTTTAATGAAGTGCTTTGTGGAACCATCAGTGTGACATCAAACAACATATCGACCCCATGGCACCACCGAGCTTCCGCTTTGCTGAAAGATAATTGCTATCCTGCCATCAGCAGCGTTGTAAAGAGAGAGAATGCGAGTGGTTGTTTATACCCTATTAATTATAGAGACTAGATATGCACTTTATATGTGCACTTCGCCGGAACCCGCCCCATGTGCCTGCACCTCAACCCTCAAAACGACACACATCCAGGACCAAGAAAGCACCCAAGTGGTGTGAATAATGCACACACCCTTCCCTTCTGTGCTTGTTTTAAAAGCAGGACTCAATAGTGTCATGATCCATAATTCATCGCCAGATGGCTTAGTGTGGCTGAGGAGGTCCAAATTTATTTCCACCCACAACCCCCCACCCGCTCCCCTCTACGTGTCTGTGTGTGTGTGGACATGGGTCACAGCTCTGTGATTTACAGACCCCTAAACTGCAGAGAAATGTTTTTTTTTTTTTGCCCCTACAGTAATCCCCAGTGCCCAATGGAGCCTCAAAGACCAGAGCTTCAGATTTAATAGGTCTTGCAAGCTCTAAATGGAGGACCAAGCTGACAGCATAACAAGGCTGCTGCTAAAAGGGACACACAGAGGCTGTCTCCTAGTCTTATCATAGGATGGGTTGAATCAGATGAAAATGTTTGCTGTCACATTGGAGCCAAATTGAAAATAGTGCACTAGTCTTTAAAGGTCTGCTGTGTGATAATGATTATTAGCCTTTAATACCTTTATGTATCCCTTATACTTAAATAGAAGGCACACTATGAAATGTGTGTGTATACACACACACACAGTGTGTGTGTGTGTGTGTGTGTATGTGTGTATATATATATACACACACACACACACACACATACATACAGTGGCAAGAAAAAGTATGTGAACCTTTTGGAATTTCATGGTTTTCTGAATAAATTTGTCATAAAATGTGATCTGATCTTCATCTAAGTCAAGGGTATTGACCAATATAATGTGTCTAAAATAATAACACAAAATAAATTCTGATCTTTCATGTCTTTATTGAACACACTCATTCAACATTCAAAATGGCAGTGGAAAAAGTAAGTGAACCCTTAGAATTAATAACTGGTTGATCCCCCCTTGGCAGCAATAACCTCAACCAGTGCTTCCTGTAGGTGTGGATCAGACCTGCACATCGTTCAGGAGGAATTTTAGCCCATTCTTCCTGGCAGAACTGCTTTAGCTCTGTCATATTCTTTGGACATCTTATGTGTATGGCTCTCTTTAAGTTTTTCCATAGCATCTCTATTGGGTTGAGGTCTGGGCTCTGACTTGGCCACTCCAAAAGGTGGATTTTGTTTTTCTGAAGCCATCCTGTTGTGGACTTGCTCCGGTGTTTTGGGTCATTGTCCTGTTGCATCATCCAACTTCTACACAGTTTCAACTGACGTACAGACATTCTCACATTATCCTGAAGAATTGTCTGATATACTTGGGAATTCATCTTCCCCTCAATGATTGCAAGCTGGCCAGGCCCTGATGCAGCAAAGCAGGCCCAAATCATGATGTTTCCTCCACCATACTTTACGGTTGGGATGATGTTTTCATGATGATAGGCCGTGCCCTTTCTACGCCAGATGTAGTGCTGTGTGCTTTTTCCAAATAGTTCAATCTTAGTTTCATCTGTCCACAAAACATTTTGCCAATACCGCTGTGGAGTGTCAATGTGCTCTTTTGCAAACTTCAGGCGTGCAGCAATGTTCTTTTTTAGTAAGCAGTGGCTTCCTTTGTGGTGTCCTGCCATAGATACCCTGCTTGTTCAAAGTTGTACATATTGTACACTCATGAACAGAGACGTTAGCCAGTTCCAATGATGCCTTCAAATCTTTGGCTGTCATTCGGGGTTGTTTCTTTACCTCATTGATGAGTCTTCGTTGTGCTCTTGGTGTCATTTTTCATTGGGCGCCCAATTCTTGGTAGAATAGCAACAGTCCCAAAGTGTCTCCATTTGTAAAATGTTTGCCTAACTGTAGGCTGGTGAATTTCTAAAGTCTTTGAAATCACTTTGTAACCCTTGCCAGCTTTATGTAAATCAACAATTCTTGATCACAGATCCTCTGAAAGCTCTTTTTGGCGAGGCATGGCTCACATAAGCATGTGCTTCCTGTTTGCTTCAAAAGTTTGAGGGGTTTTTATCAGTCAAAGTAGCTGTAGTCCACACCTCCAAACTCATTTTCTTAACGAGACTCCAGGTGTGCTAAAACCTGACTCCAGTTAGCTTTTTTGAGGTCATTAACTCAAGGGTTCACATACTTTTTCCACAAGCACTATGAGGTTTTTTTTTGGTTGTTCTCAATAAAGACATGAAAGATCAGATTTTTTTTTGTGTTATTATTTTAGACACATTATATTTGTCAATACCCTTGACTTAGATGAAGATCAGATCACATTTTATTGACAAATTTATTCAGAAAACCATGAAATTCCAAAAAGTTCACATACTTTTTCTTGCCACTGTAGAGTATATATATATATATATATATATATATATATATATATATATATATATATATATATATATATATATATATATTTTTAAAGAAAGCTCAGGACTGGGACCTTCAGGATGACAACAAAAAGTCATAGAAGGAGGTTTGCATGTGCAAAGCAAAGACAAATCTCATTAGTTAACGTGAATGTGATGCATTTTACAGTGACACATTTACAGCTTTCATTCATTCATCCTTAGTAACTGCCTGGTCAGAGTTGTGCTGGTTTCAATTAGGCTACTAGTTTGTTTATATTTTGATAAATAAATCCAAATAAATTGGTTAGAAAATGTTTTGGAGAAGGTCCAAATGCAAATAATAGCTACATGAGCGAGATTTAAAAAGCAAAGTAACCTGCAGATGTCTGTTTAAAAAAGAAAGAAAGAAATGGAAAACAAATCTTCAGGTTTAAATCCGAATACAGATAAATGAATATTTGGAACACTGAAGGGCTACAGTTACAGATAGTGTGATTGCGTTACACGCCTACATTATACTACATGTGAACTTGGACATTACATTTATGCCTTTGATTCCTTTCCTCTTTCATCTCCTTCCTCATCCTCTTTTCTGTTTCGCCCGCCTCCTTTCAGAACGAGACGCGAGACACGTTACTTGGCTTCAACATGGTAAACTACAGATCCTGCAAGAACCTCTGGAAGACGTGCGTGGAGCATCACACCTTTTTTCGGCTGGACCAGCCCGTACCTCCTCAGAAGAACTTCTTCTCGCACTACTTCAGCTTAGGATCAAAGTTCCGCTACTCGTAAGAGAAAGCTGCATCACTGAGGCTGAATTCTTGGTGTTGTGACAGATGAGCTGTCCTGCTTTGCGTTCCTATATTATTTGCATTCCCCTGTATGATAGAGAGTAAACTCTGCATGTAATACCAGTAGAAATGAAATTTTCACGTTTGTACTGTACGCTCACAGAAAGCTTGACCTCCCCTGGCTGTAGGCATGGCTAGCTTTGATTCTTAGGATAAACACCTGAAATATTGATGATGCTTTTAAGCACAGTTTTATTTGGTTGGGAGAAAGCTTTGAATGAAGCGTCCCATAAAAATGACCTTCACTTTGCTGTGCTTTCCAGATCCATAAGGTTTAAATCGTGGCTATTACTAAAGTGTAAACTCCTTTACATTTGTGAAGTCTCAGTGTCCCTACAAGTACAGAAAAATGCTATTCCCTTGTGCTCCTGTGTAACCATAATGGACTACATGTTGAATACAATACTGAATGAGTGTCTTTTTTTTATTTATTTTTTTTAAATACAGCGGAAGGACAGAAACACAGTCTGTACAGTACGGCAAGGAGAAGGGAATCAAGGACAGGGTGTTTGCCAGGTACCTTCTAAGGAAAATGTATTTGTGTATTTCAAGTTAGTCTTTCACATTGAGTTAAAGCTTTGTGCTGGAATGCCTTTATCTATTTTTTAATCATAGAGTAAATACACTCACTGAACACTTTATTAGAAACACTTTACTAACACTGGGTAGGGCCTCCCTTTGCTCTCAAAACGACCTCAATTCTTCATGGCATGGATTCCACAAGATGTTGGGAACATTCCTTTAAGATTCTGGTCCATGTTCACATGATTGCATCACTCAATTCCTGCAGCTTTTTTCCATGTGCACTTTCATGCTGTGATTCTCCTGCTATACCACATCCCAAAAGTGTTCTATTGGATTCAGATCTGGTGAATGGGAAGACCAGTGAAGGACACTGGACTCATTGTCATGTTCATGAAACCAGTTTGAGACGACTTTTGCTTGTTAGATGGTGTATTATCATGCTGGAAGTAGCCATTAGAAGATGGGTAAATTGTGGCTATGAAGGGATGCACATGATCAGCAACAATATTCAAATAGGCTGTGGCATTCAAGCGATGATTGATTTTGTATTCATGGGCCCAAAGTGTGCCAAGAAAACATTCCCCACACCATTACACCACATCCTTCAGCCTGTACAGCCTGTACACAAGGCAGGTTGGGTCCATGGATTCATACTGTTGGTGCCAAATTCTGACCCTAGCATCTATGTTATCTATGTAACCACAGTTATACAGCTTGGTTATCTGAGTTACTGTAGTCTTTCTGTCAGCTTGAACCAGTCTGGCCATTCTACACTGACCTCTCATCAACAAGGCGTTTCTGTCCTCAGAACTGCAGCTCACTGGATGTTTTTATTTTATTGCACCATTCTGAGTAAATGCTAGAGACTTTTCTACATGAAAATCCCTGGAGATCAGCAGTTATGGAAATACTCAAACCAGCCCGTCTGGCACTAGCAATCATGCCACGATCAAAATCAATGAGATCCCATCTTTCCCCACATTCTAATGGTCGAGCATTACCCGAAGCTGCTGGCCCATATCTGCATGATTTTATGCATTGCACTGCTGCCACACGATTGGCTAATCAGATCATTGCATGAATGTGTAAGTGTACAGGTGTTCCGAATAAAGTGCTCAGTAGGCAATGAAAACCATGTGTGCAATAATTTGACCTTAATTCACCCACATGGATGTTCTTTGCAGAACAGTAAATATTATTGCCTCATTTAATTTTCCAAGAGGACTCAAAAGTCCAACTATTATACATATACAGTGGGTCATTTTTAAACCTTTTGGATTTCAAATGTGCATATTCAAGTGCTTGGCATATGTTGTCATTTTAAGCACCCAGTAGTGGATTTGGAAATTTCACTGTGTCCTTTAGCATCTGAACTTTGTGTCCTCAAGCTCCTGGAATGAAACACATTTCCTGGAATTAGTGTTCTGTAGAATTGATGGTTATAATGTGGCAAGTCGAGCTGGGTCTCAGCTGTTAAACATTCAAATGATTCAAATGCAATGTTTTAAACATATTAACTTTACAAGGTAAGCAGGGCATTCTGATATCTGACACATGACATTTATGTATTTATTTAAGGGGGGGGGGGCGTGCCGTTCACAAGATCACATAATAGATTAGAAAGATGTGCTTAGACATGCTTATTGAACTTTGGCAGCAAATGAAGATCCAGATCTTCTATCTAGGTTAACCTAGCTTTTTTTTTTTTTTAAAAACCAATAGCACAACAAAATTGTTGACTTCCTCGCTATATTTACCTTTTGGCACTCACTCTGTCGCATCATTCAGTATTCATCAGCTGACATTTACAACCCCAATTCCGAGAAAGTTGGGACAGTATGGAAAATGCAAAAGAACAAACAAAAAGAGTCATTTGAAAATTCAATTCAGCCTGTACTATATTGAAAATACATTATTAACACATTATTTGATGTTTTACTTTATGAATTGAATGTATTTTTTGAAAATATACACTCGTTTCAAATCTGAAGACTGCAACACACTTCAAAAAAAGTTGGGACAGTCGACTGTTTACCACTGTGTAACATCACCTTTTCTTTTAATAACACTTATTAAGCGTTTGAGCGCTGAAGACACCAGTTGGTTTAGCAAGTGGAATTTTCCCTCATTCATCCATTATGCATTTCTTCAGCTACACAACTGTACGGGGCCTTTGTTGTCTGTCTTATTTTGTGCTTCATAATGCACCACACATTCTCAGTCGGAGAGGTCAGGACTGAAGGCAGGACATGCTAGCATCCGCTTACACAACCATGTGCTTGTAATCCGGGCAGAATGTGGTTTGGTGTTGTCCTGCTCTGGATGGCAGCATATGTTGCTCCAAAACATGTACATATCTTTGTGCATTAATGATGCCCTCACAGATGTGCAATTTACCCATGCCACGTGCACTGACACACCCCTATACCATGACAGACGCTGGCTTTTGGACCTGATGCTGATAACAGCTTGGATGGATGGTTGTTTTCCTCTTTGGCCCGGAGAACATGACGGCTGATTTGTCCAAAAACTATTTGAAATGTTGACTTGTCGGACCACAAAACACGATTCCACTGTGCTACTGTCCATCTCAGATGAGACCGAGCCCAGAGAAGTCGGTGGTGCTTCTGGACAGTGTTGATGCATGGCTTCTGCTTTGCATAGTAAAGTCTTAACTTGCATCTGTGGATGCAGCGGTGAATGGTGTTGAATAACAAAGCTTTACCAACGTATTCCTGAGCTCATGTCAGGATATCCATTACAGAATCTTGACGGTTTTTAAGACAGTGACGTCTGAGGGATCGGAGATCACGCGCATGAAGTGGCCTTGCCCTTTATGCACCAAGATTTGACCGGATTCCTTAAATCTTTTAATTATATTGCGCACTATAGAAGGTGAAATGCACAAAATCCTACTTCTGTTGGCAGATTGGTGAACCTCAACCCATCCTTGCTTTTGAAGGACTAGGCCTTTTTTGGAGGCTCCTTATATACTATGATTAGACGATTGCCTCACCTGTTTCACATCACCTTCTCAATTCAACTTGTCACATCGCTATTAGTCCTAAATTGAACCTGTCCCAACTTTTTTGGAACGTGTTGCATACATCAATTTCAAAATAAAGTTTTATCTTGATTAGGTAAAACATACCTACAAATAGCTTGTACCTTGTCTTATACTATTTTTTTCTTTTTTTAAAAAACTTTTTTAAATACAAAATTCATTTACAAATCACTTCTCTTTGTTTTTATTAGCATATTCCATACTGTCCCAACTTTTTCGGAACTGGGGTTGTACATCTTTATGGCACAATTATTATGTTCTCTGCATAAATACATATGTTTCCTGTTCACATAGATCTCCCAGCAAGCCTCTGGCTAGGAAGTTGATGGGTGTGACTGACTGGGAGGCAGTGAGCAGGAACTCTGTGTCTGAGGAGAGGCTGGAGACCAGGAGCCTACCCACCCGGTCTCCTCCTGGGACCCCCAACCAGTGAGTATATCTGAGCAGGAGAATCCTGACCATTCTGCAAATGGTAGTCAAATTTTGTTAGGGAATTTAGTGGCAAAATAAGGACATTTCAGTAGTGCCAGCGTTGCTAGTCTGAACCACTGAATCGTTCAGGGGGAAAACAAATGTGATAGCTGTGATTAAATAATAATAATAATAATAATAATAATAAAATTAAAAAGCAGTGATATTAATGTGATACAGTTGTGGATAAATTCTACCATAACATTTGATATGGTCTATAGCACATTGCATTTGTGGAGAGGTTTCCAAAGAGACAAAAAATGTATTGAAATACAAAGCCATGTTACTAATAAAGAACGAAAAGCAATGGTTTTTCCTCCCCCGCTATTGGATTACTCCACTCTTTCTAGGTCACAAGGCTTGTTTAGATATCTACTAATGTCACTTCAGTGATTTAAAGAAGGTTAAAAAATCAACATGTTTTGTATCCCCACAGTAGGAATTCTCTATTTGTACAAGAGGGGCCCCGGCAGCGGCCATCATCCATGGGACATTTAGTGGAGCATGTGATTCATGCTTCGCCCAGCCTGCCTGCTTTCACCAACCACAAATCAGCCTCATCCACACAAGCCAACAGCATCAGCCTCGACTCCACACCGTGAGTGCCCTCGCCATTCAGGAACACAGTACCACAGCTTTTTGAAATCCACGTAGAGTCAACAAAATGAGCTGCAATATATTCTGACTGAAGCGTAGAATAACCAACTGTAACGGTATCTCAGTTACAGTTTTGTTGATCAGTCAGAGTCCAGTATACAATAGGGGTGTTAGTTTAGTTACAGTTACATTTATATAGAGCTTTTCTAGACATCATAGCCATGATAGAGAAAGGCCCATGGGGGAATTTCACCAGGACACCGGGGTTATACCCCTAATTTTAACAGATGTAACAGAATGACATGTATTCGTTTTTATTTACTGCTCCAGATAGTCATGTCTGTATTTGTACTCTGATTTAAAAGTGAAGTAAGTGAAGGTCAGACCAGATGTTCTAAATAAATAAATAAATAAGTGTTTATTTATTTATTAAGGAACACTTTCACTCTACCCCTGGAAACAGTGGAAAAACACTCTGGGTACAAATGCCATCACTGTCATCATGATCTTTGAGTTCTGTCTCTAGCAGTTCCTCAAACTCGGCCACTGTGCATCACTTCAGTTCATAAATCGTCTCAACTTGAGATCGATGGCCTTTTTTTTATAATTATAATTTATTTTTTTTATTTTGTAATGCCCCTCGAACGTTTATTATTTTTGTTTGTACCTGCCTGCGATATTTTCGAAGGAATTTAATTGGTTTTATTTCTCAAGATCCAAACAAACCAGTAGCCTAATTTGAACCACCATAACCCTGGCCAGACAGTTACTAAGGATGAATGAATGAATGCTAAATGCATTGTGCTCTTATTAATTAATGTGCTCTTTCTTTGTTCTGCAAACTTCATATCTGACCACATGTTGGACAAAGAAGAAGCCTTTATTTGTAACATATACAGTACATTACAGCACAGTGAAATTATTTTCTTCATGTATCCCAGCTTGTTAGGAAGTTGGGGTCAGAGTGGAGAGTCAGCCATGATTATGGTGCCCCTGAAGCAGATAGGGTTAAGGGCATAACAGTGGCAGCTTGGCACTTTTGTGGCTTGAACCCTCGAACTTCTGATCAGTAAACCAAAGCCTTAACTGTTGAGCCATCTCTGCCTTCATAACTGCTTCATAATTAAGCATGTGAAAGTAAAAAAACAAAACCCAAAACAAAACTTATGAATAGTGTGCCTCCTGTTTATATCTGTATTTGTGTCTCTTTCGAACCCAATATGTTAGAATAATCCCTAACATCCAACAATGCAGTCAAATAAAGACGTAGAGAATTGTTTGAGGGAGAGAAACACTGTAGCCTTTCTAGAAACAGCTATGAAATGTTTACAAATGGGAGTCAGAAATTACAGAGCTTTAGTGCAACCATATTTTTTTTTCCTCCAAGTGATTTCTCTGGTTATTTCACATGAAGCCTCCATTTCAAGACGTGGAAATCCCAAAGGTCACACGCTTCTGGCTCGAATGGTGGTTTGCGATTTGAAAGGTTAGCAATTTTGCGTTTGAACATCGAAAGCAAAAATTGCCTAAAGCCATCACAGCCCTTGCCTGTGGTCAGAAGAGAAGCTTGATTCTACGCCACTGCTTCTCTGCGTCTGTTTTTACTATTGCGAAGAGCCTCTGTTTTGTTGCATCTGTGGCTTGCAATTACGGTTCACGTCACTCTGTCACTGTTATTAAACAGTCTCAAATGGAAGGCGAATGCAGTGAGATGAGCAGTAAAAAGTGTTTACTGTTTTCAGAGTGCCGGTGTATTGCTTTGGTTTGTGGAAAACAGGCCATGCTGCTTTTGTGCTCTGGTGAGTGGCACTGCTATATACTTAAACCTAATGACCTTGGCAGATATTTTCCTGCCACTGGGGTTGTTTTTGCACACTGACCAAGCAGAATAGTGGAATAAATCCCCCTTAACCCCTCCTCACCTCTCTCCTTCATGTCCTTCACTCTTAATCTGGCGCAAGACTCGACTGGCTGCTGTGTCTGTGAAAATCTGTTTATTTTACACAGTGGCCCCTTTTCAATGGATAAAGCCATCAGAGTGCTTCAAGGCAAGAGGCTGTCTGAAGGCTTTATGGTATTTTCTGCGTATTAGTTCATTTATACTGATTGCTTAATAACAATAGGACTGTAAAGCTTGTTGAAGAAGGTTTTCTATACCGGTATGACACGACAGCAGACCGATGCAAGGCTTCAAACAGAGTCTTATCTGGAATTAGCAGAAGAGATCTTTCTGAAAATTCCTAAAGACAAGCAGGACAGAAGCATGCAGGAAGGCTGGCTCAACTGAAGCGTTTAGCAGAACCACTGCTGACTGATCCTTCTCTCTTCTCTCGCTCACTACTCCATAGGATGACATAACCACCTGCTCTCACAGTGGGAACACATCACAGTGCCAACCAGCAGCTCTGCCTGGTCACTCAGCCATACACATCTACATACTGGACATACCTTTGCTGTGTGTGTGTGTGTGTGTGTGAGGATTGGCATTTGAGGCAGAATTATTACTTGAATTCTTTCGAAGTAAAATTTGAATAATATTCGTCACCCACACAGATGCAGAATCTCACTTTTTTTTTTCTTTTTTTTGCATGGACCCCTTTCCCAGAATGAAAAACATTCAGAGCACAAATTTAATCTTTTGAACTATAGTGAACCTGTACACCTTAATTATATTCATTTATTTAAGCCATTACAGCTTTTCTACTCCAACATTTCACACTCGTCCAGAAATATGAACAGAAAGAACTTTTTTTTTTCTTTTTTTTTTTTTAGTTATTGAGTTTTACATTAGATTCACATTCAGTTTAATTGACCAGGCTTACAGCTATTATAACTAAGTAATAACCACAACAACCTTCATACTAGGTGAAAGTAATGTCCACTATTTTTATGTGAGTTTAAAAAAATAAATAAAATAAAATGTAGTCACTATATCAAATATCAAAAAAATCAGTATACCTCACTTTGAGAAATATGGATATGTGTAAAATACCTGAATGCATTAAACTCACTGCAGCCAGCGCCGGTTTCACATTTCACTATTAGACTTTAATTTCATTTTACAGCATTTAACGAGTAATTGTTTTAAAAGGTTAATTGCATTTGTAAACCATACACTTAATTATATAAGTATGAAAATCTCTCGCTATTCCCCTGTGGGCTTTTCTACATGGTGTAACTTAATAAATGAGAGAATAGAGATGATGATGATGATTATTATTAAATATCCTATGGAACACAGCATTGTATGTGCATTTAAAGCCTTCAAGTGCTGATTGCGTCTGCTTCAGCGCTCTTAATGTGAAACTCAAACCCTATGTCTGTGCATGTGTGTGTGTATGGATAACCATAAGCATGGAGTTTGGTTGCGACACTCACTCTGCTGACCTGAGGGTTGCTCACCGCCACAGACAGAGCAAATGGTTTCTGACCACTTCAGAAAACCAGTAAGCCTGTCATATTCTGCTTCCTTCTCCAAAGTGGTGTACATTTGTAAGGGACAGAGATGGTCTCCCAGAGCAACTGGGGTTAAGAGCCTTTCCCAAGGGCACAATGGCAGCAGGCTTCAGCCTGGATGCCAGCTGGCACTGAGGCATATGCCAAGATTGTTTCGCCCCATCCTGTGCCATTGGGCTTTATGGAAGCATTTCCTCAACGTAAACACACTACATGCAGAGAGAGCTGTAACAATTTATGTGATTCAGTGGGCCATAACGCTGTGACTCTAATGTTCTCGCATATACTGAATGGAGTGAATGGTGCTGAGCAGGTTTAATGCTGGCGAAGACCTGACAACAAAAAACAAAAACACTGTTAACTCAAAAATAGTGTGTGTCATTTAATGCAGGGGTGTCCAGTCTTATCCGGAAAGGGTCGGTGTGGGTGCCAGTTTTCATTCCAACCAAGCAGAAGCCACACCTGAGTCTAGCCGTCAGGTGTGCTCCTGCTAAGTTGGAATGAAAACCTTCACCCACACCGGCCCTTTGTGGATAAGATTGGAAGCCCCTGCTTTAATGAAACACATAGAGTAATTGCAAAGCGTTGTATTGACCTGTTATTTTCCATCTCCATCTGTCTGTTTATTTTTCCATTAGCTCTCCAGAAGGTGTAGATGGGCCACCCCCAGCACTGCCACCCAAGCAGTCCAGGAAGAACCTGAGTCAGAACCTGAGTCAGCTCATCCTCTCTCACTCTCAGCAGGATCTGGACAACCATGTGAACGAGATGTACGATATCCCAGTGGCAACAGATAAGATCATGGTATGTCACATAGCATAGAGGTTCCCAGCCCTGATCCTGGAGTACCCCCTGCACATTGTAGTGTTCTCTGTACTCTAACACACCCACTATAACCCAGCTGATTAGCTGGGTTAATTAGCTGATTGGTTGAATTGTGTTGGGAGAAAGACTTGTACATCAGCTCCTGATGGTGTTACTCAGCATTTTGGACGTTCTTGATTAATTGGTGTTTTTGAAGCAGACTGAAGCACTATGTAACTAGAACATACCTCCCTTCATTAGTGAACTGCATATATGGTAGAGCTTTTAAAATATTTTTGAAAAAAAATGGCATTCTGAAAAGCGTTTGTTCTATTGTCAGGAGATCGCGAGTTCAAATCCTGACGTGGCTGAGAGTCAAGACCGCAGACTTGACTGTGCTTTCACTCCCCTGTCATTCAGAGAGATGCAGGCTAGTTATTGGCATCTGTGAGTTCATACACCGATCAGCCATAACATTAAAACCACTGACGGGTCACTTGAATAACATTGATTATCTCGTTAAAAAATGTCACCTGGCAAGTGGTGTACTAGACAGCGAGTGATCCATCTGTTCTCAAGGTTGATGTGTTGGAAGCACGAAAAATGGGCAAGCGTAAGGACCTGAGCGACTTTGACTTTGACAAGGGCCAAATTGTGATGGCTAGATCACTGGGTCAGAGCATTTCCAAAACGGCAGGTCTTGTGGGGTGTTCCGCAATGCAATGGTTAGTACAAGTGGTCCAAGGAAGGACGACCGGTGAACCAGCGACAGGGCCATTGTCTCCCAAGACTCATGACGTGTATGAGGAGCGAAGGCTAGCCCGTCTGGTCCGATCCAACAGAAGAGTTACCGTAGAACAAATTGTTGAAAAAGTTCATCCTGGTTGTGATAAAGGTGTCTGAATAAACAGTGCACCGCAGAGATGTTCTGGTGGCACAAAGGGGGCCCTGCACCAAATCTGGCAGGTGATTTTAATGTTATGGCTAATAGGTGTATATTCAGAAGAGGAACGACAGCACTTTCCACGGAGTGTTACCCTGCCCTGTGATGCTGCTCATTTTGAAAAGATGCACTTGCTGGCTTCATGTGTCTCAGAGGAATCATGTGTTAGTAGCTGTTGCTGCTCCACCCTCTGTGATTCGTAGCTGGCATGTGATTTGGGAGAATTAACTGATGGGGAACAAACTAGGGAACACCAAATTGAGGAGAAAAAGAAGTGATTACAAATTTTAGTGTTGTAGTAGTATTTAGACAAATTTGAATACTAAAGCAAAGCTGCCCATATCTGCGGTTTAGCCCTAACAAGATTTTTGATGACTTGCTACAATGATATGATGAAAACTACGCTTTAGTGTTTTCTCAGCAGCGGTCAAACCAAACACTGAATAAAATTCGCTTGATGCAAAAGCCAATTCACTGAAGGGGAAAGGACTCGGGACATTAAAGATGCACATTCAGTTCTGGTAATTTTACTTTTCATCAACTTTATCTAGGTGAACTTTGTCCTGTGTATTGGTCTCGTGTACCAGTAGAAAATAAGTGGGCGGGACTGTGGTCTCATTGGTCGGTAAAAACCGAATCCGCGTATTACACCAAACGTTGGCCTTGTTTTCTTATGGTTGCTTGGCAGTGAAAAATAGGGAAACACTATGTTTTAAACAAGTAGATTGTGTCTTTAAAGTATTTCTTCGTGTTTCGATGTGTGAAACATTCACGTGAAGTTGTATTTCTTTCCTTCAGGTCAATGGAGTTGTTCCTCATGATAATCTTGTTCTGATCAAGATGAAGCCCGATGAAAATGGCAGATTTGGATTCAACGTTACGGTAAGATTGTTGTCTTTCTGGGAGGGGAAAAAATAAAAAGTGACCGTTGTTGAGTAATGGATATCTCACACACCTTCCATTTCATTGTATGCTTTTAAGGGGGGCTCTGATCAGAAGATGCCAGTTATTGTGTCTCGGGTGGCTCCAGGAACATCAGTAAGTATTAAGTATCCATGCTTACTTATTAGAAGAACTTACCGATCTACTTACTCTTTCAAAATCAAGCTGTTCATATTGGGACACTGAGAAAGCACTGATGAGTGATGAGGGGTTTTTTTTTTCTCTTAATGTTAAAGGCCATGCATTACTCATCCTTCTCTTCTTGTGCGCAGGCTGATCTGTGTGTGCCCCGACTGAACGAGGGTGATCAGGTCGTTCTGATAAACGGCCGTGATATTTCCGAGCACACTCACGACCAGGTGGTCATGTTCATCAAGGCAAGCTGTGAAAGCCACTCAGGGGAGCTCATCCTGCTGGTCAGGCCCAATGGTGAGCGCTGTGCTCAGACTTCAACACTGCCACAGTGTTTTGGGGAATTGATTTCTTATTTATTTATTACTGTCACTTTATGATGTGCATGCATTTTTGTTTGTGTATCTGTGATGTATACACTCACAGAGCACTGTATTAGGAACACCGGTACACATACTCATTGTACACATACATGCATTTTATTTATTCTTCGGCCAATCATGTGGCAGCAGTGCAATACTATAAAATAAAAATGCGATCTCTGTAGTTTTGACTGTGGCATGATTGTTGGTGCCAGACGGGCTTGTTTGAGTATTTCTATAACTGCTGAGCTGCTTGGATTTTCATGCACACATCTCTAGAGTTTACACAGAACATGCATCCCTTCATGGCCCCAATTTACCCGTCTTCAAATGTCTACTTCCAGTATGTTAATGCACCATGATGCAAAGCACAAGTCGTCTCAAACTGGTTTCATGAACGTGACAATGAGTTTAGTGTTCTTCACTGGTCTTCCCAGTCACTGGATCTGAATCCAGTAGATCACCTTTGGGATGTGTCGTGGAAATTAGACAACACTCGCAGACTCTTCTGAAGGTAAAAAGGTTTATTACAGAAAGATGGTTAATACAGGATAGAATAAAGCAGGATAGAATAATGAGAGCGCTCTGAAGCCCTTGTACTAAATCACTACTATATATATGAAACGCAGAGCATGACATAATTCTGTGTACCGATAAAAAGCAGTTTGAGGCAGTTCAAACAGGCTTTGTTTTAGGATCTTGGACAGACGAACCTTGAACAGAAGAACATGTTTGTGTCTCTGTAAGCAGATAAACATTCTGTACTGATCTCAGTGACATGACATGGACTTCTTAGGCGTTATCCTCAGATGAACTTGAACAAGAACAAACTTATTACAAAGTAAAAATTAGTAATCCCTCACATTTCCCCCATTTTATCATTACAAAATATGATAGCTAAAATTAACAGAGAAATTACTATGCTGTGAATACATCAGAACTTCAGAATCCTTTCACGGTTCAACTGAATTCAACATAAAACAAACATAATGAAGGCGCTAAGGCTGTTTTTGCGGATATAAAGTATCCCGTCGTCAAGCAAGCTTATTTTAGAGCGAAATGAGAATTGTCATGGTCAAAGGAATAGTTACAATAGGTGTGAAATGGATGTCAGTGGGTCATCATCATCAGTGTCGCTGGGAGAATCTGATACCTAGTCAGGTTTAGGATACAAGTCAGGTTGGTCATCATAGGGATAGTAATCAGTCTTTGTCATCATCAGCGTTTGGTCATTAGTGAGTTCAATGAGTGTGAGAGACTGCTCCGAACGAGAGAAACGATACAAGGCAAAATGAGCAGGACAAGAAGAATTATTGCACCTATTGGTAGACAGACGGTTAATATCCACGAGCCTCATCCCCCGAGTACTCAGTTCAGCCAATCAAACCCGTCTTACTAGTCTGTGGAGGTTTGCGTATCACAGACCGCATGTGTTCAATGATAGAATAACCATTATGTGTCTGCATGACAAGGGGACGTGTGACGTTGTGTGGGTAGCACTGTTGGCAATGATTCTTTACTGACTGTCCCTCAGCATATCTTCATGCCTCTATGAGGGCATACAGTTCAGCTGCTTGTGCTGAAAGCTTTGAGGGGAGACTTCCTGACAGACCGTCTCGTGTGTGGTCACTACTGCATAGCCTACTCGATTTTTACCTGTCTCTGGGTCACGTAACATTGACCCGTCCACAGAGAGGATCAGCTCTGAGTTTTCCAATAGAACATCTTTCAGGTCGACTCTAGGAGAGCAGAGTTCGTTAGTCAGTACAACACAATCATGTGCTTCCCCGTCTCCCTCTGTTGAAGAAGAGTAGCAGGGTTAAGGACAGTGCATTGTTTTATAGTGACATTCGGCATGTCTAGTAGTATAGTGTTATGGTGCAGCAACCATTGGGTGAAAAGGTGTGAGGTTTTCTGTTCTAGTAGGAGTAACAACACCTCATGTGGAACCAAGAGGTTCAATTCTGAGTAACCTACCAGGTCTCTGGATGCCACCACAGCTTTCTCAGCTGCTGCTACTGCATGTACACACGGGGGAAACTCTGCAGTGACTGGATCCAACTTACCTGAGAATGAGCTGTCAAACCTGTTGCATATGCCATCTCTATGAGTGGTGCTTCTAGACCGGAATAGTTTAGAATGAAAGTTCTGCGATACGAACACATACCTAGGAAAGTGAGAACTTGTTTCTTCGTCAGAGGCTTGGGAATCTTCTGGATTGCAGATGCTTTGTCAGCTAAGAGTTTCTTTCCCTTTGCAGAAATGTCATGACCTAAGAAATCTCACTTCTTCTTGTACATACTGTAATTTGGAGAGACTGGCTTTGTGGCCGCCTTTGGCAAGATACTGCAACAATTTAATGGTGTCAGTTTCACAATGTGCCCTGGAGAAAGTGGTAGAGGTGCTAAGCTGTCCTTTAGCATTTGGTTGTATATCGTTAGTGACTCGCAATACCCTTAACACAAGCGAGTGAAAGTGTAAGGACGTCCGTCAAATATGAATGCAAACCGAAACTGATTGTCTTTTATCAAGAGATATACTGAAAAAACGCATTAGCTAAATCTACGACTGAAAACCATTCGCTATTTGCTGGAACCTGGCTTAATGTAGTGTAAGAATTTGGCACGTCTGGAGCTCTCTGTTTGACTGCTGCATTAACCGCTTGCAAATCTTGTACAAATCAAAATTCATCAGGTTGCAGGTTTTTTTTTTTCTTTTCGCTTCTCTCACTGGAAATATTGGAGGGCGCACTGACGAATCAGGGCAGGGAACAATGACCCCTGCCTTCAATAATGAATTGAAATCTGGTCTAATGCCCTCAGTAGCATCTGATTTAAGAGGGTATTGAGATTGTCTGGGCCTAAAGACAGATTTGGATCACGACTGGTTGTGCACTTCTAATCAGGCCTACGTCATGTTTCCCTTGGGCCCACAGCCCGAGAGGCACCTTCTTCAATTGTGGGTGTGTCTCTAGGGGTGTGGGGCTTGTCCCAAGGTTCAGAAACATTCCCTTGTCATGACATATTACATCCCGGTTAACCTTGCACATTTCCTGAAAGAATTTTTTATAAACTTCCAGTGTCAGGCTGTACCACATGTCGGAGGTGGGTTTCTGTTCCCAATCTGTAATTTTCCCACTCTTACATAATCTGACCCACAGTCCCACGTCTTTCTACTGTTTGTTCTTTATTTTAGCTGATGAGACGTGGGGCGCTGATTCTGGGACGAAAAATGCACACAACTGAGTGTCACTCAATTTGACTGAACATGCACAAAATTTGTCACACCAATATAGGTACAGCTCTTCACTTTCTAGGATATCCATAAACCATTCTTTCTCAAAATTAAAGTCTTTTGCTTCGTGCGCTTGCGCTGTGCAATGGAGGACAGGGGACAGCATAAAATCAACATAGTTGTCCTTCATCTTATCATGTGCCAACGTCAACAAACGAGCACAGGCTCTAGGCTTGTCATGCATGGACCATTGATTAACACAGAGCTCTGTTTCTTTAACAAATGGAGTTCCCAAAGATGAGTCATCAGTTATTGTTACTCCCTGAGGTGAGGACATAAAATTTAAGTGTAAAACACACATTAAGTCCCTGCCCAGTAGATTGACTGGACATGAAGATGAAATTAGGTCTAATACTGAATGTCCTGTTACACCATGGAGTGCAGTGACCTTGAACTCGTTTTCGGGGATTCTTTTGATTCGCAGTGTTTTATTACTGGATACATTGCTCCTGAATCTACCAAAAATGTGACACTTTGCCCATTAACTACAAGAGATATACATGGTAACTGTGTAAAAGGCGAGGCATTATACTTTAAAAGGTTACGGGTCATGACTGGTTCAGACATTTGTGAATTGTCAGTCTGACTAATGTTGGATGTGGGTGTGTGCATATATTCCTGTTCTTTGTGAGCTGACTGAAAGCTTGGGTGTCTGATGTCACCTCTTCTGTTCCCAGGTGCCTCACCCTTCCCTTAGCTCCGCCCATTAGCTCTCTTCTACCCTGGACAGTCTCTTGCAAAATGTCCAACTTTTCCATAGTTGTAACAGTTTAATCCTGGTCCATAGCCCTGACGGCTATCTTCCTCGTCTGCATGCTTTTGGTCTTCCTCTCCTCTACATCTTTCTTTCCTTTGCCTCTCGTAGGAGCTTCTCTGTGTGGATTGCATACCTTTCCACTTGTGAGGTTTCTGGTGTCCCAGGTGATGCATTGTTGTTTGACTATAGCGGCAATTTCTGGTTTCATGCCGTTCATAAATCTGTTTCTGAGATGTGCCTCCCATGCTATGACTGCCGCCTGCCCATCTGCCAGAGCGTCGGGTTTCTCCAAGCCTGAGTTAGCGTCATGGATCTCAGTGAGCTGGGACAGGTACTGTGATACAGTCTCTGTGTCTTGTTGTTTGCACATCGCTATTTTTGTCATGTCTAGTCGCACGGGAAAGGTGTTCATCAGCCTCTGCTGGAGTGCCGTGATTTGTGCTCTGTACCTTGCGTTGACTCCATCATCCCACTGTGGGTTGATCAGGTGGGCATCGTTCTCTGGGAATTCACGTGAAACCTTGACCCAGTCCGTGCCAAATTTTGCCATGAGGAGTCGTCGTAGTTCATGAGTGGTGGGTCTGAATTCTCTGCAGAATATCTGAAGTTCATCCCCAAACTTTCGTCCTCCTACTTCGCGGAGCGCCGGCAGATGCATCATGCTGCTCCTGATGTCTTCCAATGTCCAGGGTCTATGAACTAGCATAGGACCTCCTTCTCTGGCCACTTTTAGCATTGGGGCATTTACCAAGGCGTGCACTGTCCCTTCTCTGTCCGATTTTGTTGGTCTGAAGCCCTCAGTCAGCAATGTTGTTGGACCCTTCACTTGGGATCTCGTGTGTAACGCCACCAGTGAAGATAGGACGGCTGGAGCATAGTTCAGTGTGGGTTGGTGGCTCAGTTCTGACAGGTCCGGATAGAGTGACGTAGGCTAGGCCGCTTCATCGTGAGGAGGTGCCTCTGAAACTGCAGGTTCCTCCCTCCTTACTGGCTGTGGGCGCCGCGGTGGGTCGGAGTCCACGTCGGGATCGGCTTTCTGCAATTTATCACACTGAGAAACAGATGAGGGCCCTGCCTGACATTTTTTCTCTCTTTTATGTGCCTCGCTCTGCCATTCAGCAAATGCCTTCCAGTCAGCCTAAAACTGCACTTCACTCTTTATTTTAGGGGTCTCTATCTCTCTCCTTTGTCTCCAAATTAAGTTTCTGTTGTTCTAACTGTCTGAGGCTAAAACTACCTTTTTCTGGGAAAGCACATTCTTTAACCCATACATCATATTGATTCAAACATCCTTCCCCATAATTCACACGCATAGACATGATATTTGGATCAACATATGAGCACCCTGTCACAGGATGTGCTTTGCTATATGTTTTTCCCATATTTTATTTTATTTTATTTTTATTTTTACAGCTTCTATAACTTCTATAAAGTTTTAATCAATTTAACGTTCTATGAAAATCAGTGAATATGCATTCTCGTGCACAGACAGAAAAGGTTCAAAATGTGTGCCAAATCTCTATAGACGTTCAATTGATCGTATAACCTATAGGTTCAATCAAGCAAACCTTAAGAATGTAAAAGAGTTTACTTGTGAGGGTGAGTCCACATACAGCAATTTGGTAGGACTTACAGTTTTCTCTTCCCTTCTTTTTCAAAAAAAAATATTATTTTTATTTTTTTTTATCTCAGTAGAATTTACTTGTGTGTTAAATTTGCCAAATATATCATGTACCGCTGATATGATGGAATGAGTCAATGGGGCATGCCACTTGATGATAATCCGCTGTAAAAATACTGCGCCTCTTGCGCTTCTTAATAAGTACTCTCTTTACTTATTCATTGCTTGAACCAGACTCTTTCCGTTAGCAAATATTTTTACCGTTATTATCTCTCTCTATATATATACCCTTCGGTATATATCTTAGTTTCGAAGTTGTGATCTAAGAAACACCTATATTGCTGCCGTCACACAGGCGAAGTTCCTGGAACTTCTTATAAGAAATCGCTCCATGTAATACTTCTCTCAATGTAATATGCGCATTTCTTATATCATTGACTCCCTTCCATAGAGACAGCAATACACAATGACTTCATAAAATTCTAATTCTAAATTCTTGATGTTTCCTACCAGTCAGTGGTAAGGCTGTATCGGTCTTTCGCTCTGCACCACAAAGGTCAAACCGCCTTTGCGTCAATACAGACTTCAGGTTGAAACTTTTTTCCATGAGCATCCTCCGGTTTGCTTGTTGTCCAGAAAAGCTGAAAAGACTCGTGCAGCCCAGCCAGGAGATGCCAAATTGTCGTGGAAATAAGACAATACTCGCAGACTCGTTCTCTGAAGGTAAAAAGGTTTATTACAGAAAGATGGATAATACAGGATAGAATAAAGCAGGATAGAATAATGAGAGCGTTCTGAAGCCCTTGTACTAAACCACTACTATATATATGAAACGCAGAGCATGACATAATTCTGTGTACCGATAAGAAGCAGTTTGAGGCAGTTCAAACAGGCTTTGTTTTAGGATCTTGGACAGACGAACCTTGAACAGAAGAACATGTTTGTGTCTCTGTAAGCAGATAAACATTCTGTACTGATCTCAGTGACATGACATGACCTTCTTAGGCGTTATCCTCAGATGAACATGAACAAGAACAAATTTATTACAGAGTAAAAATTAGTAATCCCTCACCGATGTATGAAAGTGCACCTGATAAATCTGCAGGAATTGTGTGATGCAATCATGCCAACATGGACCAGAACCTCAAAGGAATTTTTCCAGTGTCTTGTAGAATCCATGCCATGAAGAACTGAGGCTGTTTTGACAGCAAATGGAGGTCCTGCCTAGTATTAGTATAGTGTTCCTAATAAAGTGTTCAGTGAGTGTATATTTATACCATAGGTGTCATTCCACTCTATGAACTGTTTCAGGATTTTTATCCACATTTCCACCAGGGAAACCAGGGTCAATATTAGTTCCTGGGCCACATATTCAGGAGTTTTTTTTTTTGTTTTTTTTTAAGTTTCTGAAAGTACCAGACTAGGCACTTATCTGTGAATGAGGAACATAGAAGAGGATTAGTCACTAAGTCGCTTGTCTGGCTTTTTAAAACTTGTATTTAGCAAAAAAGAGATTACGAAAGCTTGCTTCAGCAGTCTAGCAGAACCAGCAAAGTGAAGTGTTTCCCTAATAAGTGGAGAATCAGAATATTCACAGTAGTGTGTGACTCGAAAGGCTGTGTAATTGTACATGCACCCGGTTTTAAACGCTACATTTTGTCAAATTAGGGCAAAAACGCAATGAAGAACAGCAAGTTATTTTTCCAAACTTGCTTTTTGATGCAGAAGGGCTCTGATGCAGTTTAGCTCTGATTTGTTGTGGTTTGTTTCCACATTTCTTAATGTTCTTGGTTCCTGTAAAGGGGTGGAAACACAAACCAGGAACTTGTGCAAGAACTATATGGTTCTCTTTAACTCCACAAAGTACCTTCTTTCAGAACAGTATATTTGCGCCTTTTATAGCAGACTTACTTTTATTCTGCGGCCATAAATTTTATACTGGGATCAAATTGCCAAATTATCAATGTGTCTGTCTCAGGGCCAACTGTTCTCTAATGGCTCTAGAGCAATTCCTTATTGATTCATTTGTAGAATCTTTATTTTAAAAATGTACAGGTGTGATTGAAATATATAAATTAATAGATTTTGACCAAACTGAGTGGGGTTTTTTTTCCCCCCTTCCTTATTTATTTATTTATTTATTTATTTTTAGCAATCTATGATATGGTGGAGGATAAGATGGAGATGGAGCCTGATTTCCAGTACATCCCAGCCAAATCACCCTCAGACCCATCAGAGCTGGATCAGAATGCCTGGAGAGACTCCATGCAGCAGCTTAATGAAGGCCTGAGCAGTGGAGCTCTGCTCGCTCAGTTTGACGTGAGTCCTTAAGGGATGAATTTAGTCACAAATGTCACTGACTGGATTTTTATGGACAATGCTTGATCAGTACCACTGATGTATTTGGTCGTGGTGTTCTTTAACTACTGTACTTTCTGTTTAAGCTCTAGTTTGGCCTCTGTTTTTCCTGCAGTGAAAGAAAAAACTCTGCTCAGCTCTAGGTGTAAATATTTGAAAATCTAGGGGGTTATTGGTCACCTAGATCAGGGGTTGTGTGCTACCAGACCCAGCACGGGAATTCAGCAGATTGAATCAAGTCCTAGCATAATACTGTAGTAGGACAGATCAACTTATTTAAAAAAAAAATTGGCCATAGTTCAGCAAGTTTATTTTTTAAAAACACGAACCAGCTCAACTTCTGTAGCTGATGCGGTTCTCATCTCATGAATTTATATAAATTATTTACATCAAGGCAGTATGTAGAGTCAGTGAGGAAAGTGTTTTCACAGACTTTCATTCTTTTTTTTTTGTTTGTTTGTTTTTGTTTATTTGTTTTGTTTGTTTTTTTTCTCTTGATGGCTGAAACAGCATATTTAAAGATGAGTGGACAGAACATAAACATATGTTTATTCTCCACTTCAAGTTCATGTGTTTTTTTTTATTTTTTATTATTAATTGGTTGGTTGGTTGGTTGGTTGGTTGGTTGGTTGATAGGAGTCCATGGTGTTAAAAGTGGTAACATGAATCAGTTCAAATTGAGTTCCTTCCACTAATATTGGCACCCTTGGTAAATATGAGCAAAGAAGGCTGTGAAAAATTGTCTTTATTGTTTAACCTTTTGATCTTTTTGTTAAAAGAATTCACAAAAATACTCTGCTCTTATGGATATCAAACAATTGCAAACAAAACACAGGTTTATCCAAAAAATATATTTGTTAAATATAGGTGTTCAACAATTATTGGCACCCTTTTAGTCAATACTTTGTGCTACCTCCCTTTGCCCAGATAACAGCTCTGAGTCTTCTCCTATAATGCCTGATGAGGTTGGAGAATACATGGCAAGAGATCTGAGACCATTCCTCCGTACAGAATCTCTCCAGATCCTTCACATTGTGAGGTCCACGCTGGTGGACTCTCCTCTTCAGTTCACCCCACAGGTTTTCTATGGGTTTCAAGTCAGGGGACTGGGATGGTCATGGCAGGACCTTGATTTTGTGCTCAGTAAACCATTTGTGTGTTGATTTTGATGTTTTGGATCATTGTCCTGCTGGAAGATCCAACCACGGCTCATTTTAAACTTTCTGGCAGAGGCAGTCAGGTTTTCATTTAATATGTTTTGATATCTGATGGAGTCCATTATGCCATGCATCCTAACAAAATGTCCAGGTCCTCTGGTAGAAAACAGTCCCAAAGCATTAAAGGGCCACCACCATATTTAACCGTGGGCATGAGGTACTTTTCCATATGGCTACCTCTCTGTGTGCACCAAAACCACCTCTGGTGTTTATTACCAAAAAGGTCTATTTTGGTTTCATGTGACCATAGAACCCGATCCCATTTGAAGTTCCAGTAGTGTCTGGCAAACTGAAGATCCTTGAGTTTGTTTTTGGATGAGAGTAGAGGCTTTTTTCTTGAAACCTTTCCTTGTGATGATGTAGGTGACTTCAGATTGTAGTTTTGGAGACTTTCTGACCCCAAGGATCAACTAATTTCTGTAATTCTCCAGCTGTGATCCTTGGAGATTTTTTGGCCACTTGAACCATCCTCTTAACAGTGGGTTGAGAAAGTAAAGATACACATCCAATTCCAGGTTGATTCATAACATTTCCAGTTGACTGGAACTTCTTAATTATTGCCCTGATAGTGGAAATGGGCATTTTCAATGCTTGTGCTATTTTCTTATAGCCGCTTCCCATTTTGTGAAGCCCAAGAACCTTCTGCGGCACATCACAGCTATATTCCTTGGTCTTACCCATTGTTATGAATGACTAAGGGAATTTGTTCCCTCATGGTTGAACAATTTCCTGTTCCTAGTCACCCAGGTGTACTAAAAAGATGTTAAATGTCAATGGGAATAGACTTGAAATACGTTTTTCTCATATGAATTCATAGGAGTGCCAATAACTGTGGCACACATATATTTAACAAAGATATATTTTTTGGATAAACCTGTTTTGTTTGCAATTGTTTGATATCCATGAGAGTAGAGTATTTTTGTAAATTTTTTGATCAAATGGTTAAACAATAAAGACAATTTTTCACAGTTTATTTTGCTCATATTTACCACGGTGCCAATATTAGTGGCGGTCACTGTATATAGCCATGAATTAATCACTAATTGTTAAGCATTGAAAGGTAATCATTGTCATCGTTCAGGCATGTTAGTTATCTGGACTTGTCTTTGTAAGCAAGGAATTTTATGTAACTGGACCAAATTTTAGTTGAATACTAAAAGTAAGATTAACATTTTGCTCATGCTTCAATGTAAAGCTTCAATTTATGCAAACTACAGTACAGTGTTTGCATTATAGAAGTTGAGAAATCATGGAAAGTCAGATTAAGTTTTCCTTTTTCTAAGTGTTAAATTACTCATTAAATATTTGGGTAAACTTTCAAAGCCATTTGAAACTAGCGGTGTATTTTAAGGAAACTAAAGGAAGCAATATTAAATTGGGAACATGCCAGTGTTTCAGTAATGATCTGTACTATGTAGATATACTAGATCCCTGAGAGACTTTCAGTGTTGTTTTAAGCTTTAAACCAGCTTCGAAGTTACGTAAATACACAGCAACAAGGCGTTTCCCAGGATGTAACCATATCTACAAGTACTTCCTATTACTTCCTGTCTTTAATCAAACAGACTGTAATATCACTTCCTGTTTGATTGTGTGTTCACATTGCAAGCTTGTTCCAGCCAAATACAAACCTGGCAAGCTTCACTCGTTTTGCGTAGTAGCTCTGTCTTTTCGTATCAGAGTAGGCTGCTACAAATTATCACTCAAGCATCTAAAAAAAAAAACCAACAACATAAAAAGGACATATGAATCTGGAATGAGTGACAGCTGTGCAAATGTTTTGAAATCCGATATTAACTGAAACCCCGCCCCCACTTTCCCCATCTCACATTTAGTAATATTTTGGCCGTTGCTCTTTCCTCGACTTGATTTTCCTGCTTGAAAGATGCACTGATGCACTTCCCTTGTGTTCTGTCATGGTAAACAAGAGAAAATTTTGAGGTTAATTTGAGAAAATTAATGCGAAATAAATTGTATTAATTTATGTTAGACAAGTATACATCAATATAGGGATGATGCTGGGAGACATAAAAAGGGTGAACCATTTGACTGAAAAAAAGATGAAATAGGCCTAAAGTGAAGTGTCAGTTGGAACACTTTTATGAATAACCTTTAATGGTAATGATCATTAGAAAGACACATTCTAAGAGTTTGTGCAGAAAATCAACAATGAAAGTTGGCAACATCGCGGTTTCTATGAAGGACTGTGTTGTATCACCCTGGCTGGACTATGCTAATCGTGGTGCTTTTAATTAAGTTTATTTAATTAAAGTGTCCAAAAAGTCTGCTCCAATTTTCTAATATTGAGATCTCTTGAACGGAAACAGAAACCTGTTTGGTATTGATCAAAAGAGCTGTAAAGGGCCTTAGGGCTTATTTCTCATACAGACCACATGTCAGACATGTCTGTCGTTCTCTCCTGAGATTGATCTAACAATATTTGTTAAATATAATGCTCCACATGTTAAATGATTCAACTCTCATACATAATTAAATGATCACAGGAGGGTTAGGGTATTCCAGTGCCACCACATGTTATGCAGGGATTAAAGGATTTTCATTGATTGACTTAAAATTTATTTATTTATTTATTTATTTATTTTTTTAGCAACTCTACCGTAAAAGGCCTGGTATGACCATGTCATGTGCCAAGTTACCACAGAACATCCCCAAAAACCGCTACAGAGACATCTCGCCTTGTGAGTATCATCTGTACATCCTGACAGTTACATCCTGTCACGGCTAGGACGCTAATATTTACTACATGCTTTTTAATGTATTCCTCAGACGATGCCACACGCGTCATATTGAAAGGCACAGATGATTATATCAACGCAAATTACATCAATGTGAGTTTTTATTATTTTTCGGTTTTGCTATTACTCAGTTATCTAAAGATTTAAACGTTACCGTGTTTATTGAGTGTCTCTGTCATTGGGAAATTTTTCAGATGGAAATTCCAGCTTCCAGTATTATCAATCGATATATCGCCTGCCAAGGGCCCTTGCCCAATACATGCACTGACTTCTGGCAGATGACATGGGAGCAGGGCTCTTCCTTGGTGGTCATGCTCACCACTCAGGTGGAGAGAGGCCGGGTGAGTGTGTTATTCTCACATTCTCAGGTGGACGCTGTAATTCACAGTTCTCACTCAGTTTTATTTCTGCTTCTGATGTTCAAAATGTGTGGGTTTTTTTTCTACTTTTAATCCATTAAAATGAAAAAAGGGCATACATATTATGATTCCACTCTTTTTTTTTTTTTTTTTTGCACGTGTAGTATGTCAGTCAAAACACAGTCACTGTAAAACTACAACTACAAACTATTAAGAATACATTATTATTTTTCCCGTTTTCAAAACCTTTCTTTTTTACCTGTATGTATGTGTGTGTGTGAGTGTGTGTATGTATGTGCATATATATATATATATATATATATATATTTCTTTATTTCTTTTATGGGTCTGTGACAGAGCACTGCTCACACAACTTGTCAAAGTTATTAATTAATTTCCACTAATTATTATTGATTAGTTAGTGGAAAATGTGATGTGGTATACGTACCTGGTGATTGCTTCTAATTACTTAATGTTAACATCAACAAAAACAAATATAGATGCAAGGAGCAATTAAGGAACCAAGCACGTCATGCCCCCACCTGACAGAGGAAGACTAAAAGCTATTTAGAACATCAGTACTTGTTTCCATTGAGATATACAAACGGCAATAAGTCAAGCCGTTTCTAAGATAAGGTTTCACTTCCTCTCTGGTGATTTATTGAATTTGTTTCACAGATTATATATGAATGTTAAATTTCAAAAATCTGAGAGAAACATTTTTCAGCATGGTCTGACAGCAGTTAAAATTTCACAACGGTTAAAGTTTCTAGGAAAAGATTTTGTTAAAATACAAAATGGCCAGCTTGCTGTTGTATAAATCACAAATTTGTTACATCAAGAAAGCACACCACCTGCCGGATAATCATCAGAAAGAAGGATCATGAACTTATATCGAATCGCTAAAAATTAGGAGCCGTTTTACTCATTTGTGAACTGTAGCTTCCTGTAGAGGTGAATTTAGACAAAACTTATTGGACTCCTTTAGGACATGGTTCTTTACTCACGTTTGAAGTTTTGGTCTGAATAGGTCACAAATGTCTGAGTTACAAGTTTTGTTTTTGTTGGTGTTTTCATGCTCATCTAAATTTTGTGATGATTGGAAAACAATCAGTCGTGGAAATCCAATATGGCAGAAATTAACATCATGGTATTTGCTGAACTGGCCATGACCCAACGAATCGGAGGGAAATGTTTCTATGATGTTGCGTTGAGGAGTTATTATTGCAAACGTATGCCCAAATTTGCTCTGTTGTTGGCGCTAGAGTGCTTGAGGAACGTACACCAAAACTCGTGTGTAGGTAGCTAAGAATGTCCTCTATCACTGTGCCAAATCTCATTAAAAAAGTGTACAAATTGTTCTATGGGCTCCCATACTCCCATATCAAAATAGGGGCAGTATGGCTTGGCAGTTAAGGCTCTGGGTTACTGATTAGAAGGTCGGGGGTTCAAGCCCCAGCACTGCCAAGCTTCCACTGTTGGGCCCTTAACCCTCTCTGCTCCAGCGGCACTGTATCATGCTGGGATATGCATAGAAATGAATTTCACTGTGAATGTGATCAATAAAGACTCATTATAATGGAAAATATAATAATAATAATAATAATAAGAGGAAGAAGAAGAAAATCAAAAATTTTAATAGCGTGTCTATATACTTTCAGTGCTTGGCCCCCTAATAAGTAGCCGTTTATAAAGTTTCGCAGTTATTTACAGTAAATGTTCCAGCTGGTTTTCACCTCCTTCCTGTGGATGGAATATGCCAGCTTCCTGTGAGGTGACTATAAATGCCAGTAGTGTGAGTCCTAATATTATACACAGTGATTGACAAGTGAGGACTAAGTTATAAATATTTCTCCTCTGTAGAAATAAAGAAGGAAGTGGTTACATTTTTCCAGCCACTATCCACACAGCCACTCAGCAGAGTCGTAAACTAATCCCTGCTCTGTTCGTACAGGTGAAATGTCATCAGTACTGGCCCAGTCCCTCAGGTAGTGCCACCTACGGTGGTTTCCATGTGTCCTGTCAAACTGAGGAGGGAAACTCTGCGTTCTTGGTTAGAGACATGACCCTCACTCACGAAGAGGTAAAAAAAAAAAAAAAAAAAACTGACACACTGGGGTACACAAATGCCCTTTAATGTACTACGGTCATATGGCTTGATTTTATGGTAAAATTCAGTTTGTTTTCCATGACCTGTATCTCTTAAAGAACGTGGTTTATTGATCATTGTTGCTTCAGACGGAGGAAAGCAGGGAACTGACTCAGATCCAGTATTTGGCCTGGCCTGACCACGGCGTGCCTGATGACTCTACTGACTTCCTGGACTTTGTTGCACTGGTGCGGAGTAAAAGAGCAAGAAAAGACGAGCCGGTGGTTGTCCACTGCAGGTAAAGGAAGCGATTATTCATACGCTGATTATTCTGCATCAAGTACTGCAGAATAATTAAGAGTGTAGTTGTGGAAGGTCGTCTCAAGAAGTTCTGGCTCTGTGCTGCATGTTTAACATTGTCCGTACAATGACTTCTTGGCAGATTTCCACGATTTTACCATTTTTATCAGTCCTCAAAACAGAGGTCCTGTGGCTCAATAGAAATCTCTAATCTCTTTGTCTCGCTCTCTCTGTCCCTCTCCGCCCCTCTCTCCTCTCTCTCTCTCTCTCTCTCTCTCTCTCTCGCTCTCTCTCTGCCCCTCCCTCCTTTCTCTCTCTCTCTCTCTCTCTCTATGTCTCTCTCTCTGGCCAGCGCTGGGATTGGCCGGACGGGAGTGCTCATCACCATGGAGACAGCAATGTGTCTAATGGAGTGCAGTCAGCCTGTGTATCCGTTGGACATCGTGAGAACCATGAGGGACCAGCGGGCCATGATGATCCAGACCCCTGTGAGTCCTCTTTTGCACAGTCACCCTTTGCTTATGGAGCTCCTCTCAATCATCTGTTCTTTAGCTGTTGAAGGTGGGGGAGGGGGGGGTACTCTCTTTCATAATCTGAAATATAGATTGGAGTTTTCTTTTTTTGGATGTTAAATACATTTTACACAAAAAATACTAGTATGAGAAAGCAGTTTTGCACATCTTTGTTCAATTTAGCTTCTGCTTATCATAAGTTTGGCTTGTGTTATGCACAGCCGGGGCCCACTCAGTCCACTTCTCTAAGAGCATATGGCCGAGTATGTTAATGGAGCAGCAGCAGG
The DNA here is from genome assembly GCF_023375685.1 of Ictalurus furcatus. Lineage (NCBI taxonomy): Eukaryota > Metazoa > Chordata > Actinopteri > Siluriformes > Ictaluridae > Ictalurus > Ictalurus furcatus. The sequence goes on along the minus strand of NC_071260.1, from coordinate 12,206,121 downwards.
GCTAATTTAGTTATGCTATGCAATGCCTTAATGAAGGCTGTCTGCCCAGAGGCTAGGAGCAGGGGAGGGTATTTAATTAGACATGGGAATAGGAAAAGAGCTGATATTCCAGACTTAAAGTGCACCAGCTCACACACTTGGACGAATACTGTAACATACTGTATTAGTCATCAGTCGTTTTCATTTCCTCCCCCTTTCATTTTTTGATACTGGCAGATTCATGTGCCTTCTTAATGCATATCAGCTCAAGTGTAACAGCCTTAAGATGCTCACAGTGGCATGTCTCCAGTTCCCTCATGTATGATATTCTGTACATAATATATATATTTTTTTTTCCAGAGCCAGTTCAAGTTTGTGTGTGAGGCCATTCTGAAGGTGTACGCAGAGAGCCTGGCCATGCCACCCAAGCCCACGCTGTACAACTAACTGGGCAGTCACCAAGCTTCACCTGCGGATCCCCAGAAATAGCACCACTGCAGGGCCTTGAAGAAGTGTGCTGAATAAAACGCTGGTTTATCACACAAGGGTCTCAGGTTGTGCAATTTTGTTTTCTTTTTTTTTTTTTTAAATTATTATTTCTTTTTTTTTTTTAATGTGTGATATTTATCTCTGAGCATGTTACAGGAAGAAAAGAAAAAAGTATTCGATTCGGACAGTTATGTTTGTGGACGTTCTTCTGCTGTCACATGGTGCTTTAATGCTTTGTAGAGCACGAGAGATAAATCACCACGCTTTTAGGTCACATTCAGAGTGTGAGATCATTTTAGATAAAGCACACTTTTTCAAAGCGCTGTGAAGACCCAGAGTGGACGCGTTGGAAGAAAATCATTCTTGAGCCAGGATCATACATAGGACATTTAAAAAAAACAAAGCACTATTGCACTTTACACTGGCAACTGAACAATTTGCCAAGCTTCATGAAAATGGGGGAGAAAAGGAAAAAAAAATAAAAAAAATGTAACAAACGCTGGTACTCGTAGAGAATTTGAGTGTTCAAGGTTTATATATGTTGTTGATGAAAAATTTGAGATTGCTGTGGAGCCATATGTAAGTACAAAAGGGCAGGCCCATGAGTGTGTGTTTCTTTATATATATATATATATATATATATATATATATATATATATATATATATATATATTATAATTGTGCTTACCTTGCTGATCCAAATTATCCACACAATGCATTTGTCTTTTAATAGTGATATTTACCATGTTTTAGTTTCACTCTCCCACCCTGTCCGGTCAACAAAAATTAATTCATGCTCCTGATGAGGACAATGGCTTGTTATCTGAAGTCACACAACCCACCTCCCACCCCCCACCCCCGCCCATTTTTTCTTTCAGCATAGGTAATGAGTGCTTTTTATTTATTAGCATCCTTGATTTTATTGAAATCCACCCAGTTGCCAGGAAACCTAGAGCACTTTGTTTTGTGATACAAACCTGCAGCTTGTTATCCTCCTCCTCTCTGTAATCCTAAGTGACTGTGCTTGCCATTTGCAACTCTCCTCTCGAATCCGACGGTGCGTCTGGACAGGGGTCATGTCTCGTTTAGCACACATCACTCATATGTTTTAAAAGCTTAACACATAAAGCTGTCTTAACAAGTGTATAAAGACTACTGTTGGTCTGGAGAGTTTGTGTGTGTGTGTGTGTGTGTGTGTGTGTGTGTGTGTGTGTGTGGTTGTGTGGTGACATGGACATGCATGGCTGTTTCCATTTGTGCCTCTTCAAGTTGCCTAAACAGTACAGCTAGCCGTGATTATTGATCTCAGAGCAGTAAGGACAGGACAGTCTCAGGTCAAGACTTATAAAAAATTGGCTTGTTATGGATAAGCTTCAGTTGACTATTATTGAGGGACCCCTAACCATGACTTTTCTCTTATTTGAGATGTGTATCTAACCGTACTTTAAAAAGAATGATCACAGCTGCTTGTGAGGAGTTGCCAGAAAATGTCCTCAAAATAAGCTTTTAAGACGATGAAGAGTTTATGCTCCATGAAAGGTTCAGTGGACTTTCTGCTTAATGCTGATTTTTAGACGCGTTTTAGATTCGGGAAACAAAAATTCTCTGTACATACAAGTGTGCCTCGATGCGTTAAATGCTACATCAAAGGTCAAACAAAAGTGCAGAGGTACAGGAAATGTCTGTGTGGTAAACAGACCACATTGTGCACATATGCGTATTAGTGCGTAAACAGGATGAAATAAACTGTGTGTGTGTGGTGCACTTGTTCATGAGACGTGTATCAGTGGCTGGTCTGATCACTTCCTGTCTGAAGCTGTGAGTTCATATGTTGCCGTGTGCTGATATCGTGACTCAGTGGATGGCGCTCTAGTGCATATGCAACACAGCATCTGACTCCATACGTGGCCACAGCGGAGAGATCAGTGTGATCGTGACTACCCAACACTGCACTCACAAACACAGGGGGAGAGAATGAGTGTGACCGTGTGTGTGTGTGTGTGTGTGTGTGTGTGTGTGTGTGAACAGACTCTGCTCTGTTAACGCTGCATTTCTACGCAATGTGCAGCTTGTGAAGAATCTGTCTGCTTTGTTTTCTCTCTGTGTGTGTGTGTGTGTGTGTGTGTGTGTGTGTGTGTGCGCGCGCGCACGCATAATGCCCTGTCTCGCTGTGTTCAGGTCTTATTGAGTCTAGCCTTAGGCATTCAACTGAATTAGCACAGTGTCTGGTTCAGGATTGGCACGTGACCTTTATGGTCCAGTGTCTCTCCTGTTTCCTCAGCCTTCCTGAGACTTCCTCTTTCAGACAGAATATGCTTTATACATGAACAGTCTGTTTTCTGTGTTTTACCTGTTAAACGAGCCCATGTCCCACCGGTCAAGTCATACCACAGGTGTGCACCCGGACTGGGAGGGACCCAACAGAAAAATAGCAGGAGTGGCCGGACAAAGAAAGAGCACGTTTATTAGATCACGCAGGGTGGGATTGGTGAAACCTTCTGCAACGTTGAGCAGGATTAATCAAACTTGCTGTGTAAGTAAGTGGGATCGGTAAAACTCTGTGCGGGATCTGGCGGGATTGGTCAAACTTTATCTGGGAGCGTATGTGCTTGATCAGACCTTCTGTGGGACCGAGCGGGATTAGTCAAACCCTCTGACTGAACGGGCAGAATTGGTGAAACTTTCTGCAGGAGCCAGAGGGACTAGTTAAGATTTCTACAAGTGAGATTGATAAAACCTTCTGTGGGAGGGGGCGGGATTGAATAAACAGTTCTGCATTAGTGGGCAGGATTGGTCTAACGTTCTTGAGCAGTGGGCAGGATTGATAAAGCTTTCTGCGAGAGTGGGAGGGATTGGTCAAATTTTTTGTGAGAGTGAGGGATCAGTCAAACTTTCTGCATTAGTGGGTGGGATCGATCAGACTTTCTGTAGTCGCAGGTGGGATTGAAAAAGCTATTTGTGGGAGCCGGCAGGATTGGTAAAACTTTCTGTGAATGGGAGCAGTTTTTTAAAACTAGTCCCTTGCACACCTCTGGTTCACTTGCCCGGTTCAGGATGCTGCATCTCAATCTGTTTCTGTGAACTCCCCACTATCTCTGCTTTGCATTTGTCCAGTTTGTTTGTATGTATAGTATGAAATGGTCATGTTTGGAAGCAGGTTTCAGGACCAATTGCTATGCTGTTGTTGAATGTCCAGTTAGAAACAAACCCAGCAAATGATTCAGGTTTTGGTGTAGATTTTTTTTTTTTTTTTTGAGAAATAAATAAATATATATCTATATATATATATACATGAATAAATCTCTCGCGCCTTGCTGAAAAGGACAGCACTTTTTAACAGAGAGGGTCATAGAAGCTACTAAATACACAATTTAACATTTCTAAAGATGTTGACATTTATATTTATCTTTTTTTTTTCCTCCTAAGTACCCCTGCAAAAAAAAAGTCGTTAACTTGTGCCACTTGTTTTATTCTGTAAATAGTCTACAGTGTGAATATGATGTATATTAAAAATATGTTTAAATAAAAGAGAGAATGTGTGACGTTACTTTTTGTTTTGCACCAAAGTTTCATATCTGTGTAATGTGTAAATAAATGGGGAAAAAAACATCCATCTTCATATTCTTACAGGGTTCATTCAAAAGCCATTCAGTTGGTGTGAAGCTTGATCAAACCAATGGTCAACGTTTCAGACTTTGCCCTTCACTTGTCCTTTTTAATTACTGTGTTTTATTTTCTGCCCCTCAACTATCTTTTTTAACTCCTCACCCCTCCCCCTACAGATATTCATTTTGAAGGCCAGAGCCATAAAACTAGTTTTGTAACTTAAGGCTATAGGCTTTTTTCCCCTGCTGGTTTACTGGGTAATGTATTCAAGGTTTTCCTCTCACTCGTCAACCAACTTTGGCCCCCTCTGCTGGAACGGCAGTAGAGAAGGTCTTCTGCATGTCTGTGGGTTAATGAGATTGACCTGCATTAAAAATTCCAGGAGAGAGTGAGTGCAAAAGCAAGAGTGGCTTAAAGGGCACTACGCTATCTACCCCTGCTGCTATTCAGAGTGTGACTCAGATTGTGAACCTCCTGCAGCAGCCAACTGAGTAAATGACTGATTTTCCAATGGTATGTTGAATACTCCACAACAGTTTGCTTTGCTAATAGTCTTTCACAACTTCCTTTATGGGAGTGCTTCAGTAAAGGGTGTTCTTTACTTGTGATACATGTTATGTCTTAGTGAAGGAGTTCAGAGCTTCACACTTTCTGTCAAGACTCCTGGAGGTTCATAAAACCACATATTTATTACCTGATTCAGCTTATATGGATGAAGTTTTGTGGACACCTGATCATTACACATACTTTTTGACATCCCATTCCAGAGTTAGTCCCCTTTTTGCTGCTATAATAACTCCCACTCTTTTGGCTTTCCACTAGATTTTGGAGCATGGCTGTGGGGATTTGCATTAAGCCACAAGAGCATTAGTGAGGTCAGGTGAGGAGGTGCAGTTGGTGTTACAGTTCATCCCAAAAGTGTTCAGTGGGTTTGAGGTCTTGGATCTGTGCAGGACACTCGAGTTCTTCCACTCCAACCTTGGCACACCATGTCTTCACGGACCTCAATTTGTGCGCAGATGCATTGACATGCTGGAACAGGTTTGGACTTCTTAATTCCAGTGAAGTGAAGTCATAAGACTACACCGTACAATTATAAGTAACCGTACAATTATAAGTAACAGTTTGGGGAAGGCCCACATATGAGTATGATGGTCAGGTCTTCACAGACCTTTGGCTATATACTGGATCTTCATGAGCTTTATGAGGTTTAAACATTTGTCATTTCTATGAAACACCATCACAGCTTTGCCCTGTTCTACCAGGTATTGTAATACCCCTTTACATCCCAGTTTTTTTTCATGATTATTTTTTTTTTATTTAAAAAGCCACACAAATTTCTCTGCTCTTTCAGCCTTGTGATCATCAAAATTGAGTTCTGTTCCTGCTCAATGAAATGCTTTGTCAAACCAACAATTAAATTCTAGTCACACATAAGTACTGCCATTGTTGCTCGCTCTTGGTCAATTAGTTACCGATGGCATACAGTACGTAGGAATTTGCTGGCTCACATTGCTGTTACCCAATGCTGTGAGTCAGGATGTAGTGAATGACCTCAGGCTACTTCACACTGGGCCAAAAGAACCTGTTTTTGAAACATGGTTGGTTTCTTTCAGGTGATCAAACCTTTCTGAGTGACCAATGGGTGGTGCTGTTGCAAAATACTGTATGACATATGCGGCACATGTCAGAATGATTCATTTCAGTCCTGTATGGTAGCATGTGTGTCTGAAAATAGATCTAATTAAAATGTGGGCAGATGTGACTAATAATATAAATATAATGATGTAGAATAGTTTAATAATAATTTATGTTAATTTAATAATAGTATTAGACCTAGATTTGCAACTCAAACCATGAATCATCAATCAATCCCAAGAGCTTTACACATAAAAGGACATTAACCGTTTAACAGCTGTAATAGGGTTTTTAACACTGAAATGACTCAGTCATGGCATGTTTCCTGCCCAGTAATGACACAAAACGATATTGATTTAAAAAGGTGATTTGTATTGACAAAATGTGATTGAGAAATGGGATGGGATGAGTCAGGGTGGGGTGGGGTGGGTTTGGGATGGTGTGTGTTGGGAACACATTAAATAGGATGAAGTGGGGTGGGATAGGATGGGATGGGATGAAGTGGGGGTGGGATGGGATGAGGTGGGATGGGATGAAGTGGGATAGGATGGGATGAAGTGGGGGTGGGGTGGGATGGGATGAAGTGGGGATGGGATGGGATGAAGTGGGGGTGGCGTAGGATAGGATGGGATGAAGTGGAGGTGGGATAGGATGGGATGGGATGAAGTGGGGGTGGGGTAGGATGAGATGAGATGAGGTGGGGTGGGATAGGATGGGATGGGATGAAGTGGGGTGGGATAGGATGGGATGGAATGAAGTGGGGGTGGGATGGGATGAAGTGGGGGTCGGATGGGATGGGATGAAGTGGAGGTGGGATGGGATGGGATGAAGTGGGGGTGGGATGGGATGAAGTGGGGGGGTGGGATAGGATGGGATGGGATGAAGTGGGGATGGGATGAAGTGGGGGTGGGGTGAGATGGGATGGGATGAAGTGGGGGTGGGGTGAGATGGGATGGGATGAAATGGGGGTGGAGGAACGGTAGCTCAACCTTTAATGTCCTGCCTAAGCTAGTGGCTGGAATTCTGGAGGAAATTTTGGGAGAGAATAATTTAATAATAATAAGAAGAAGAAGAAGTCGACAAATGCTAATTAATATTCCTTATTCCCAACGCGGGCCCTTTAAATGCAAATTCACTCGTTGGGATTTATGTGATGTCATTTCCTGACGAGGGGGGGAAAACACTCCTACATCTTTGGGACTTGTGGAAATTAGGTTGAAGTTTGTATTAGCTCTGTGTGGAAGCGCTGTATTAGTGCGATGCTGGGTGCTGGAATGGCGGACTGCAGGCGCAGTGCTGTGCTGTGAGAGGATTGTGTTTTTCTCCGGGACTTAGACAAGCCGCTGCTGTGAGTACCGCTTTGTCTCTGTATCTCTGGATCAACAAGTGGAATCGCCGTGGGCTGCTATGGCGATATTTCTCCCCACCCGTACTCCGGCAAAATCCCGCCTCCTCTACCGCGACTGGCTAGGAGGGTCCGGATTTGAGTGCTAGGATTGGTTAGATCGTTCTGTACGGGACTAATTAGCCAATCATCACGAGGGAGGCGGGTCTGTCGTAGTACGGTTGGGAAAAGAATAACGCGCTTTGTATTAAAGCAGGTCGAGCGCTTTACTGTCCCGCTCGGTAAGCCGCTGTGTAGTGAACTATGGAGGAACACATTTAATTCTAGTAAATCGCATAAAAATTAAATGTAGTTATTTGTTTTGGGAATTCACGGAAGCGTGCCAAGTATTGATTTAGTATTCTTGCTATAGCTCAGTGATTTATCTACTGCGCACACATGCAATGTTTATTGAAATATTAATCTCATCATTAGGTATTTGTTCTTCTAGAGAAAACATTCAGTCTGGTTTGTGTGAGATCTGCTTGTAGAAAATGGATGCTTGTTTGTGCGCACTGTAGATGGCAGGTGTAACCTTTCCTTGTACAGGTTCATATCTTCAGCTGATTAATAATACCTGTATGAGGAGGAGAAAAGCCCAGAAGCAGCAGGTTGGGAAAAATTAAAACCCTGACGTCTTTTGCAGACACAGATTTCAGGTACATTACACACGGAGTTTTCACTGTCCCTCCAGTGTCCCAGCTCTTTTCATGGGAAAGTCCCTAGCACACTTGACAACACCTGAAACTAATTAGCATATTCACTGCAACATCATGCTCATTTGCATACAAATCCTGTTACATAATTTTTTTTGAAGATACTTAAAAATAGAATTTCAAAATGAATAGCTTATAGCTCATTTTTTTATCAAAAGAATTCTGCAGTCAAGGCACCACAAATTATTTATGTGCTTGCAAAGTAGTATCATTTCTCTCAAGAATGCAGACTAAGAGAAGCAAAGGTAGTGAGTAGTCAGGAAACACATGAAGACATGAAGGAAATGGTTACAGATAGAATCACTGCTTTTGGTTACTTGTAAATAAGTAGAGTGTTTCAAATTATGCACATGTGGGACAAACCATGTTGATCAGAGATTGGACAATGGGAAACAGTGATTAGTGATTGGACAGTGGAATAGGCTGGGATGAAGTCGGGGTGGGAGGATATGAGGCAGGTTGGGATGAGATGGGACATTGGGAAGCAATGGTCAGTGATTGGGCATTGGGAAACGATGTTGATCAGTGATTGGACAATGGGAAACAGTGAAGTGGTTGGACAATGGGAAATAATGATCAGTGACAATGGGAAGCAACGGTTATCTGTGATTGGACTTTGGGAAACAATGAAAAGTGATTGGACTTTGGTGAAGCAATGATCAGTGATTGGACAATGGGAAGCAATGATCAATGATTGGACTTTGGTGAATCAGTGATCAGTGGTTGGACTTTGGTGAATCAGTGATCAGTGGTTGGACAATGGGAAAGAATGATCAGTGGTTGGACAATGGGAAACAATGATCAGTGGTTGGACAATGGGAAACAATGATCAGTGGTTGGACTTTGGTGAATCAGTGATCGGTGGTTGGACTTTGGTGAATCAGTGATCGGTGGTTGGACAATGGGAAACTATGATCGGTGGTTGGACAATGGGGAAACAATGATCGGTGGTTGGACGTTGGGAAGCAATGCTGGTCAGTGATTGTTGTGATTGGTTACATCAATGCTAACAAAGTAGCTGCCAGAATTAGGTCTCTTATCTGTGACGGCGTGAGCAAAACTACATGTAATTCAAATTTTTGCCATTTTATATGCGCTATTATAGTGTAGCAATTTATCCATGGTAATGGTGAGTAATTTGCGTTTTTATTTGTTTGTTTAATTTTTTAAGGTGGAATAATCTCCCTCTGGTTTTGCTGTATTTTCTGAAACCCAAATGACTCATTATGTAGCTACATATAGTTACTTAAAAATAAAATTAATGCCTTCTCGAAGTAGAAGCCATTATTCCAGCCCAGTGTAGGGCACATGTATATGTAGGTGGGGAAATTCACATTCTTCTCTTATCATCTCCCACAGGTTGGACCACATTAGAGCACAGTCATGCTGAGTTTCCTGCGGCGGACTTTGGGCCGGCGCTCTGGACGTAAGCATGCTGAGAAAGCTCGGCTCCGGGAAGCCCAGCGTGCACAAACACACATCCCTGCAGCTGGAGATGCCACGTCCATTATCACTTGCAGAGTGTCGCTGCTGGATGGCACGGATGTCAGTGTCGACTTGCCGGTAAGGGCCTTTTTGTTTGGAGTCCAGCACAGATTGGTGATTTTGCTGCGCTGACAGTCCATGACCAGGTAGGTGATTTAGTAGCTGTGTTGGAGAAGGAAAACACTGAACTGTGATGAGATGATGATCCCAGAGTCTAGTCTGTGTTTGCCTGTGTTTTCTGATCACCCAGTTTAGAAATGGTATCTTTATATGATAATTTAAAGAATAACCAGTATGTTTTTATGTTATTAAGTGAGTAAAGTTCTTGCAGAGCCAGTTGGATTGTTTTGGATTGCAGCAGGTATATCTGGCAAATGCAGTTCACTCTGACTCATTATTTAATAAATTAACTGTCACAATTTCTAGACAAGTGCTAAGTTTCTGCCTTATCAGAAATATGTCCCCCACCCCATATTGGCCAATAGCTGCCTCAGTCAATGAGTATTGAAACTCTCAGTCAGGCCTTTCCCCCCCAATACGTTTTTAGTTAAACTTTCCATATCCATGCTGTTTTGGCTAAAAAGGTGTTTAAAGTTTAACATGAACAATAAAAAATTCTAGTGAAATACAGTGATTCTGTGAAGTTGTTCTCTTTTGACCTCTATTGTTGCCTGGAGCAAGAAAGGTTCTGGAAAACTGGTTCTGAGTTTTATAATGAGTCTGCTCCATAAATTTGACATGCTTCTGACAGGAGCAGGGCGGTGGTTGTTTAGTATTTTTATTATTTAAATGACTGTTGTAGGAATGTTTTTTACTGGTTTTGTGGTCTACAGCTTCAGCATTGTAAAGGAATCCATTTAGCCTTTAGTGTCATACTTCAGTATTCAGGCCTGTTTGTGATATCCTAATTTTTTTTTTTTTTTTACCGTTTTCCCCCTTACCAATCTATCAAAACTACTGCTGCTTTTAATAAAACGAAACTTGTAATTATGTATATTAACAGTATATAGTGAGTTATAGTGATATATAGTTTGGGGAACTATACACGAATCCCACATGACTCCTTAATGTGTTCCCTAATATACAGACTTACTAATAATGTCTATTACAGTGGAGATAATTTGGAAAGACACACCTTTTGTCTAAAAAAAAAAGGGCAAAGGAATTGTCTGTAGGTCTTGGAGACAGCACAGGTATGTGGAAGTGCAAAAAACAAAACTGTGAAACCTAGTGCTGGCCAAAAAACGCAGAATATTGGAAAATGGCTTTAGTCAAGGGGATGACAAAGAAGCTGAAAGTGGTTATTTGTTTCTGCTTCTGTGTGGAGATGAGAGAACCTGTTGGAAAGACAACTGTGCATTACTTCCACCACCCGGAGCTTTATGTTAGCCTGCTAGATGAAAGTATGTTTTGTCTAGCAACATCCAATCCTTTAGGCACCTACAGGATTCTCAGGCCATGAGAAACAAGGTTCTAATAAAACTGTGCTCTTTGCATCTGGAGGAAACCAGTTAATTCATTCACTCATTCACCTTCAATAAGCTCTATCCTGACCAGGGTAGAATCCAATCCTGGCACCATGTACACACATTCACACACTTATTAACACCTAGGGGCAGTTTGGTGCAACCAGTCCACCTACTTGCATGTTTCTGGATAGTGGGAGGAGACTAGAGACCTGGAATATCCTGAGCTGAGGATTGAACTGCTGTGCCACCTTTGGAATAGTTCATCACCTGGCAAATCTGACCCTATGGTGAAGCATGGTGGTGATGGCATCAAGCTATGGGATATCATTTTTTATCCTTTTTTTTTTTTTTTTTTTTTTTTTTTTTTTAGCAGCATGGACAGTTAAGTTTGTTCAGGATTGTGGGGCAGATGAATTCACCCACACTCGAAACACACACCAGGAAGACATTGCAGGAGTGGCTTTGAGAAGAGTCTGTGACTGTCATTGAGTGGCCCGGCCACTGGATCCACAGACTTGAATCTGAAAATTGCATTACTACAACACACTGCATCCAGTTTAGTGGTGAAAAATTATATAAGATATGGAGTGTTTTGACTCAGGATTTCTTTACAGAGTATCTTACTTGCTCATGGGTCTGGATTGCAAATAGCTTTTAATTACATATGAAAATTTGTAGCTGTTGGTTTCTATGTACGTGTTTAAGTGTTGAAGGGAAGAATGCAGTTAAAGAGTCATCATGTAAGGCAGCTCTGTAATCTAATCATAGTCACTGAGCTATGGCTTGGACAGTTGCGTGTCATACAGTATAACAAACATAATATCACAATCCACTTGAACACCCAGCCATGTGATTGGCTCGATTCACTGTGCACCCAGTGGTAGCTGACTCCTCCTTTCAACTTCTTTTGCACTTGTGTTTACTATGTTCACTCATTGGCAACTTTATTAGGAACACCATACTAATACTGGGCAGGACCCCCTTTGTTCTCTGATCTCTCAGATCAACCTCAGTTGTTCTTGGCCTGGATTCCACAAGGTGTTGGAAACATTTCTCTGAGATTTTGCTCCATGTTGATATGATTGCATAATATTCATGCTGCAAATCTCCCGTTCTAGCACATCCTAAAGGTGCTCTAGTGGATTCAGTTCTGGTAACTGGGGAGGACATTAAAGTACACAGAACTCATTGCCATGGAACCATTGTAAGTTTACTTTAGGCACATTATCATGCTGGAAGTAGCCATTATAAATAAATATAAATTGTGGCCATAAAGGGATGCACATGATCAATAACAATACTCAGATTGGCTGTGGTATTCAAACAATGCTCAATTAGTATTAAAGGGCCCAATGTGAAAAAGCACTCCCCACACCATTTAGACCATTTCCACCATCTCCACCAACCTGAACTGTTGTAACCAGGCATGTTGGGTTCATGGAGTTATGCTTTTGACACCAAATTCTAAACTTACCATCTGAGTTTCGTAGCAGAAATCTAGATTCATCAGATTTCATCAGATTAACTTCCCAGTTTCAGTGAATCTCTGCCCACTGTAGCCATCCATTTCACATCCTGTGATGCTTTTCGTCTCACCATGGTTGTAAACAGTGGTTATTTGAATTACCGTAGCCTTTCTGTTCACTCAAACCGTTCTGGCCATTCCCCTCTGATCTCTCTCATCAGTAAGGCATTGCTGGCGGAAATGGGGGAATCACTGGATGTTTTGTTTTTCACGCCATTTTGTGTAAACTCCGAAGACTGCTGTGCATGCATGTTCCAAGCGATCAGCAGTTTCTGAAATTCTAAAACCAGTCTGACACGTCAAAACCATGGTCAAAGTCATGGAGATCACATTTTTCCCTATTCTGATGTATGATGTGAACATTAACTGAAGCTCCTGACCGGTATCTACATGACTTTATGCACTGTGATGCTTTCTGCACATATGATTGGCTGATTGATAATTCCATGAATGTCCAAGTGTTCCTAATAAAGTGAGAGTTTACACTATATACACTGACCTTCCTTCCAGCCCGTTTCTCTATTTCTTTAAGGTGGTCCACATACCAATGAAGCTGAATAACCGTGGTGTAGATGGAGTAATGCTGCTGCTTCCGGAGTTCTAGGTTAAGCAGTCTACTTTACAGCTGTGGTGTTGGAAACTATAGAGAGATAAAAGAGTGTGTGTTTCAGTGTGGAGATGGGAATCTTAAGGAGTTCCTCTTTAATCTGACATAAAGTGTCTGGTCTGTTCAGACTGCCATTTTCTAGACAGTTTGTTTTCTTAGGCAGCTGATATGTTCGTGGCTTTTAGTATTAATCACAGTTAGTCATATTTAGTACTATGTGTGTGATACAATCTCCAGCAGTAAAGATTGAAGTTTTATAGCTTTTCAGTCTCGTATGGAAAAACAAGGTTCCATGGTGTGGTGTGATTCTTCTAACTTTCAGGCGACTATGATTATGGTCTTTAACTAGGACTTGATCTTGCACCAATATTTCTTTAAACCAGTCGTTGCCATCTTACTCCATCTGTTGCCTTCCACTTCCGAGCTGCTTCGAGATGCAACGTTTGGAAGTTTAATTTGGTGCTCTGCATAATAGTTTGTCAAAACTGAACAAGTGTTTTGGAAACACTTTTTGTTTTGGACAAAACTACGTAGTATGTTGACTAGCTGACCTCATTTTTGCTGGCTCTGTACACAAAATATGGCCAAAAATCTTAGTTCATGTTCATGAATTGTGGTGCAGAGCCACAAGTTACGCTTTGCTGTCCGAGAGGCGTTTGAAACAGTGGGAGGTGCACATTGATTGCATTATATGGCAGGAATTTGTTTCCAAGAATGGGATGTAGCTCCAGGAATATGGGGTAGAAAGCACTTTTGATTGCCTTGATGAAGATAGTTGACCGGAAACCTGTGAAAATATTTATTTTAATATTATGAACTGAAATCTACTGAAAGATACAGAGGCATATACTAATGACATATGAGTTGGTCAAGAGTGATGTTGATCCAACAGATTTCCTACCTGAGGTAATCACTTTCAGCAATTGTTTTACATCCTTTACCAAAGAGCCTAAGGGCTGAAAAGGGCTCATTTTTTGAAGCTGTGCATGGATTCTCATACACCCACTTGTTTCAGACATCTAAAGAGGTTTTCACTTGCTTTGTACTCAAAATAGAGTTCTTGGGTGTCTCTTGTTTTGAGATTCCCTTTAATCTATAATGGAGAAGATATTGAGCCTTAGGCTGGACATACTGAATGCTCCAGTGAAATGCTAACTATGAAAGTTAAAGTAAATTCTTGATAACGTGTTCCTCTTGGCTATAACCGCGAGAACAGGAAACGGAGCAATTGATGATGAATTGTGCAGTAATTGTGGTCTATTCATATTCACTGTCAGTAACTGAATACAAGAGAATCCAGCTTTTTTGAGACTATATTGGCTTTTTTGGCAGCATGCCCCATTATTTAAACATGATCGCTGGTTATCAGACATAAGTCTTCATGAGTTGAAGCTAACACCTTTTTGTTTAATCACCCCAATATGAGATCAGTGTGCTTTCTAAGAAGGCTTAAGTCCTGCAACTGACTTGATGTCACTGAAAAATGTGCTCATTATTAATCTGTCTGCTTCATTGCCCTGTGAAATCCAAGCAATAAATTGAGAATGTAGTGCTGACTTTCAAGTTAATGCAAGTTAAATGCAATTGTTAATTAAGGTAAATTGTGTCATAATGCTGTTGAACTCTTAAATCTGATTGGTCAGGAGCTGTTGATTTATTATTTATTTATTCATACAGTAGTGCTAGCTACAAATCAGCTCATGCACAGGGACTAAAATGGCAAATGCTCCACATAATCTAATAAAAGGATTTTAAAATATACAAGAAATGTACGGTTCTAAATATGTTGAAATTAAATTAAGTTTTCTGTATTTAACATTTCTGAGAAGAGTCTCAAGTGTCATGACTTTGTAACAGTCAGTAACTTTTCTTTTGGATTAAGCACTTTGCAGTTTCAGCTTTCGCTGTAACACTTTTGCCTTATTAAGCAGTCCCTCCAGGATTTTGCAATTTTTACAATCGCAGAAATAAATGCAAAATCAAGCAAAGTCCACAATATTCTGAGGAGGTTGCAGTTTTTCTAAATTACTGCAGATTCATGTGACGTCATCAGAACGCACATTCAGTCAAAGCTCTCTTCGAGCATGAGTACAGCTAAAAGGTCTCATTTACCAACAAACATCACTGTGAAAGACCGTGTAAAATTTCGTGCAATTGCGAGTTCGCCAATTCAAGTAGTTTTCTACAAAAAAACATACAAAAAACTCTGCAAGTTGTATCGCAAATTTTGAAAAAAGCCGCATTAAAATCAAGAATTTTTGGCTGTAACAATCACAAAAAAAACCTGATTTAACTTAGAGAGGGATAAAAATGAAGACTAGTGAGGGAACAATTGTTTATAGCTGCTATAATTTTAATGCTAGCAGGAACTAACTTATCTCATGGACATTCCACAACATTAAATGTAACTATAAACTGATCAAATGTGCAATGTCCTTAATATAAAGTCACTGTGCTACATGAGAAAACACTTTGGATCATGCTTTTATTGGGAAAAAAAATCTCTGTAGTGATAACTGTAATTTTTAATTTCCGTATGTGTTTTATTATTTTCCTGTAACAGTCCATCCTATTTTTTTTTTTTTTTTTTTCTCTAAACTATTTTTCATAGGTTATTTTAGTGTTAGGAAGCTTTGTTTTCCAGGTTGGTTAAAGAATTACAGGGTCCATTTCTGCTTGACCTGCTGGTTGCACTTGAATCAGATTGAATGAATTGAGTCAGCGATTCACAGCACAAGAGCTCATAAGTTGAACTTGCCAGCACAGCTTTATAGATCCCATCATTCTGCCATTTGTTGGGAGGGCCTTTCTTCAGCTTAGGGACATGCAGAAAAGAAATAAAGGCCCGCCTGTAAATATCTCCAGCTGCACAAACATTTACTGTCTTTCCCAGGTATCTTAAAGGTGTCAACTTCTCAAAGGGTTTCCATGGGATACATCTAAGGTACTCTTAAATGCCACATCACTACCCCTCACCCAGTATGTGGTTGGCTCCACAGCACACCCATGATTCACTAATTTGACATTTCATCCAAAGAAGAGGAGCCCGGTCACATTTGAGGCTCCAGCATTCATAGGACATGGCAATGAGAGCTGTATTTCTTCAGTCTCTACCCTCCTGATGACCTGCACGCAGGAAGCAGACTGAGGAATGTAGCTGCGCCTCGGAAAGCCAGATCGCTAGAAAGACCTCAGCAGAACAATGTGAACTGGGAGTCCGTGGCTCACTGGAGTGCACAATAGGCCCTTTGTGTGAATTCCTGCAGGCACGCCGAGGTGCTCTATACACGATGCCAACTCTCTGGGGCCTGGACGAGCATCTTGCACCGTCGGTTCAGGAACAGCACGAATCCACAGACCCCCAGCTTCACAAACAGCACCCAAACTCACTACCTCAAGAAACTTGGATATTGACATATCAGCCTATCTTTTTTTTTTCTTTTTTCTCCATCTTGAAGTTATGAAACAAAAAAATAGAACTTGTCATGTTACCAATCCTTAGATTTAAAAATAATGAAAAATAAAGAAAAAGCTTACAGAAACCCTCAGCAAATCAACTCTTTATCAGAATCAAGAATTCAACAGCACAGTGGTATAAATAAAAAGAATTTACAGGTCTAAAACCTGGTGAGCACTGGGCAGAATTCATCGAGTAATAACGTTTTGTTCAGGATTCAGAAAGTAGATGGTGCTTGCGGAATTTAAATCGATCGCACAGTCCATGTGAAATTTCTACGGATTTCTTTCTTTCGTTTCAGACAGTGGTCAATGGTCAAGGCTTTATCTTTCCTTGACTGTGCAGGCTGTGACTTGTCTGACTCAGTGAAGGTGTGATAGCTCAGCAATTCATGGTCCGTAATAACTACCAGAAGGCTGCAAGATCAAATACCAATACTGCTGGAGAACTGTTGTCGGGTTGTCAACCCTAAGATGCTCAGCTGCTTTTAGATATCTACCAAATGTTTACATTAGAGGTTGATCAGTTTTGCCAGTTAATTGGCACAAATAACCGATTGCTGGAACTATTGCTTATTGGCAAAACTTCACACCGATCATTGTTCACAGTTGCGTACCAGGGCATCAGAAGAATAGTCAAAGGAGTAGCCCAAGAGCCAAGGACCACTCGGAAAGAGCTCCAGAAACACTTGGCGGCAGCAGGTGCCATCATCACAGAGAAAACAATAGGCAATGCACTCCACTGCTCACGCTCACTCTGCAAGACCCCATTATTAAAGAAAAGGCATGTTGAAGCTCATTTAAAGTTTGCTACAACTCATTTGGACAAGCCTATGAAATACTGGGAGAGTGTAGTCTGGTCAGATGAGAGCAAAATTTTGCTTTTTGGCTGTCCTACTACACGCCATGTTTGGAGAAGAAATGGCACTGCACATCACCCTAAAAATACTATACCAACAGTGAAGTTTGGAGATGGAAGCATCATGGTGTGGGGCTGTTTTTCATCACATGGTACTGGCAGACTTCATATAATTGAAGGAACGATGAATGGGGCCCTTTACTGGGAGATTCTTGAGAAGAATCTGCTGCCATCCACCAGGATGATGAAGATGAGACGTGGGTGGAGCTTCCAGCAGGACAACGATCCAAAGCGTACAGCAAAGGAAACTTTCAGTTGGTTTCAGAGAAAAAAAATCAAGGTGTTGGAATAGCCCAGTCAATCACCTGACTTGAATCCAATTGAAGAAGATTTAAAGACAATATGTTTAGAAGAACAGGGCAAAAATCACACCTGAATACTGCAGCCCTTTAATTTCTTCATACAGGAAGTGTCTTGAAGCTGTCCTTACAAACAAAAGCTTCTTCACTAAGTATTAAATAAATTTCAGTTAGCGTTCTCATTCCTGTGGCATTTCTCTGTATTACACATTTACACGTAACTAGTGTAATGTTATGTTATGTTCCACATAACTTCATTTATGGACTTTAATGTGTGTATTTCTTGAGTTTATACTGATGTCTGGTGAAAGTTTCATGTGAATAGCCTCATTGGAAATATATTTACTGAAAAAAATGTTGATGCGTTCAGTACTTATTTCCCCCACTGTGTGTGTGTATGTATGAATATATGTATGTATCTATATATGTATGTGTGTGTATGTGTGTGTGTGTGTGTGTGTGTATGTATGTATGTATGTATATATATATATATATATATATATATATATATATATATATATATATATATATATATATATATATATAATATATAAATTTTTTTTTTTTTTTTTTTTTAAAGTACAGTTTTTTTATTGTTTTTTTTTCCTTTTCCCATTGTACTGTTTATTCTACTTTGAGTGTTATTTTTTTCATTCAGTATCAGTTTTAAAAACTATTGGTAGGTTGATCAGTTATTGGTAGGTACTGCCCAACTTAGTTATCGGTACCTGTAAAATCCACTATCGGTCGACCTCTAGTTTACATGTCGATGTCTAGCAAGGCAGTGTACACCACAGGCCAAAGTGTGTGTACAATATCTCACAAAAGTGAGTACACCCCTCACATTTTTGTAAATATTTGATTATATCTTTTCATGTGACAACACTGAAGAAATGACACTTTGCTACAATGTAAAGTAGTGAGTGTACAGCTTGTGTAACAGTGTAAATTTGCTGTCCCCTCAAAATAACTCAGCACACAGCCATTAATGTCTAAACTGCTGGCAACAAAAGTGAGTACACCCCTAAGTGAAAATGTCCAAATTGGGCCCAATTAGCCATTTTCCCTCCCCAGTGTCATGTGACTTGTTAGTGTTACAAGGTCTCAGGTGTGAATGGGGAGCAGGTGTGTTAAATTTGGTGTCATCGCTCTCACACTCCCTCATACTGGTCACTGGAAGTTCAACATGGCACCTCATGGCAAAGAACTCTCTGAAGATCTGAAAAAAAGAATGGTTGCTCTACATAAAGATGGCCTAGGCTATAAGAAGATTGTCATGACCCTGACACTGAGCTGCAGCACGGTGGCCAAGACCATACAGCGGTTTAACAGGACAGGTTCCACTCAGAACAGGCCTCGCCATGGTCGACCAAAGAAGTCGAGTGCACGTGCTCAGCGTCATATCCAGAGGTTGTGTTTGGGAAATAGACGTATGAGTGCTGCCAGCATTGCTGCAGAGGCTGAAAGGGTGGGGGGTCAGCCTGTCAGTGCTCAGCCCATACGCCGCACACTGCATCAAATTGGTCTGCATGGCTGTCATCCCAGAAGGAAGCCTCTTCTAAAAATGATGCACAAGAAAGCCCGCAAACAGTTTGCTGAAGACAAGCAGACTAAGGACATGGATTACTGGAAACATGTTCTGTGGTCAAACATGGTGGTGGGAGTGTCATGGTCTGGGGCTGCATGAGTACTGCCGGCACTGGGGAGCTACGGTTCATTGAGGGAACTATGAGTGCCAACATGTACTGTGACATACTGAAGCAGAGCATGAGCCCCTCCCTTCGGAGATTGGGCTGCAGGGCAGTATTCCAGCATGATAACGACCCTAAACACACCTCCAAGACGACCACTGCCTTGCTAAAGAAGCTGAGGGTGAAGGTGATGGACTGGCCAAGCATGTCTCCAGACCTAAACCCTATTGAGCATCTGTGGGGCATCCTCAAATGGAAGGTAAAGGAGCACAAGGTCTCTAACATCCACCAGCTCCGTGATGTCGTCATGGAGGAGTGGAAGAGGACTCCAGTGGCAACCTGTGAAGCTCTGGTGAACTCCATGCCCAATAGGGTTAAGGCAGTGTTGGAAAATAATGGAGGCCACACAAAATATTGACACTTTGGGCCCAATTTGGACATTTTCACTTTGGGTTGTACTCACTTTTGTTGCCAGCGGTTTAGACATTAATGGCTGTGTGTTGAGTTATCTTGAGGGGACAGCAAATTTACACTGTTACACAAGCTGTACACTCACTACTTTACATTGTAGCAAAGTGTCATTTCTTCAGTGTTGTCACATGAAAAGATATAATCAACTATTTACAAAAATGTGAGGGATGTACTCACTTTTGTGAGATACTGTATGTGTCTGTGTTTGTCTGTCTTTGAGGGTCTCTGTGTATGAAACTTGTATTTGAACAGAAGTAAGCGCGGCATGAACAGGAGAAAGGGAGTGGCTGGTACAGCCCTTCCCCAAGCCCGGCTTGAAATAATAATTTTTTTTTTGTAGGAGCAGCATAGTTGAGGATTTGTCTTAAGTAGTGTTTATAAAGCCCTCCTGATGTATTGCAGTTTGGAACTCTTTCAAAATAGGAGCATCCATTCATCCATCTTCTATACAGCTTATCCTTCCTTCAGGTTCACAGGGGAACCTGGAGTCTATCCCAGGGAGCATCGGGCACAAGATGTGGTACACCCTGGACAGGGTGCCAGTCCATCACAGGGCACACTCACATACACACTCACACACCCATTCATACACTACGGACACTTTGGACATGCCAATCAGCCTACCATGCATGTCTTTGGACTGGGGAGGAAACCGGAGTACCCGGAGGAAACCCCCGCAGCACGGGGAGAACATGCAAACTCCGCACACACATGGCCCCGGCGGGAATCGAACCCCCAACCCTGGAGGTGTGAGGTGAACGTGCTAACCACTAAGCCACCGTGCGCGAAATAGGAATATGCAACAGCTTAAAACAACATTGTGGTCCCTTTAGTGCTTCCTCTGAGTGAATATCTAATTTTCATTGTAAACTGTCTGAAGTTCACGACTCTTCTTTCATCGATGATGAATGTAATAAACAAGGCCTTATTCTTCAAAGATGAAGTCTGAAGCTGCTTCATGTCTCAACAGAAAAAAGCCAAAGGTGAGGAGCTGTTTGACCAGATCATGTATCACCTGGATATCATTGAGAAGGATTACTTTGGTCTGCGCTTCATGGACTCCGCACAAGTGCCGGTAAGAGCCGCATCTGTAATATCTGACAAAATGGGCGTGAAGGTGTTGGTTCTAATATTAGTTACGATGTAAAATTCTTAAAATTTTGTGGCAGTAAGGAGTAAAGCATGGGGGCGTGCTGTTATAGGAAAAGAAGCAGTGACCTTCAATAAATTATTATATAGTATTTTATTCTTCTTATACCACAACAATTAGTCAAGAATTAAATTTTTTATTTTAGTTTAATATTGTTTATTAAGTGTAATATTGTTGAACCTCATCAAACCAAGCTAATTCCTGTTATCGCTTACATTATAACGATATCATTCCATCACCAGCCTCTCTTTTTGTCTGTCTCTTTTTCTTTCTTCCATCCTTCCAGTCTTTCTTTAATTCCCTGTCTCTCTCATTTCTTTTTCTTCCTTCTTTCCTTCCTTCCATCTCTCTCCCTTCATTCTGTTCTTTCTTTCCTTCCTCCCTTCCATCCTTCTCTC
Source organism: Ictalurus furcatus (assembly GCF_023375685.1). Lineage (NCBI taxonomy): Eukaryota > Metazoa > Chordata > Actinopteri > Siluriformes > Ictaluridae > Ictalurus > Ictalurus furcatus. The sequence goes on along the minus strand of NC_071260.1, from coordinate 12,184,839 downwards.
TCTTCCTTCCGTCCTTTCTTTCTTTTTCTTCCTTCCTTCAGTTTTCTTTATTTCCGTCCTCTCTTTCGTTCTCGCTCTTTCTTCCTTTTCTTTCTTTTTTCCTTCCATCCTTCTTTCTCTCTTCCTTCCTTCCGTTCTTTCCTTTCTTCCTTCCTTCATTCTTTCTCTCTCTTCCATCTGTCCTCCTTTCTCTCTTTCTTTTTTCTCTTGAAGACCAAAATAAAACTGCAGCTTTGTCGTGTTCCTGAGAAACCGCAAAGCCGTCCATCGTGAAGCTCTCTATCTGTTACAAAGCGCTGACACCGGAGACTCCGTGTATTTGATTGTTGAGAATCCGCTCCACATGTTCCTGTGTATTAGCTGTTACAATAGAAATCTTAATGTATAAGCTGTGTTGAACTACTAGCAGCCAGAACTACCGAGCTGTACTGTTATAGACAAATAAACAACACCTTCTGAACATTCAGAATCGAAATCAACAGTGCTGTTGTGTAATTATGTCAGAGGTTATGCTGAGCCTCTTTTATAATATAGAAACTGCTTGATGCAGACATTGGGAAAATACAAAACAAATGAGGTAACACATCAGTTAATAGTCAGTGTGTTGGACGGAATGGGGAGAGGGAGAGAGGGGGAGGGAGGGGAAGACTGATGAAAGGAATGTGGGGGAGAGGAGACGGAAGAATTGAAGGTCTCGGTCTCATCAGCACAAGTTCTCTCTTCCTCTCCCTCTGTCTCTCTCTCTATCTCTGTCTCTCTCTTTGCCTGCTCCTCTACTTGTGTGTCAGAACAGTAATTCTGTAAATGTCACGTGCAGAATGCTTCTCTGATTCTGCTCCTGATCTAATGCACTGATGTCTGATTATTTATGTCTTTGCAGCACTGGTTGGATGTGACGAAAAGCATTAAAAAGCAAGTCAAAAGTAAGTTATCTGCAGTGCCTCCGAAACATCATTTTTAAAATGATTTCCTTTTTATTATATCCTGCGCTTGCATTAGAGTGGCTCATGCTCTACTGGAGGAAAAAAAACACTCTGCTAGACATGTGCCTGTAGGACTTACCGGGACCGAGCTGTGTGTGAATGAAGAGAACGAGCTGGACTTCTTACAGGAGACTCTCTGACTCTTTCTTTACATCCATCAGCGCTCATCTTGAGTCTGACCTCTAGCCCATTTTGTTTTTATAAGTCCTGCACTGAGGTCATTTGTCATGTCATGTCCAGTATAAAGAGTTCAGCAGTTTGAGTCTGCAAGTGTGTTTTAGTTTATTAAAGATTTTAAAAAATCTGCTTTGTATTTATTGTTTCCTAAAACATGTAATGTTCCCCTCAATACCGTTTTAAACTCTGAATATTTTAATATTTCATTTTTGTTACATAGCGTCTATTAATTCATTTATCTATCTATCCATTCATCCATCCATCCTTTTTTTTACTCTTTCTTTCTTTCTTAATTCATTCCTCCCCTCTCTTTTTCTTCTTTCTTCTTTCTTTTTCTTCTTTCTTCTTCTTTCTTTTTCTTCTTTCTTTCTTCCTTCTTTCCTTCTTTCTTCCTTCTTTCCTTCTTTCTTTCTTCCTTCCCTCTTTTTTCCTTTCATTCTTTTTCTTTCGATTTTTATTCTTTTTCTTTTTTCTTTCTTTCTTCTCTCCATTTTTTTCTTTCTTCTTTCTTTCTTATTTCTTGATTTCTTTCTTCCTTCTCCCCTTCTTTTTCTTTTTCTTCTTTCTTTCTTTTTTCCTTCCTTCCCTTTCTTCCTTTCTTTCTTTCGTTCTTTATTTCTCTCTGCCTCCCTTTCTTTCTTTCTTTCTTTCTTCCATCCATACATAGTGCTGATTTGCTGTTTTTTAATAGGATAGAGGTCTTTGTGATTAACTAGAAATCATTTTCCTGTTTTAAATAATTAATCAAACAAAAGTAAACAATTGTAAAAAAAAATAAATAATAATTTTTAGTTGCCTTCCTGCTTCTGACTTGTTCTGTTTGTCTTCCGTGCTTCAGTCGGTCCTCCGTACTGTCTCCACATGCGGGTTAAGTTTTATTCCTCCGAGCCCAACAACCTACACGAGGAGTTAACACGGTGTGTTTCTGCTTTACTTTCACTTTAAATTATTGTTTAAGTGCAAAATGGGCTTCCAGACTGACCGTTTCTGACTCTTTCTCAGATACCTGTTTGTGCTGCAGCTGAAGCAGGACATCCTCAGTGGCAAGTAAGCAAAAGCCTTCAGATGTTTTACTGTATTTTCATTAAAACACTTTCCCTGTACTGCTGCCCACTTTATTTCTGAAGATCCCTATAGTGTAGAGATTGCTGCATTACTGTGGTTGTTTTCTATTGTGCATGTGTTGGTGTTGAGCTTCTCAGGGGAAAAATGTTTTAATTATTTACACCCATAAGCAGTGTTTGTAATTTTTCCGTACCAGATGTCTCTTTTTTATGATGTGTTTATTTTCCTCTATTTAATCATAATTGGAGGACTGTGTTGCCTTAACATTTTAATGCTCTGTAAATTATTCATGCTATGACATGCATACTTGGCATGCTAATATGACTTTATCTAGGATTTAAAACCCCTGCAGAAGTGATGTCAAGGGCTTAGGCATGTAGCTAACCAAGAAAAATAGTTTCTTTCTTTTATTGCTTTATTTATAAAGCACAATTATACCTAACAGTTGACCAATGTGCTGTACAAAGATAAAAAATAATATACAGTGCCCTCCACTAATATTGGCACCCTTGGTAAATATGAGCAAAGAAGGCTGGGAAAATTTCTCTTTATTGTTTAACCTTTTGATCTTTTGTTTAAAAAAAAAAAAAAAAGCAAATACTCTGCACTCATGGATATTAAACAACTGTAAACACAACACAGCTTTATGAAAAAAAAAATCTTTGTTAAATATGTGTGCAATAATTATTGGCACCACTATGAATTCATATGAGAAAAATATATTTTAAGTATATTGCCATTGATATTTTACATTTGTTTTAGTATGCCTGGGTGACTTGGAACAGGAAATTGTTCAACCATGGCTTCCTGTTTCACAGGGGTATAAATATGAAGTAACACATAGGCCAAATTCCCTTAGTCATTCATAACAATGGGTAAGACCAAGGAATATAGCTGTGATGTGCAGCAAAAGGTTGTTGTGCTTCACAAAATGGGAAGTGGCTATAAGAAAATAGCAAAAGCATTGAAAATGCCCATTTCCACCATCAGGGCAATAATTAAGGAGTTCCAGTCAACTGAAAATGTTATGAATCAGCCTGGAATTGGACGTGTGTCTATATTGTCTCAACGCACTGTGAAGAGGACTGTTCGAGTGGCCAAAAATTCTTCAAGGATCACAGCTGAAGAATTGCAGAAGTTAGTTAGTCTTTGGGTCAGAAAGTCTCAAAAACTACAATACGAAGTCACCTACATCATCTCAATTTGTTTGGAAGGGTTTCAAATAAAAAGCCTCTACTCTCATCCAAAAACAAACTCGAGGATCTTCAGTTTGCCAGACACTACTGGAACTTCAAATGGGATCGGGTTCTATGGTCAGATGAAACCAAAATAGATCTTTTGGTAATAAACTCCAGAGGTGGTTTTGGTGCACACAGAGAGGTAGCCATATGGAAAAGTACCTCATGCCCACGGTTAAATATGGTGGTGGCTCTTTTTGTAAGTAACACTTTTATTGATTCACAAGTTAACACAAAGAGACAAACAACATATATAATGAATCAAACTATTTTAACATAAATCCCCACTATAACCCCTCCCCCTACCAACCTCCCACCCCACCCCGGTCCCCCCACGAACACCCCTGTGGTCAATAGACATATCCAAAAAAAAAATAATAATAATAATAAAAATAATAATAAAAAAATGCACACAATAAGGAAAAAAAAAAGGAAAATACAATAATCAAGTATAATCATAGACTAAACTATAAATTATACTTTCCACCGCCCCTCCTCGAGAGTCCCCCAAAAACGCCAAGTAACTGCTCCATTTCTTCCTGAAGGAATTCCCAACTCCCATCCTTCTGCTCGACCCCTCCTCAAAGGCAGCCACCCTCCCCATCTCCACACACCACTCTGGAAACGAGGGCGCTCCATCTGATTTCCATCCCCTTAAAATAACCTGCCTACCAATCATCACACTGGTCAAAACCCAATCTTTTTTGTACCTATCCTCCAATTTCATGACCTCCCCATCTCCCAAAATACAGAGTCTAGGGCAGAACGAGATCTGAGTGTTCAATATCTCACATACAAAGCTCTGCACCTTCAACCAAAATTCTTGGATCTTATGACACCCCCAAAAAACATGGGTGGTGTCTCCATCTTCTGAATGGCATCACCAGCAGGTGGGTGTGTCTTTAAGACCAAGCCTATACAATTTAGAGGGGGTCCAATAGAACCGATGTAAAATCTTAAATTGTATAAGGCGCACCCTTGCATCTCTAGATGCAGTTTTTATCTTTTTTAAAATCCTAGCCCACTCTCCCTCCCCCAATTCCAAATTTAAATCTTTCTCCCATAATCTCTTGAGAGTGGTCGAGACTCCGTCCCCTAGACTCTGAATCAATAAGGAGTAATACACTGATGCTTCATGTCCTCTTCCAAAAGCAGAAATCACCTCTCCCAGAGTATCTGCTGCTTTAAGGGGGTGCATGCTACTCCCAAAAATAGTACAGAGCAAGTGGCGTAGTTGAAGATACCTAAAAAACTGAGATCTGGGGATCCCAAAATGTTGAACCAATTTTTCAAAAGATATCATCACACCACACTCATAAAGATCACCGAGTGTATTAACCCCCCTCGTGATCCACTCTGACCAACAAAAAGGGGACTTATTAATACGTAGTTTGGGGTTTAGCCATAGGCTCGAGGCAACATTGAGATAAATGGTGGTGGCTCTTTAATGCTTTGGGACTGTTTTCTACCAGAGGACCTGGACATTTTGTTAAGAAAAATGGCATCATGGACTCCATCAAATATCAACTAATATTAAATGAAAACCTGACTGCGTCTGCCAGAAAGCTTAAAATGTGCTGTGGTTGGATCTTCCAGCAGGACAATGATCCAAAACATGCATCAAAATCAACACAAAAATGGTTTACTGAGCACAAAATCAAGGTTCTGCCATGGTCATCCCAGTCCCCTGACTTGAACCCCATAGAAAACCTGTTGGGTGAACTGAAAAAGAGTCCACCAGCATGGACCTCGAAATGTGAAGGATCTGGAGAGATTCTGTATGGAGGAATGGTCTCAGATCCCTTGCCATGTATTCTCCAACCTCATCAGGCATTATAGGAGAAGACTCAGAACTGTTATCTTGGCAAAGGGAGGTAGCACAAAGTATTGACTAAAAGGGTGCCAATAATTGTTGCACACCGATATTTAACAAAGATTTTTTTGATAAACCTGTGTTGTGTTTGCAGTTGTTATATCTATGAGAGCAGAGTATTTTTGTGAATTCTTTTAACAAAAGGTTAAACAATAAAGACAATTTTTCATAGCCGCCTTTGCTCATGTTTACCAAGGGTGCCAATATTAGTGGAGGGTGCTGTATATACCAAACATGAAATTTAAATATCCAACATGCCTCAACTATCAATTTCCCACCTCATAATGTAACATGATATTTGGTTAACTCACTATGGGGGGGAAGTCATGCGCAGGAATAGGAAGCTAACAAAACTGTGTTGTGATTAAACCCAGGTTAGAATGTCCCTTCGATACAGCAGTGGAGCTGGCAGCCTTTTCTCTGCAGGGTAAGTCAAGACAGGAAATGCTGTATGAATTGAATTTCTTTGCTTTAGAAAAGGTAAAAACTGACTCTAGGGACCCTTTTAGTTTGAAAGAGTGTGCCTTCATCTTCAAAAACCCTTTAAATGTAGATCAAACAGTGAGGAAGCTATTGAAGAAAAACTGTTTGAATATCTGTACAATTTATTTTCAGTCTTTTTACAACATTTTTTTTTCTTCACAAGTCTCATTCAGTCCTCATTCAGTCCTTCCAGGATTTTGTGATCGCAGAAATTAACGCAAAACTCCGCAATATTTGGCGGCGCTTGCAATTTTTCAAAATGACCGCAGATTTGGGCCAAAACGCATGGTGACGTCATCGCATTCACACATTCAGTCAAAGCCCTCTTCAATTTATGTGCATCAAACATAAGTACAGCTAAAAGGTCTCGTTCACCAACCAACATCACTGTGAAAGACACATTCAGACTTGATCTGCAGGTAGTCATAGTGTAACCCTTGTGTGTTTTAGAATGCAAAGTTCCCTCCATATCAGCTTTTTTTTTTTCTTCTTTTTTTAAAATCGCAGCTCATGTGCCAAGCCTTTGTTCCTCAGAGTGCGATCTATGTGGGAACAGAGCATGTGGCTTCTTTAATCCTCTTTACTATGCAGTGTAGGAGTGTCCTCACTGGCACTGGAAGCTGTGTACACGGATCAGAGCAAGCTCAACAGACCCTCCCTTTTCCCTTCCTCTGCCTTATTCTGCTTTTGCTGGCCAGTGGGGAAATGCTCACTTAGAAACCACACTTGGAAAAGATATTGCACATTTGTAGATTCCTGCTAATGGAGAACAGCAGGGTAGACATGTCATTACTGTGGATTAACTACTGAACAAGGCCAATGAGATCTACTGAGGAATGTCTTTAAGAGACTCAACAGATTTAGATTTGGGGAATAAATACATCATTAATATAGGATGAAATTTGCATTGCATATGTATGCATATTGCATATATCTTTTTTTTTTTTTTTTTGTCCCTCTCTGAATCACTCGTTTTCTCGCTCTCCTAACCTTCGTCTACCTCTTTGTTTGCCAGCTTGTTAGGGCAGCGTTGGGAAGAAAGGCCCCATAATCCAGAACCCAACTCTTCATCCAGCACCGTACTCTTCATTCACACACTATACTCTGGTTGTCCAAAATCACTCTTTATTGTAGGATTTTTGGAAGCAAATAGATTTTATACACCTGCAGTAAAATGTAAAAAGCTATCGCATGACATTTTTCGTCATCATAAATCTCTTCGGACTATACTGTACACCATAACTGATAATCTATTCATTGGAAAATAATAAACTTTGGTGTAGTATCAGTAACTCCGCTTTACATCAGGCTGCATCACACCACCCCATAATCGATTTGATTATTTCCCTATAACACCACGCCACAAAGTGTTTTATTCCTTACTTATCATGGGCATTTTTTTGGTGCCAATTCTCTATAATCTACAAGTCAAACAAGTGACTGTCCAGCTCCACTGAGCACTCAGTTATTAACATTTAACCTCTTGACCCCTCTCAGCTGAGTTGGGCGATTGTGACCCTGCAGAGCATGGCCTTGACCTTGTGTCGGAGTTCCGCTTTGTCCCGGAGCAGACGGAAGAGATGGAGGTGGCCATCTACAACGCCTGGAAAGAGTGCAGGTAACTGTGGCAGAGTTCACTGTATAAAACAAATGGACAGCGGCATCAAGACAGGAAATGGGAAGCAGGTGAAGGAAGCTTGGATGTCATCCATAGGCTATCACCTTGGATTATGTCTGTATCTTCCCTGTCTGTTCTCATGGGGAACTGTTAACCCTGCTGCTTTGGGTGTGAGTTATGACCACTCATGCCAGATGCAGTAGTGTGTAATCTACACAAGATGTGGACGGTCCTGATGGATCCCGCTGGGTGCGTTGCTACATACTGCATGCAACACATTCATTTCAACCACTGTTTTAAAAGGCAACGATTCAATAATCGTCAAATATTGAATCATTGCTTTAAGAATTTAAATCTAATTGTGTTGTGTGCCTGAGGTATTCAGCCCTACGTTTAAGTCATTTATAGTTAAATCCTCTACTTTTGCATATAATGTTATAAGTAGGGCTGAGCGATATAACAAATATATCATATCACGATAGTTGAGGACATTTCTATGGTACACACTGTTTATCACGATATATAATTTAGCTAAAAACTGTCCGCAAAACAGTAGTAAAATAAACAAAAACCGTTAAACTGACTTTGATGATACTTTTCTTTAATGCCTACAACGATAAAGAAGTTTTAAAAAAAAATCTAATTAACAGCGTCCATTCAGTACAATTTAATTTAATTTATTTTGAAAAAATCACCATACCAACAGTATGTCAGAGAAGTGTATTGTGTAATCATTTATCATGATATCGATATTATATTGATACATCACCCAGCCCTAATTATAAGAGATGATTGTTAAAGTCTAGTGCATAAGGGATTTAACAAACAGTGGTCTGGGGAAAACCCTTTGCAAGTCACTGTGACCGAATTCTCACAAACAGCCAAAAAGGATGAACAATCTGGGTTTATGTGCCCATAACATATACCATATGTCCAAAAAGTATGTGGACCCCTGACCACCACACTCGTGTGCTTATTGAACATTGCATTCCAGATTTATTCCCCTCTTTTACTCTTCTGGGAAGGCACTCTACTAGATATTGGAGCATAGCTGTGGGGATTTCTATTTTCACACAAGAGCATTAGTGAGGTCCCTTAGTTCCAGTGAAGGGAAATTGTAATGCTACAGGATTCAGAGACATCCTATACAATTGTGTGCTCCCAGACTGGTGTTTATGGAAGACTCGCATGAACAGTAGGTGTGATGCTCAGGTGTCCACATACTTTTGGCCTAATAGTGTATTTGAACACTAAGACTATATTTTCATAAATATATTTCACCAAAATGAAGTGGGAATGTTTTTTTTATTCCCCCTTTCTTTCTTTTTTTTTCTTTTCATTTCCAATCAGTCTATTCTATCGATTGGGGTGTATAAGGAACCAGTTTAACAAATGCGGAAGTAAATACAGTCTACCTAATAAATGTAAAACCTTGCTGGCTAAGTGAGCTAATGAATGTCATGCTTTGATCAAGTTGAGTTCTGTGGAGTTCAGCTTTCTCTGCAGTTTTCTCTTTAAAACGCTAGAACATCTTTTTGAGATACTGTACATGCCAAAGGGAAAGTTCAGGAATGTCTGTAGTTTTCAGAACTATACACAGTAGAATATTTCACCATGTGAAGAGTTTTCCCAGGCAGCAACACATATTTGCTTCTGATTAAGCTAGTCTGTCCTTAAATCACTGGTATCCTGTTTAAATGCTTCCTTTCAAATGAACATGATTCAGTATCATTTCATACTGAGTTATAGGGTCAGTCAGGCTGAAAGCCTCTGTAAGTCCCTAGATAACTGTGACAAAGTTCCTCTACCGAATCTCACTATCTTCCAGGGGCCAGATGCCTGCACAGGCTGAGATAAACTACCTGAACAAGGCCAAGTGGCTGGAGATGTATGGGGTTGACATGCATATGGTTAAGGTAAGCATGACGTGTTCCTCAGAAATGTGGGTATAGAATCGCAAAAAAACCCCCCACAATTTCAAGTGTGGCTCTTCCAAATCTGTGTGTATCCAGCAAGTTTTGTTCATTCTACCTCCAGGCCAGAGACGGAAATGAATACAGTTTGGGACTGACACCCACTGGAGTGCTCGTATTTGAGGGCGAAACCAAGATCGGCCTGTTCTTTTGGTAAGACGATTGTAGTGGAGTAGTCAGATCTGCAGTGTTGGTGTTTTTTTGTTTTTGTTTGTTTTTTTTTTTTTCCTCCCCCCCACCCCCCTAAGCATTTTGTGTGTACATGTTTTCTGCATCGTGTGCATATGTTTCTCGCCTTCCTCAGGCCCAAGATCACACGGTTAGATTTCAAAAAGAGCAAGCTGACCCTGGTGGTGGTGGAGGACGACGAACAGGTAATGCAGGACACCAGAAAACAGAATGTTCTTTCCAACCTCTCAGATTAGATAATGCTCCCATTTATCCTGTCTGCCTGGCATGATTACCATGTCTTCAGCTCCGAGTCTGGTGTGTGTGTGTGTGTGTGTGTGTGTGTGTGTGTGTGTGTGTGTGTGTGTGTGTGTGTGTGTGTGTGTGTGTGTGTGTGTGTGTGTGTGTGTGTGTGTGTGTGTGTGTGTGTGTGTGTGTGTGTGTGTGTGTGTGTGTGTGTGTGTGTGTGTGTGTGTGTGTGTGTGTGTGTGTGTGTGTGTGTGTGTGTGTGTGTGTGTGTGTGTGTGTGTGTGTGTGTAATTCAGTGCTGCTCATACCTACGTGCTGTCCAATTTATCATCTTTCACTCCCTCATATGATGAAATGCAGTGCTGTTTAGAAGAGTCTTTATGGCTTCCTGTGCTGTCTGTTTCTGTCAGCACAAGGGAATAAGCAGATATTCTGCAGTTTTTTTTAAGGATCAGTTTGCAGAATTCAGTGGCAACCACAAGTAGTAGTTGTTGTTGTTAAACTTGTGGATATACAAATCATAATTCTGAACAGTATTTCAGCGTTGTCTATAATTACTGCAGTATAAATCAGCAGTGGAATTTTAAAGAGGTTAAGGATGCTCAGTTCTCTGGAGAGCGCATTGAGCCTCGTTTATCAAGCTGGGTATGAATTTATTTATTCATAAATCATTCATACGAGTGGTTACACAAGAAATGTGGTATTTATGAAAATCCAGATTCGGAAAATCGTTCGTATCCTACTCGTGCGTTTAATTACGCGTAAAAGAACACGGACTAATGTAAACCTTGACTTGATCAAGTTCAGATCATATAATTTGCATGGATTATTGCACTTTTATATAAGGATTATACTGTCACGATTAAATTGCTTATTTTTCTTACATTTAAAGCATATCGCAGACGCCCTTCTCCAGAGCCACTTATAGAAGATTTAGCGCATGCTTTGTTGTTATTATCATTAAAATTTTTATTGCCATGGAAGTAACTCAAAATAACTTCCACGTCTGCCTTTACACCAATCGTTCATTCCATGCTCCCAGCTGTCACAAATCTTTTATGGAGATTTGTGGGCATCATCTAATGCAAATGTGCCGTGTCGGAACACGCTTGTGTACTTTACAGGCGATCAAGAGACGCATGCTAGTACGAAGAAAATCAGTGTTTGTAAAAAAGTTGTTTTACACACAACTTTACTAAAAGATTGATAAGAAGCCCATTATGCTAAATCAATACTGGTTGCTTATATAAAAAGGCATGTGTGCTTGATGGTAGGGTTGTGTGTTTGGATACCTACAATATTGGTGCTGCACCCATTCTGGAAGGCAGGCCTCCTTTAATTTTGTAAAGAGCCACATTAAATTACAAAATGAAAATATAAAGAATACATCCAAACTTAATCTTTTGAATGTAGTAGATTAGTGATGTACAGTATATCCTACAGGTTATAGGTTTTTTGTGTGTGTATTATGTTACACCACTGCTCCTCAGTGGAGTGATGCCTGACTGAGGTTGGCTCGTCTCCAGCAGGAGTTAATTAACCATTGCCCTCCCTCAGGCATGTCTGGCATCTGGAGCACTTGGTACTCCATAAAGCACTGGAGCTGCGAACATAAAGAGCTGTCCATCACCAGATAGGTCCTGAGAGACTCTCTACCACACATAAGCACTATCTTAACTCAAGCCATTGTGATTTAAGCTCTGTTAATGTGAGACATTAAGAGTAAAGAAACAGCAAGCCTGTCTCTATGCCACCATATGCATAAAACTCCGTTAGCACGTAAAATATTGATGATAAATAGGGTGAAATGTAATTGGGGGGATGGAGTGTTTTTCTCGTCACATGGTCATGGGTACAGTCATGTCCAGTTAATGTTATACCATGATGGTATTACAGTAGGCAATAATTAATCTTAATAATGACATCTAGTGATTACAAGACCACGTTTATGAGTGCAGTAGCCTATTAGATTAGTGCAGGATTCTCTTTGTGCCTCTGGTCCATGTTGGACTGCTGGAGTAAAGAGTTAAAAATGCTACTGCACTGCTGTGAAATGTAGCTACAGGTACACAATGAACAAGTGAATTTCACAGAAATGAGACTGAGTGAGAACATCAGTGTTCCTCTCATCTTGGACTGTTCTGTCCTACCCCCAGATTTGTCAATATTGGTGGGCCTGTAGTTTTTCGTGGTCTTTCATATTCATATAAATATTTTTTAATCCGCCTATAAGAACGTGTAAGTTCTTAGTGAATGTCACCCCCCCCACCCCTTTTATTTCATTTAATTTTTAATCATATCTTGCATTTTCTTCTTAATTTAGTCATGGCTTATTACCATCCACCAGCCAGCTATGCCCTGTCATGTGATTGCTATCAACTGGAGAGTGTGAAGGCTAACGTGCTTATTCTGAGACACATGAAGCCACCCAACTGCATCTCTTAGAACTGCTGCTCATCATATGTGGGACAAATCTGCATAGGAAAAAGCGCTATCTACTGCCTTCTGCATGCATGAGCCCACAGAGCTCCTAACAGTTGTCTAGTGTTGCTGTGACTGACAGGGAAGGTATACCACCCCTCCCACCCACAGAAAACGGTCAGTTTTGCTCTCCTGGACTCCTGGCCACAGATAGTGACATCGTCGGGATTCGCAAATGCTTTTCTGTTGCATTAATCACAAAAGATTTTAATGGATGGACTTTTTAATGGATCTCAATGAACTAATTACTCCAGTCTTTGTATTGTCTACTGCTGTATTATTATCTGGTTGTCAGATTGGTGTTTCTGATCATAGTCATCTTGAATGCGGTTGGAAAACTCTGCCTACTCCAACCAACAATTTCTGTACACTACTACAATCTTAAATTTGTTTGTCCACATCTTTTTCTGTTTCTGTTCAAAGTTCCTGGTGCTACTCAACTAACATGAGGCTCTGTTCAACTACAGTGCTCTAGATATACAAGGCCAGTTGAAGACAAGACTCATTTTAAACTTGTTCTCTTTCTAAAATCTTGCTATCGCTATGCGTTATGTCATGTACTGACTGCATGCTGACATGGAGATCTTTCAGTGCTCCCTACTTATGCGATTTCTCCTTCCTGTTCAACACAGCTGAACATTGTTCATTCTCTTACAGATTTTACACTCCCCTACTCATTGATCATTGAGTTAACGAAACAAAATTTTACTCTACATTCTGCCAGCATGCTGCCCTCACTTTTTTGTTTCACTCTTGCTTCTTGCTCTTTAAAGACGGATACGTTCATCCCAGTTTCTTAAGAAATTTGGCTTGTATCTAACGGATTAAAACAACTCCCCTTCACTGATAAATTGTTAGAAAATGTTGTGCCTCCCCATTGCAGTCCTCATGGAACACCTCTCTTTACAACCCTGAGATTACTCCAGTTCATCCCAAAGGTGTTCAGTGGGGTTGAGGTCAGGGCTCTGTGCAGGTCACTCAAGTTCTTCTACTCCAACCTTGGCACACCATGTCTTCATGGAGCTCGCTTTGTGCACATTGTCATGCTGGAACAGGTTAGGGCTTCTTAGTTCCAGTGAAGGGAAATTGTAATATTACAGCATGCACAGACATTCTATACAATTGTGTGCTTCCAACTTTTTTTGCGGACAAACCACATATAGGTGTGATGGTCAGGTGTCCACATACTTTTGCCATTTAGTGTACCTATTCACATTTGTTTGAGTTCAGGTTACACGATTTCTAATCTTGTCAGCGTAATTGACTCCTCAATTATTTTTGATTTTCATATCAGCAAGATTCAGTCCCTTACTGAGGAGCAAAGATGCAGAAATACCTTTTCATGCCTTCATTTCTGAAATCTGTTTTATTGCAAAACAATTAGGGGGTTAGTGGTTCGCACATTTGCCTTGCACTGGGGTTTGGGGTTCGATTCATGCCTCCGCCCCGCGTGCGCCAGGGGTTTCCTCCGGGTACTTTGGTTTCCTCCCCCGGTTCAAAGACATGCGTTGTAGGCTGAGAGGTATTTCCAAGTTGTCCGAAGTGTGTGACTGAGAGTGCAGTTGTGCCCTGCGATGGGTTGGCACCCCGTCTTGTGTCCCGAGTCCCCTGGGACTAGCTCCTGGCTTCCCACAACCGTGTGTAACATAAGCGGTACAGAGAACGGATGGCTATACAACAATTACATTATGTATATAAATTTCCCCTAGTCAGTAACTCTACAAACATGAAGTCTTTCTGTATAAACACCCATTCTTTTTAAACTACTACTCAGTATAAGCTACTTTTTTAACCTTAAGTAAATAAATTGATAAAGTCCATCCCTATACCCTTGCCTGTGGTGCGTCAGTGGGTGGCAGAGCTTTTAATCTTAGAAGGAAGAAAACTTTTTTTAACTTGCATTTTAACCCTATAAATCTTAATTGAGGGAAATTTCTTAATGCACGTCACTTGATTTATTATTGATTTCTTTATTGAGTCAATTGAATATGATGAATGGTTGAATATGCTGCTGAGTAAAGGGAACTGTCCTACTGTTCTATTTATCCTTCATCTTTCAACAGGACTGAATTCTCTGCTATTTTTGTCTCCCCCCCCCCCCCCCCCCCCCCTCTCCCTCCAACAGGGCAAAGAGCAGGAGCATACGTTTGTATTTCGCATGGACCATCCCAAGGCCTGTAAGCACTTATGGAAGTGTGCAGTGGAGCATCATGCTTTCTTCAGGCTGCGTGGCCCCGTCCAGAAGGGATCCTCCCGCTCAACCTTCATCCGCATGGGTTCCCGTTTCAGATACAGGTACCGAAGCGCACATAGCAGTTGGATTAGAGTGTTGCTCAAGTCTCTTAAAGCACAGAAATGACCTGCATCTCATTGACCTGAACAGTTTGCTACACTAGCAAAACAGTTTGATTCATTAGCTACGTAATGCTGCCCAGTGTTGGAGATCAGTCTCAGAGCAGATCCCATGATGTATGGCAGTGTCAGAAACCATGTCACTTACATTTTATTTGTTCATTTATTTATTTAAAAGCAGAGTTGTGCTTATTTTCAGAGCCGTTACAGTTCGCAGTGATGTCTCTGCCACAATTAACAACAATAAGTCCCTTATTAACAACAATGATGTATGCAAGATTGTAATTAGACAGCAAGGAATTAGGCAGACTGTTTTCTCAGACCGCTGTGTGTGTGTTACCTGTTGAATCGTATCTTATCTCCAGCTGCCAGCCTAACGCTCTGACATTCTCCAGTTAAACCTCCCTGGGAGAACTCTCACATCACTCTCCCCTCCCTCTGCTTTATATTTCTATTTATTTGCCTGTGGGGTAAATGTACCTCATAAAAATATTCATTCTTTCAATCAGCATCTTGTCTCTTTAATTCACTTATTTGTTGTTGTTTGGAAGCGGAAAGACAGAATACCAGACCACGAAGACAAACAAAATTCGGCGGTCGGCTATGTTTGAGAGACGGCCCAGCCGCCGCTACTCCCGAAGGACTATGCAGAACAGAGGTGAAAATTGAGAAACTGGTTACATTTTTTTTTCGATGTTACTTAAAATTAAGTATAAATACTAGATCTTGGTATAATGATTTTGGTTGTTCTATCTTTTTACAGGTCCCTTTGTTCCCAAATCCCCAGAGTAAGTACTTTAGTTCCAGTTTTTATTCAGTGTAGTTGATCAGCTGTGATGACTCATAGCCTGCTGTGCATGAATCATATGCGTGTGTGTGTGTGTGTGTGTGTGTGTGTGTGTGTGTGTGGTTGCAGGACCTCAATATGAGATTGATTGGTTTAGACTGTATTATCACATTTGCAGGGGTTTAGAATTGTAGGTTAAACTGGGGTCAGTGTATGGGAATCAGTAAAAAGAAACAGTCATCGTGGTGTGTGTGTGTGTGTGTGTGTGTGTGTGTGTGTGTGTGTGTGTGTGTGAGAGAGAGATCTCTCTGCATGTTTAGTCTCTCCGTAAAGTTTTAGTTGAGGTCTATGATATAAAAAAAATGTCTTTACTATGTTTGCAATTCATATTGCTTTAGGAGAGCTAGTACATTTGCTACAAGTGTGAGCTGTTCATCATGGAAAATAGATGCAACCTTCACATTCCTGAGGCATGAGCTCTTACTAAGGATCCTCACTAAGCCCTGTTTTACTATTCTACTGACTCACAGGGGCAAACATTGACAGGAAGGACTTGCTTAAATTGTTTACAGCCTTTTTTCATGGTTATAACTAACAAAGCTAGGCAAGGTATTGGTGAATCATTGAGTAACTAATAAATCCTAATGTAATCTCTCGCGGGGACAAAAAGTACAGGATGTTTTCCCTTACAATACTGATCCTAGTGGCATGGAACGTAAGATTGTGGCTTTGTACTGAAGTGCAATAGTGTGTTATAATTGTGAATGACTTGGACCGGGTAGTGTGTGTATGTCTGCTATCGCGTTACCCAATCACAAGGTCGGTGTCAAGCACTCAACACTACTTCATGAAATGTCTCATCAGTCAGAATAACATACGTAATCTCTCTCTCCTCTCTCTCTCCTCTCCTCTCTCCAGGAGCCAGAATAATGGAATAAGTCCCCGTCAAGAGTCAAAGGTACTACATTTACTTCACGTTGCCCTCATTGTTGAAGCGGTGTTCAGTGTGATAGTTTGAAGTTTCCTTTGTGAATGTTTATACTATATAGTGTAACCTCATTCCTTAATATGAGGTTCCATGAACATGCACTAAAAAAAAATAAGACACTTTTTGATTTTGGCTGAAAGAGTGAAAATAAAAATAGAGATAAACCAAATAATTTTGGTTTAATTTTTCAGATAAATTTCAGTCATAATGAGAAAGAAAACATTTTCTCTCTTGTACACTAGTAGCTTGTATGTTGTTGTGAGATTGAGTCGGAGCCCCTTTAATAGGTTTAATGTTCAATCTGGAAACCCCAATCTGATTGCATTTATGACACTTGTTTTGTACTGCTAGCTGACACATACCTCAAATGTGTGAATGTATTACATAAGGTACCCTTTTTTGTTTAATTTATATAACTAGCATCATATGCAGTGTGCTGTAATATATATATATATATATATATATATATATATATATATATATATATATATATATATAATATCTCACATCTCACTGCAACTTTTGTATTTATAAATGAGCTTAATTTAGTCTATTGTGGAAAATAAACTTTCAGCCCAGTGTGTCTTGAAATTTGGTTTTGGCCAAGATTTTTTCTTTTGGTGTATCACTACTTAATATAAGTAAGGAATAATTGACAACGGGCTCTTGAATTATTTGAAAATAATGCACTATAGTACCACACCTCACCACATTGTTCATATGTTTTATTTCAAGACATTTGTCAGGTATTTGTGCTTTAAAACGCTCTTGTGTGTGTAACTAATTTATTACGCATACTATCTCAAGCCTCCGTTGCTAATTCCACACCGTCATTTTAGAGCTAGTAACGCAGGCTTGAGCCACTGATACGCAGTTATTAGAGAGAGAGAGAGAGAGATTTTTTTTGTTTTTGTTTGTTTCATGCCGATTAAATAAAAATATAACAAATAAATAAATATCGATAGGCCTACTGGTTCACAGGGTTTTTTGTTGATCACTGCAGAAAATACAACAAATAAATATTGATACTTGTTCAGTGACTTTGAGTCTCATTACTGCGTTCACACATGTTCTCTTGCACTCTATCTTTCTTTTTTTTCTTGCTTTCTCGCTCTCTCTCCAGTAACTGCATATCAGTGGCTCAAGCCTCCGCTTCGCCTCATGGCCACATTACCATTTCGGATTCACATTAGTTTTCTAATCATACAATCATCAATTATCCCTTACATATTTCTGGAAAAAATCGAAATGTTCTCTCATTTTGTTTGCTGTTAGCGCTGCGTGCTGTGGTGGACAGTAGGCTAACTTTTCCGTTAGTTCAGTTAACTCGGCGAAGTGATATGGCACTGTAATGCGGTCAAGACCTGACTGGAACTACTGAAAAATAATCACACCTCAGAATCCCTCATAGCCAATCAGAATCGAGAATTCAGCAGCGCTGTATAAGAACGTGTTACTGCAGTGTTTTGATCAACCCCTTAATCAAAGTTTTAGCTATATGGTTGCTTTGTTGATGTGCTTGTCTTGGGGGCAAAATGTAAATGTAAAATAAGGTTGATTTGGTTCATGGGTCAGTTGTTTTCATTTTATCTTGTATTACAAGCTGGTACAGAAAGATTTCCACGTGCTAGCTGTCTTTCTTTGTTGACGCTTCACAGTCTCGCTGTTGTCCATGTTTTGTTGATTTTTTTTTGGTGAATCCCGTATGTGATTTTGTGATCTTTCCTTTCTCCTGCACAGTATGTCCAGTCTCAGCCTGCATGGCCTTCAGTGTCCCCGGTCTCCAGTCAACCCTTAGTGCAGGGTCCACTGACCATAGAGGCTCTCCCTAAGAGTCCTGGTGGCAGCCAGTCAGGGAAGAGGAGGTGAGCTGCTTGCAGTTATAATCGAACAATGCCAGCTAACTTTTAATCGTGCTCCCAGAGCTACTTGCATTCAGATGGTGCCACACTCGTGTGTGTGTGTGTGTGTGTGTGTGTGTGTGTGTGTGTGTGTGTGTGTGTGTGAGTGAATGAAACTAGAGTTTGATGGTGGTGATGGTGCAGTATTAGTGGGTGGCTTGGGACTGATTGTTTGACTTTGAGTGCTTGACTTTGCTTTGGCATGGGGAAGGCAGCTGCTACTGCTCTGGATTGGACCATTGCTGTGTTGAGACCTCACATCTTCCTGCTCACTCTCATTTTCCTCTTTTTTCCTCATTCGGTTTTGTGTCTCCTGAGGCTGTTTGAATGATCTCTGTGCTATGAGGAGCTTTGCTTGAAACATCCTGGAATATTAAAAATATATGAGGTTATACAGTTGCATAAGGGGTGTGTGTGTGAGAGAGAGAGAGAGACTGAAATAAGTGTGGATATGTTTTTCTCTGTTATGAAAGTTTGATCCTTTGACTCCTTTTTTAAAAAAATCCTGGTGTGTTTTGTTTTTGTTTTTTACTTGTATTGTTCTAGTCTGATGTTCTGAAATGGCCTTTTCATAAGGTGAGGTATGTACTCTTTAGTTCTAAAGCTCTGGGTGTATAGATCAGTTGATTAAAATAAATAATAATAATAATTTGTACGGGCTTTCCTGATCGACTTGGGTTCAGCACTGCACTCTCTTGTTATGCTTTGGCAATCAATTCAATCAGTGGACATGGCCAATTTGTTTGATTGTTTGATGAGCAGAACTCTAAAGGATAATATGACTCTGATTTGATCCGCTCTTCTTTTTCCTGTCTCTCGCAAGCCTTGGGTTCTTTCTGATCAAATCAAAATTCTTCTTTACCCTGGTTTCAGATCTCTTGTTAACCTACTTAAACGAATAGGGTGCTTGACAAATAGCCATAGGGGAGTTGCTCTTAACATAGTAAGACTAAAACCACCACAAAAAGATCAATATCATTCCAGCTTAAGGTTTGATTAATGTAGAGCTGCTGTTAACTGCAGCCCATTAAAACATGATAGGCCAGAACTGTAGGTCTTAAAAAAACAAAAACAAAAAAACCCAGCTATTTCCATCGTTAAGAAGATAATTGTGTTTTCGCAGTCAGATTTAACTGGTATAGTTTTGTGGGCTTCACTTATTTTCTTTGACAGATTCTTGGCAGTTATTGTCCTTTTCCTGTTTGAGTTTTTAGTTGCAATTAATCACCTACTGAATTATTGAGTTAGATCTCAGGTGCTTGCTCTGTATATTGCGTATATGAAGAGTCAAATTCTGCATATATAAATAAGAAGAATGAAACACTTTAACATTAATAACTTGGTGTCAGACATTACACACACCATCCACTTTATTGGGTACACCATACTAATGCTAGGTAGGACATTTTCATTCACAGCGTTTAGCAGATACCTTTATCCACAAGTGCGTTGTAGTCCCTATCTCAGGACAAGGTCAGGAACTAAGAATATCATCAAGCTAAAAACCCTTTTGGAGATTAGTACACCATGAAAATTAACACACGACTGTCAATTTAATTTTTAATTGAAGTGTTCAATCAAGTGCATGATCAAGAGGTAGGTCTTTAAGTCTTGGTTTGAAGAATGCCAGTGACTCAGCTGTTTGGACAGTCAGGGAAGTTCATTCCACCACCTAGGTCCCAGGACTGGAAAGTCTTGATTTGTATCTTGAGACCCCAGTGATTCTGGAGGCTCAGAGGGGAAGCGTGGTGCAGACTTGGGTGCGGTAAGTGTTTTAAGGTTCGTGGTGGTCAGTTTTTGATGTATAGGCAAGCATCAGTGTTTTAAATCTGATGTAGGCAGCTACAGGAAGCCAGTGAAGGGAGAGTAGCAATATGGTAGTGTGTGAGAACACAGAAGGGGGAGCAAGTCATGCAGCTGCATCCCGGATCAGGTGCAATGGTCTGATGATGCACAGGTGAGGTGCAATAGTCCAATCTCGAGATGACAAGGGACTGAACAAGCAACAGAGTGGCCTTTGTGGACAAAAGGCTGGATCCTCCTGATGTTGTAAAAGAGAAACTTGCATGACCAAGTCAGTTCAGCCATGTGAGGCAAGAAGAATGTCCAGAACTGCCTCGAGGCTACATGATCTGAATATTGTCCAGAGAGATCATAAGATCTTGACTTGGGGATGCATCTCCTGGGATGTACAGTGGCTCAGTCTTCCTGGAATTTATTTGCAGCTGGTGAGCTACCATCCATGACAGGATGCCTGCTAGACACGCTGCGTGTCAAAGTGAGGAAAGGAGAGGATGTCCTCAGCATAGCAGTGGTATAAAACCTGATATGACCACACTGAGAGATCGTGTATAGAGGGAGAGCAGAACAGAACTCAGCATGAGCTTTCCTATGTGGAGTAGATGTGGATCCCCGGTCACTTGATATAATTGTCCTGTCGGGTAAGAAGCAAGCCACCACCACAATA
This sequence comes from Ictalurus furcatus, assembly GCF_023375685.1. Classification (NCBI taxonomy): domain Eukaryota; kingdom Metazoa; phylum Chordata; class Actinopteri; order Siluriformes; family Ictaluridae; genus Ictalurus; species Ictalurus furcatus. The sequence goes on along the minus strand of NC_071260.1, from coordinate 12,164,036 downwards.
TGCCATGAATTTCAAGGCTCGTCAAGGTTCGTCAGCTACGCATTCATGCTGTGAATCTCCTGTTCAACCACATCCTGGGATTCATATCTGGTGACTGGACTGAACATCTTGTCCTGTTCATGGAACCAGTATGAGATGACTTGTGCTTTGTGACGTGGTGCGTTATCATGCTGGAAGAAGCCATTATAAGATGGATAAATTGTAGCCATAAAGGACTGCTGCTCACTGGATTTTTTTTTTTTTTTTTTTTGTCTTCACACCATTCTGTGAAAATCTAGCCTGTTGTGCATGCAAATCCCAGTTTCTGAAATACTCAAACCAGTCCAGTCGCCAGTACACCAACAGCCATGCCACAGTCAGTGTCAGTGGAATTTATTATTATTATTATTATTATTATTATTATTATTATTATTTTAATGCATGATTATTGAGTTGGGTGACAAAGACCACTGTAATATTACTCCTGTAAGTCATGTGAGTAATTCACTGTCAGAGCTGTATCAGAAGTGTTGGGTTTGCATTGGTGTGAAATTTGTACGCAATCCTCTGATACGTCAACATAATCAATCCAACTTCAGGAACAACAGACATTTGATTACAGAGTGACTGACGGCAGTTGCGGTCAATCGGGGGGAGAGCGAGCGTGTAAACAAGTCAAAAGGGAGTGAAAAAGTCCAATATTTATTTATGAGTCCAATACTTATGAAAAAGGAGTCAGGACTGATGAAGATTTTACTTTTTAGACACCAGCAGGCTAGTGACTAACAGGTTTCTTTGTATTTTTGTCATTCGAACTCTGTTATATTTGGCAAGAGTGAGTCATCCATTGAGTCTGCTTGCCCTTAGTGTGTAACTTGTATTTATTGCTCTGTGTTTTGGCTAACATACTGACACAATCCCTCTTGCGCCTAACATGTTTCCTAGACTGGAGAAGAAAATACACAGACTAAATAATAAAATAAACAGAGAATACAGATAAAAATACACTCCTCAGAAGCGACCAGAGGTGATGTTTTTGTCCTCTGTGTTGTATTTTAGTTAGCTAGCTAGAGTTAGTGGATTAATTAGGTGTCTGTAAGTGTCTGAGAGGTGCAAAGCTGTCTCTGACGCAGAGCTAATGAGAATTTTAGTATTTTACTTGACTCAGTAACTGGGACAGACTAACACTGATTCTGAGGACCAAGTCATGAACACGTGAACTGCAACCCAAATTGTGATGTCTCTTCTGCCTGATTTTACAGTGCAGAACATTGTATTTAATGTGGTGCAATTGAGTATCATTTTCCCCTGCAATTAAACATTCCTCCTTAAGTAATAAAGATATATTATACAAATAACAAGAGCTTTGCGTTGAAGATATTTAATGGAGTTGTATGTAATGTTTTTTGGAAATGCAAAAATTATCTCTATTCTGGTCCTTGAACTTCAAATCGGACTGTCTGCTCCCGCCTGCTCGAAAGCAAACACCACCCGTGCCAGAGTTTTTTTTGTTTGTTTTTTTTTTATTTTTTTTAGTCCCAGTGCACACCTCTAATTTGCCCACCATGACACAGTGCCTCACTGTATTTGGGTTATGACTGACTTAAATACCCATTTAAGCATTCAAATACCCGTGCATGTCCATAGTTACTCATACTTTAGTACATACTACTGCATTAAATAGACTATCCATGCACCATTGGTGTCATTACTATTAACACATACCACTGCTTGCACATGAAGCAGTTTGGGATACAGCCAAGAATTCTGTCTGAATATGTGTACTCATAGGTGTGAGACTAATATTCAGAGTGGAGAACATATTGTTCCAATAGTAGTTTTCTACTACACAGGGCACAGTTCCATAATCTTACTTCCAGCAGCTTTAAATAATTTTGTATGAACAGCTGAGAAGACTGATTCCAGTTCATCCATGTGCAGACTCAACTCCTTGGCAAACCATGTTTATATGGATCTTGCTTTGGGCACAGGGGCATTGTCATGCTGGAACAGGTTTGGACCTCTTGGTTCCAGTGAAGGGAAATTGTAAAGCTATAGAATTCATAGACCTTATATACAATTGTGTACAATTTCATGGCCACAGTTTGGGGAAGAACCACATATAGGGGGTGATAGTCAAGTATCTGCATACTTTTAGCTGTCCTCTTTTACTCATCATTAGGGCTGGGTTATATGGACTTTGGTTAATATATTGATCATTTATAATGTAATGCGCTATTTGATATACATTCAAACACAATAAGGACTAAGGCTCAGCACTATGAGTCATTTAATAGACGTTTTCTATACAATGTCACACGTGACAGTTTTGTAATGAAGCAGAACACTGCTATTCTGACTTATGTCCTTTTGTTTACTCGGCAATTAAGTCAGCTCTCTTATCTAACTAATTTACTCCTCTGTGTGAGGTAGCATAAGGTAATCTCGTAGTTGGTAGACCTGGCTGGGTCAGTGAAGAGACTTTTGCTGAAAATCTACTGTAAAGGACAGTTGTGTTGAGGTGTCTGTGCTAACATTTCCCTCTTCTGATCTCTATATATGAGAATGTAACATGCATGCACTGTGAACATTAATCAATCATGCATGCTAAACTAACCTTATCAATCCTGTAAGTAAATGGCTTTCAGATGTATTTATTTTTGAATTATTTATTTATTTATGCTCTAAAGTGCCTCGTTTTGGTCATTTTTGTATTTATGTCTTCACTCTCTCTTTTGTAAAGTAATCTTTTATGGCTTTCTCATCTGTTTCATTTTCTCTTGACCTCTTTTGGCCAGAACTGTTGATTACGAATTAAGACTTTAGCCGCGGGCACGTTATTGATACTGAAAACATGTTCAGCCAGGCATCATTTAACTGAAACAGAGTATGTATTAAATATACACTCTTTGTGCTGAGATTGATTAGTTCATTTCCCTGATAAGGAAAAGAATCTGTTCAGTGTCAGAGCTCTGATGCTGCAACACACAGGTTGTTCATTTCATTTAGATCGTTCAGCCATGTCCTCAAGCTCTTATTCAGAACATTAGTTTTATATCCTGCAGGCCATGAAGGGCCAGTGTGTATTGATGTAATGCATCAGGAGACCTGCAGATCGCTAAAAGGTTTCTCAAAGCAAAAGCATTCTCCACAGATAAGCTGGTAAAAGTTAGGAAAGGCATAGCTAAATGCCAGCTCCTTACCAGTCAGCAATTATTTTAAAGTGCCCTTGCTTGCTCAAAAGTCTTTCCAGATTTCCTCCTCCTGTGTTCCTGTGTTATCTGTCCTTACTCCTGTTTTCTACAAACACTCCCCCGACTCTTCAACATTCCAATCTTCTCCTTTTACCTCCTCTAAAATCCCTCCCACTCAGGCAACCAGCATGATGACTTGGCCCTGACCCATCTGCCTAGGTATCCTCCTCTTCCCCGCCCGTCCCTGCATCGCTCTGAAACCCAGTGTGTGTGTGTGTGTTGGAATGAAGGACCTGCTGTTTGAAAGAACCTACCTGAGCTTGACCACTTCCTGAAACCTGGTGTCCACCCTCCCTTCAGCCTAGCCAGAGCGGCTGTGATGATGAGCAGCTGATTTCCAGGAGCCAGCTGCGGAGAGACCTGTTCATTCTCATCCACACCTCGCTGTTACAAGACCCAACTGGTTTCTTTACCTGACAGTTGTATTTTAGAATGTTTAGGGAGCATCTTATCTTGCCTTAAGTGTTAAAGTAGGAGTTTCTTTATATATATATATATATATATATATATATATATATATATATATATATATATATATATATATATATATATATATATAATATATAATATATATATATATATAATATACATTTTTTACATTTCAGTTTATCTGTCTCTGTACAATTGTAGTAGTATATTTTTGGTTTTAAACCGCTTTTGGTTTTGTTCTTTATGCTTTTAAAAGTCTATACAGCTCTACTAATTACCACTATTTTATTTTAAAACTGACCAAAGGATCTTACTATTCCACTTGTCTTGAAAACATTTTAAGTAACTGGCAATAAAAAAGCTGTTCCTCCAGGTTTTGGGTGCACATTTTGTTTTCTTGGAGGTGTGGGTGGGAGCTTACATAACCAGCTTAATTGAACCTTGGGTTTAGTGAGTGTACTATAAAGACTGTACTGTTTGGTAACTCTGTATAGTTCTTAATCCAAGTAAATCTAAATGTGAGCATGTGAGTTTGAATCCACACAATGCCACAGCAATCCCTGGTCAGTCACAGCAACAGTGGTGAATCATGTGCATCTGTGAACTCATGTATGTGGAAGAGGGTAGATAGCACTTTTCTCTGAGTGTGTTACACGGCCCTGTGATGCAGCATGAGCAGCAGTTTGAAAACATGCGATTTACCTAATTAGGGAGAAATCGAGGGGGAGAAGCTGAAATATTTGGAATCTGACTGGCTTTTATTCCCCCTTTGCTTTACTCCAAGCACAGCACTGCAGGTAGGGACTGAACTGGAATGCTTTCTGTTGTGTCAGTCTGAAGAGGAGGCTACTGTAATTCCATTACCACTGTGTTTGTCTGTCTGCGTGTGGTCGGTCAGGCATGCACTTTCATCAGATAACCCTGGTGGTTTGGATTGTTCTGTCAAAGAAGTGAGCGATGCTATGGCTTTTATTGAGTGAGTGTAGTGCTATGTAGTATGTCTCTTATCAAGATCCAGTCTTAATCAGATTTGTTCTTGGACAGCCTTATGCAATAGAATATCACAAATTTTTATGTAATCTTGTTTTAATGAACTGTTTGTAGTGTTTACTGATGACAAACAGATTTGTATAAAAAAAAAAATCATGACCCTTAGGGAATGAATAACCACTACCCAGATGATTACGATGCATCACAATATAACAAAATAATACTTATAATAAGGTTGTCATTTTATTTGATTACTTTTGTTATTTGTATTTATTTTTAAGCATCTGCTTTTCATAAAGAAGAAATGATGGAAGGTATCTATTTTCGTGTAATATTTTGACATATTCTTTTTAATTTGCAAAAGAAAATAAATGGTAAATGTGAGCATCTTATGATGTCCAGAGGGCAATGCAGTAGGGCAATGCAGTGGTGCAATGGAAACTTTCTCCCCCATACACAAGCTTTTCCTCCGGTTTCACTGAGTTTTCTGTTAAAGATTTCATTCTGTTTAATTAACTCTCACCTGTATTTTCTGGCACAGCGTCTGAATGAAACTGATCGTACATAGTGAAAAGCCGGCCGTGCACACAGAGCTGACTGACACCCAAAGTTTTTACACACACAAGAAATTAGTTTGAAGCTTATAAATTGGTTTTATGCTGGGGAGAACTGCAATGCTGAAAAATCATTTTGCCTGATATATGATTACTATAGAGCATGTCGCTGAAATGCAATGGGGCATCTCTGATTATTGCTTTGTTGTCTTTTACACCAAAATAACACTTCAGTCTAATGCAAAGGGGGTAAGGATAAATCTGAAGACAAGTTTATTCACAGAAAATTCCTCAGATGATGAAATAGCGGAGAGTAGTCTGAGTTGTTTCAGCCTTTTGTGCAATTCCCTTCCTGTCTAACCACACATGTGAAAGCATACCTAATATAGAACAAGTTTTAGGTCAGTTTATGCAGTAACATGTTCATTCTATGATTGCATGACTATGTGTAACACTTTCTCAGTCTCCTTGCATGCATTCCATCTACTTCTAACGAGACAGGTCAGGTCAGAACCCCATGGTACAGAATACACTCACAAATATTAAGAATCATCATAAAGAGAATAAAACCGATTTTAAGCATAAGAAGAAGTAAATGAAAATCAAATAATTCCACAGCTTACAACCCACCTGTTTGCTTTCAAGTTGCAAGGAAATGTACAATGAACTCACGTACAGTGTTTTAAAGAAAGAACTACATTTTAGCATCAGTTGTTTTTAGCAATTCTCCAGTTACTCCAGCTATTTTTTAATAAGTAAAGTAATACCTATATTCACCCATCAACCATAACATTAAAACCACCTGCGTGATATTGTGTAGGTCCCACTTGTGCTGCCAAAATAGTTCTGACCCGTCAAGGCATGGACTCCACAAGATCTCTGAAGGTGTTAGCAACAGATCTTTCATGTCTTGTAAGTTGTGAGGTGGGGCATCCATGGGTCTGACTTGTTTGTCGAGCAAAACCCACAGATGCTCGTTCAGATTGAGAGCTGGGGAATTTAGAGGTTAGGTCAACACCTTGAACTCTTTCATGTTGCTCAAACAATTTCTGAACAATTATTGCAGTCTGGCAGGTTGCATTACCCTGCTGAAAGAGGCCACTGCCATTAGCGGATGCTGTTGCTATGAAGGGGTGTACTTGGACTGCAACAATGTTTAGGTAGGTGGTACGTGTCAAAATAACATTCACATGAGTGCCAGGACCCAAGGTTTCCCAGCAGAACATTGCCTAGAGCATAACACTTTCTCCGCCAGCTTGCCTTCCTCCCTTAGTGCATCCTGATGCCTGGCGCCCGGTAAGCGACGCACAGGCACTGTAAAAGAAAACGTGATTCGTCAGAACAGGTCACTTCCTTCCATTGCTTCATGTTCCAGTTCTGATGTTCATTTGCCCATTGTAGGTGCTTTCGGTGGTGGACAGGGGTCCATATGGGCACTCTGTCTGGTCTGCAGCTATGTAGCCCCCATACGCAGCAAGCTGTGATGCTCTGTGTGTTCTGACCTTTCTATAATAGCCAGCATTAACCTTTTCAGCAATTTGTGCTGCCATAGCTCTTCTGTAGGATCTGAAGAGACGGGCTAGCCTTTGCTCTGCACGCACATCAATGAGCCTTGGGCACCCATGACTCTGTCACCAGGTCACTAGTTGTCCTTCCTTGGACCACTTTTGGTAGGTACTAACCACTGCATACTGGGAACACCCCACAAGACCTGCTGTTTTGGAGATGCTCTGACCCAGTACTCTAGCCATCACAATTTGGCGCTTGTCAGAGTCACTCAGATCCTTATAAGCGGTTTAATTTATCTTGTGGCAGAGCTCTTTGTGCTTTACCATTTTTGTGCTCATCACGTTATCAGCATTATAAAATGTACATTGTAGGACTGTGATAATTTTATACCAAAACATATAACCATAACATACTGTATAAAATATGTATATAATACATTTATTTTTTAGGCTTTTTCACAATTTGGTGCAACATACATGCTCAGTACGGCAAGGCTGTGTCTAGTCAATGTGAAATGTTTGCTTTACCCAGCTAATTTTGTGGTGGTGTGTTGGAGGTCCCTTTCCATCAGTGAACAGGGAACACTTAAATGCTTCAACGCTGAACAAAACCTTCCATGCTGTTCGTTTTTAAGGACAATATTTCTAAGACTAAATATGAAATGTGAATTTTTTTTTTTATTTATGCTGTTTGATCCTTGCCAAGCACCAGTTGCTGTACTCTCTTAGCTGTTTGAAAGCAAGCTGAGCTCAGTATGATGGATCATTGCTTTTTAAACAGGTAAGCTGGATCTGTTGCTTGTGTCACAGTGAACCCTGAGCCACGTCAACATTAGGTTGGTTCTCATATGCCTTACTCACTCTCCTACCCAGCACGGCTGACGTGGCAGACCTGCTGGAGACCTGTGTGGATGACCTCATTCGGACACCTGTTCCTATGGCGACGGCAGGCTCGTCTGAAGAGGCGGGGCCTAGAGCAGCTCTCTCCACCCCCAACACAGTCACTGAGAACCTCTGTCTCACTGGTGAGACACACACACACACACGATATAACAACGGCACATATACATTGATTAAGGTACAGATTTCCATCATATTCGTGTTTTAGGAGTCACTTTGTTGTATTTTTTTAAGACTGGTTTGGGGGATGTTCATTGTAAAGTGACTTCGCTCACATTTTACAGTGCAGCTATAGGATATTTGGCAGTTTCTTCCTGTCTAATGGTTGTGTCAAGTTTAATGAATTCACTCAGGTTTATTTTTTAGAAATTGCTTTATAAATTTTTATATTGGAATATGGAAAAAAAAAGGCGAGGAAAACATTTCAATTCACGTTTCACGTAACAAGTCAATGCAAGAATATAGAACAGAGTTACTGTATATTCTATAATATAAAGAATTAAATACTATAAGAGGTGTGCTCTTAAAGGAAATTAATCACACAATGCGGTGGTGGGATGCAACCTCACAAAAAGCAACCAGCTGTAACCAGCCCAACGTTGATTATTTTCCAGTAACAGCACAGCATTTTGCAAACATTTGCTGTTTTTGATTTATTAATGAACAGCATATAATGTTTTTAACTGTTTATTATTACATTTAATATTGTGGAATGTTCACAGGACAAGATGGTTCCTGTTAGTTTCTGTTATCACTTATTTTATTTTTTTTTCTCCTCTCTTGAAGACAAAAAATGCAGATTGTCATGTTACTGAGAAACCACAAACTCTGTCCATGACCGAAAGCACTAACTCTGGAGACTCCTTTCATAAATGGCGAACATACAATGGGGTCCAAATGTTTGAGACCAGATTGAAAATCTGGGATTTCAAAAAAAAATTATATTTAAATTTGTATATAAACACAAGGTTTTAGAATTTTAAAATATTGTGTGTTATTGAGCATGTTAACTGCTTTGTACAAAAGCTCAGATCTTCGTCATGTCTTATCTCTTCTAGTGAAGCATGTGTTCAGACGACATTCCGATGGATTTGATCTAAAATGGCTCATAAGGTTTCCACAAACTTGTGGAGTCCATGCCAGCTCAAGTGCACACGGTCATTAAAGCAAAAAGGGGACGATCCAAATACTAAGAAACTCTGAAATTCGTGTATATATCTGAAAGATTCTGCTTTTCACTCAAGCTGTCATCAATAATAGAATGTGTAATGAAAATTGTTGTATTAAATTAGAAAAGAATGCAAACTAGAAGCATTTTCACTAGTGCTCTCAGACTTTTGGACCCCACTGTATGTTTCCTTACAGAATTGCTTATCATTTAAATCTATTTATCCATGTGTGTGTGTGTGTGTATGTAATATATATTACACTCGCACATTTATTTATTCTATTAACCGCAAGTTTTTAATGTATTTATTATTAGCTTTAGATTATTTGGAGTGTTTTCCATACACATCCCAGTGAATGACTTTTAAAATGATCGTGCATCAGAACGAGCTCATTAATATTAAGATTAGAGAATTCCACAGCTCTGTGGTATAATATGTAATGATCTGTTTGCATATTTATAATATATGCTATTATACAGTATATTGTGTGCATACCTGCATATTATTAGATCATATTACTGTAATTTTATTTTCAAGAATAAATATAAAAAAAACACATAACAAAAACAGTCCAAAGGGCACTCTGTGCTCTGATATCGCTGACTTAATGACCCGGCTCTCCGATTTAGAAGCAAATAAACAGAACAGATGAAATGTTTGCTTTATTTTGCAATTCCCTGCATATAAAATATACATGTAATCAATATTGGACACAGAAGTAAAAGAGACTCGTTATACCACACGCATTTACCCTCGTGCTATCTCTGTTCATCCAGTAAGCATGTAAATGATATGTCCAATATGTTCAGTTGAAGTGTGTACACCTGTACTGGTTAATGGTTGATGTTGAGTATCAAATGTCCTCTTCTCTCAGACGCTGCAGCTCGACTAAAGCAGCTGGAGATCGAGTGCACGCCAACCTCTGTTCCTGCTCGCTCGAACGTCAATGTCAACATGAACAACCAGGTCAGTTTAACCACCCAGAAGTGCTCATGGGGGCCTCAACACGCACGTACGCACACACGACAAAATTTGCTGTTCTGTGTAATCCATCACCAACATGTGACTCTGTTTGAGTAAACACAGTGGTCATCTATACATCTTGCTTCTTTCAACAGCTCTGATTGATTTACAGTTCAGGCTGGTTAATGGACAGTGTCCCTGTTTCAGTCTTCCATGACATTGACACTTTTTTACATTAAATGAGAATGTGAGTTAATTCTTACAGCGTTCAGTGATGTTTCTTCTCATTGCTCCTGCACTCTGCTGCTAAAGCGTAGCTTAATCTGGCCCATATGCTGCAGCAGACAGTAGGCCAATCTTGCCGGTCAGTGTACGGAAGCAGTAAGAGGGCAGGATAACATCATTCTGTTGAGCACTGGCAACATGCCAGAGTTCATCTTTAATAGGCCCCGATGCTAAAACTATCCTCTGTTCAGCAGTTCCAGTGATCTATAGATGATGTAGAGTTCATTCACCCTACAGTCAGGGTGATTTAGGGTGGTGAAGACTGATGACTTACTGCAAATATAGAAGATGTGAAGAGCAAGCATTTATAGTGACCTTGAGAAATATTGCTGTGGGAATCAATACACAGGAATATT